>NC_135497.1:15485920-15855064 GCF_052857255.1 Amblyomma americanum | reverse complement strand
GTTTCACCCCGAGGATGAACGCATTCTCTTGTCAGTTACATTAACTGGCAAGAGAGGGCGCCAGCGTCGCTGCGCGAGAGACTGCTGAAGCCCGCGCGCGGGAGATGGGGGTCTTCGGCTGGGATCGTCGGCGCGAGCGGACGCGTCGCTCGCGGCTCCGCTCTTCGCCGGTGGGGCGAGGAAGCAACGGGGAGACCCGCGCCCGTATATCGTCCCGGCCGGCCTACGGAGTATATATCCCTTGCCTTAGCGCGGGTGAACATTCGCTCGGAACCTTGCTGGTGAGTCGGATGACCTTGATTCATTAGCGTACCTTGTTGCTACTTGGCGTTATTGTTGCCGTAGCAATAAATGCCTGTTTGTGTCAGCTAATGTGTCGTTCCTTTGTTCTCTCAGAGCAAGGCCCGCCGTGGTTGGCGTGCGCTCGGTAGCGTACGCGATGACGGGGTGGGGTCCGGGAGGCTTCGAACCGTGTCAGCCGCGATTGAGTGGGGAGAACGTATTTATATCTCCCCAATTCAACCCCACATCTGGCAGCCCAACGTGGGGCCCGCTCTTGGAACAGTGGACGACTGTCGGTTCGGTTCGAGGAACGCTCTTTGTCCGGACTTGACAAGTGCTAGCCCTAGAGTGAATTTTGATCGCTAGGACCTGCGGCATGCTTTCTTGAGTGCGAGGTGTATTGCGCTGCAGCATGTTGGAACTTTTCGACATGTTCAGCACATCTTAAATTAAGATTTCCCTGGAGTTTCTTCATGAGAACCCCTTGGTCCGCATCGAAGGAGCGCGAGGCCTAGCGCCCGCAGAGCCGCCGAGCCCGAAGCGAGTGAGTGCGGAAGCCGCGTGGGTGGTCCGAGTTTCTGTATATAATTTTCTCTACTGTATCTTTTTCGACTCTGGGAGTCGCGGCTCCGGGAGCCAGGTGGACTGGGGCCACGGGTGCCGTTACGAGCTCGCTGATATTGCAGCTCGGCACCGGGCGCTCCGACACCGTCCGATACGGTGGGCGCCGACCGCTCAGAAGCTGCTTTGTGCAATAAGTGGGGTAGGACCAACCCACAAAGCTGATGTCTCCTTTTGGACCGTTTTGGGTCTTGCGGCGGTCACGGCCGTTGTCAGTGGTAGTCAGGGCTGACGCTTTTCGGAGCTGCCTGCACCACGCCAGAAGAGACAAGACCACCGGACCATGTTGTTGAGAGGGGGCGCACTTTGCTGCCCACCCGTTTTTTTTTGTAACCTCGCACGAACTGAGCAGTCTCGTTCAACTCAAGAAAGGGCTTTGTTCACTCGAAATTTGCGTTTGCACAGCCGCTGACACGTTTTCTAGCGAGTTAAACATTGTGCCTCGAGGCCCTTGCGGATGCTGTTTCCTCTCCCGTGACCTACGTTAAAGGCACGCCGAGAGCGTTTCGGCAATTTTGCAGATCGGTGGAGCTACCCAGGCTTGCTGTCCTGTGCACATCGTCTCGCTGACACGTGCTGCGACGGTGCGCCCTGTATCTTGTTCGCTGCATCCATCCGGGGCAGCTGTGGCAAAACCAGTCAGCAGTCACCTCCAGCTGCTGCTGCCCTGGCGACTACTGCAGAATCCTGGCCTGCAGTTTTCCCACCGGCCTTTTATTCGCGGCCCTGCGGACACGGTGGTCCGCGGCCCATGCGAGTCGTCCCAGCAGAGACCTTCACGCCTCCTTCGGAACACCGCGGAAAACTGCGTGGACGCTGTCGGCGTGACCTCCGCTACAAGACGTGCCTCAAGGACATGAAGACCAGGAGACTCCTCCATAGCATGTACTTTCAGGCGCGTGGGTCTATTTAAGGTTGGGGGGGATGTGGGGACTTGCCCTGCAGACCCCTCTGTTTGCTTTCCCGCGAGGCATTGTGCAGCAGCAGTCTCATCCCGAGGGTGAACGCATTCTCTTGTCAGTTACATTAACTGTCAAGAGAGGGCGCCAGCGTCGCTGCACTGGCGACTGCTGAAGCCCGCGCGCGGCACTTAGGGGGTTTCGGCTGGGATCGTCGGCGCGAGCGGACGTGTCGCTCGCGGCTCCGCTCTTCACCGGCAGGGCGAGGAAGCGACGGAGAGACAGGCTCCCGTACTCGTTCCGTACGGCCTTCGGACTATATATCCCTTGCCCTAGCGCGGGCGAACATTCGCTCGGAACCTTGCTGGTGAGTCGGACGACCTCGATTCATTATTGTACCTTGTTGCTAGCTGGCATTATTGTTGCCGTAGCAATAAATGCCTGTTTGTGTCAGCCAGTGTGTCGTTCTTTTGTTCCCTCAGAACAAGGCCCGCCGTGGTTGGCGTGCGTTCGGTAGCGTACGGGATCACGGGGTGGGTTCCGGGCGGCTTTTGAACAGTGTCAGCCGCGATGAAGTGGGGAGAACGTATTTATACCTCTCCAATGAAACCTCACAGCATACACAGTTGAAATCGCCAAGACAGACGACAAGACGGTCTGTATCACAATAGATTCGAACTGTCTGAAAGGTCTTTGCCTCTCTTCCACGTTGGTGCGCGCGTAAATACAGACGACGCGCCACTCCAGACCAGCAAATGTCATGTCAAAGAAAAACCAACCACCGAAAATACAAGTTTGAACTCTTTCCACAATCGCTCCCAGAGACTCTCGGATCAAAAGAATGCACCCTGCCGAAGTACCCACCTCATTAGACACGCAAACATCGTATCGGCTGCTAAACGGACGCACCATACTGTCGGTCTGGGCTTGACTCTCGATTGTGGTTTCTTGTACCGATACAATATCCAATTCCTTGTCAGTCACGAGTCGTAACTGCTGATTTTGCTTCCTCCTGGATGAAAGACCTCTGACATTGAGCGTGGCTACGACGAGGTGTCTTTCAAAAGCCGCCATCGCTTAGCAAGACCAGGCCGCCAGTACGGCGCTTACCTTTGTACGCACAACCTCGCGCCGTGTAGTGTCGCCCCCGCCATTAATATGACTTCGATGCCCGCTGATGACACGCTGCTTTTTCACCTCGAAGGCGTCCCGCTGGCTTTGTAGCAGGCGTTGCCTTTGCTCCGGGCTCATTGCATCGACGTCGTCGTGGCGCCGTTTATCAGCAGCAGGATCGATCTTCATGGAATCCCCCTTGCCTTTTTAAGCGGGGCTTGGGGCATCCTGCGGTTTCTCGGTAACCTTGTTCGTGACTGCCGACTCGGGTGGGCTGAGCGTTGGTTCAGCAGTCGGTGGCGTGCCGTTTTCCTCTTCGTCGCGCTTCAACGCAGCGGTTAGGGTCTCGACCACTGGGCTGGAGGCGGCCAGCTCAGCTTCATCCTCGTCCGTATGCAGCTCACTGTTTTCGACGAGTGTTTCTCGCCCAGCCGCGCGGGCCTAAGACTACATGCCTTCAGCCTCTTCGTGCCCGTACGCGTGGCACTGGCTACACTTGGGCACGTTGCAGTCACGCCTAATGTGGGCTGTGTTGCGGCAGCGGAGACATATCGGCGCACGCCCAGGCACGACGACTAACAGTCTCCCATACCCGATACGCATCTAATGGGGTAGCGGCTCGAGGCTTGCACCTTCTCGTAGAACCAGCCGCACAACTTGAGTAGTCGAGGCCTTCCAGCGGTGTCGCAGTGAAGAACAACCGTTCTTTTCAGTCCTTCTCTGGTAGGCAGGGGCGCCAGAAGAATCCTGTAGTCTTTCAAATCGTCCAAAAACGATGTTCCGCGGCCAGCAGCGCCCGTTATCACAGGTCGCGAAGAGCCAGCCATCCTGCGTCCTTTCACGACCGTGGCCGGAAGGAGAATGACCACTCCGCCATGACGGCTCTTTTTTCTCTTTATACCACGGAAATAGTTCCGAAAAGAAACGTTAAGTCCGCCATGACGGCTGAGGGCTTCATGATGAATAAAGGCGCATCTAGTGAATGCACGGGTTTAATATAAACTCTTCAGATTCAGAAGTCGTCGTCCTTTCGGTACGTATATCGTGGCCTAAGTGAGCTAGGCCTTCAGCAATTTTTTACTTGGGCCACCTCAGGGTAAAATTAACGAGTGTTTTTTAGCTCAAAACGCACTACTTGCAACGTTAATATTTTTACCTTAATGTACGCAGTTTCATCACCTTTACAATTTTTTTACTTTGATGTACGCAGTAACATTTGTTACGGGTACTATTCTACATGTGGAAAAACAAAACGGCCATTTTCCAGTTTGAGAGAGCAAGTTGATGTCCAAATAAAAAAAAATTGAGGATGCTTAAGCTTCGTCTTCAAGAGTGAGACGAGACAGCGTGTTCCATCGTATGCAAGGAGTGCACTTAACGCCATCGCCCGTTCGGCGCGACGCATGGCCCGTTGGACAATTTAAGGAAAGGACACCTGTCTCACATATCTCGGTGGACAGCCGAACTGGGCCGCAAATGAAGGAAAATGCAATGAAAATTCGTTTTAAGGAAACGAAATGACGCCTGTCTCAAATTCTCGCTGGACTACCCGTACCGCGCCGAAAGGGAAGGAAAATCCCTTGCCTTACGGCGCGGTTCAGGTGTCCACCGAGATGAGCCATTTCTCGCTGACGGCCACCGCTGCCGACGACACCGGCTTTTCTGCGACACGAGCTCCTGAACGCTGTCCTGCTAAAACGACCAAAATGGGACATTTTCCTACTTTTCTCAATTTTCTTTAAAGTTTGCAACGAGACGACGGGCCCGCCCCATGAAAACTACGCCTGGCCAGAGAGAGCCCCAGGAACACCGCCCGGCGGGCCCCAATCTTTTTGTTCGTTCCACACAGGGCACGTGGTCGGCTTACGCCGTGCACTGGGCGTTTATTCCCGTAACAACTTTCCACCGGGGGGGGGGGGAGAAGAAAGGAAAGAGAGAAAGTCTAGCGTGACGCAGTGTGACGGTTCAGGTTGTTCGAGTCCAGGGAGGCCAGCCGGAAAGTACGGCAGCCACAAGTTATGCCGTTCCACGGCAATTTCCGCACTCTCCAGTGCAGCGGGGCGTCGACACTTCGAGCTGCACTTGGGAAACGCATCGAGCACTTACAGATGAGCTACTCGGCACTCCAGACGAAGGTTGTCAGGGTCTAAGCTTGATTCGGGGTAGGCATCGCCACGCGGTGATGGCGTCGAGGTCCCGTTTGATACAAAACTGTCCAGGTAGATGGCGGAGCTGCTTGTAGGTGGTTCTTCCCCGTACGACAAAGGTGAGGGCTCCCGCTCGCGTCCAGAGAGTTGTTTCATTAAGCCGTTCACCCCCAGCTTAGCACGACTTTCTGTTCCAGCGGCATAGAAGGGAGACGGCGCTTTTATTTGCTTATGCGCCTGCGTGTTAGCTTTTGGAAGCGCATTGCCGCGTTTGCCCTTCTATAGTTTGCCTGTCGGTGACGTGGTTGCTTCGATGGGAGCAGTCTGGTCGGACACACCTCGGAACTTATGAGTGCGCCCATGACACGGCGGTCCATTTATGGGGCGGCATTCTGGGAGGGAGGCCTTGAGCCAGCAGGCAGCGCTGGCACAGATGAGGACGTGGACGCCCTAAACCTGATCCGGGAGCCAAGTCGGAATCACCGCGGGTGCCGGAGACATATCTCCATGTCCGAAGCATGTTCTGCAAAAAGGTGGTGCACACCGCATTGGCGATGCTCAGGCAGATCTACGAGCCGGTACGTCACGGGGCCGAGCCGGTCAACAACACGGTAAGGCGAGCGGTACCCAGGCAAGAACTTTCCGGCAGCGCGGATGCTGCTGCGAACGAGGGCCAAGTCGTCGATTCGGAAGGAGGGGGCAGGCGTAGATGCCTCATTGGCCGCTTGCACACGCTCATGGGCCCGGAGGAGGTTGCGCTGGCCGTCGAGGCGAGCACGCCATAGGATGTCAGGCCGAACTGCGTATCGAGGGGAATCGAAGGCGTTCTCACACACACGACCGAGAATGGCGTCGCATGCGTTGTTTCCTGCGTCGCAGTGTTGACAGGAAAAACTGCGGCAGGAACAAAATGATTCCAGTTTGTGTGGGATGAAGCAACGTAGGGCTCAAGCATATCCTTCAGTGTCCTTTTAACACGCTCCACGAGACCATTGCACTGAGATTGGTTGACGTATGCCGTTAAGTGCACAATCCCAAAAGAGTGGAGGACTCGCCCAAATTCATGCGAAATAAAGCAGCTCCCTCGGTCCGTAATGAGGCGTCTGGGCACACCGCGCCGAAGGACGAGATGCTGTTCCACAAACTAGACGTCATGGGCAGACGACATGTCAGGAACGGGCAGTGCTTCGAGCCACTTCGAGAAGTGATCGCTCGCAACCAGAACATAGTGATTGCCGGCGCTCGTCTTCGGAAACGGGCCTAAATGGTCCAGGCCAACCAGCTCGAAAGGCGCGCTCGGTGGCGAGAAGGCTTAAAGGGCGGCTTGGGTGCCCGAGAGGACGGCTTCCGGTACTGACAAGTCTGGCAGGACGCGACGTGTTCCTTGACATCCCGGAACATATTGGGCCACCAAAAGCGCTCTGCGACGCGTGCGTAGGTCTTTCCGTGGCCCAGGTGACCAGCCGTGGGGGCGTCGTGCAAGCCGCGCAAGACCTGCAATCGCAGCGTTGTGGACACAACTGGTAACCACACGGGAGGTAGACAACGGAGCCGCTTCACATGGCACAAGAGGGTATTCTGCACCCGATAGACCCGGCGCAGTTTGCGGTGACGTGGGGCGGCACCGTTGTTGAGAGAGCGAATGATGGCAGCAATATCGGGATCTCGTGTTTGCGCGGTCTTCAGGTCCGTCAAAGCCATCACAGAACAGGGGGGTGGCGCGAAAAGAAGTCGGCATCTTGATGGGCAGAGCCGCGCCGATGCACGATAGTAAAATCGTACTCCTGAAGTTGGAGGGAGCAGCGCGCAATTTTCGCATTGAAATGTTTGGCGGACTGCAGCCAAGTGAGGGCGCTATTGTCCGTCACGATCGCAAAATGACGCCCGTACAGGTAGGGTTGGAACTTCTCGACCGCCCAGACAAAGGCGAAGCCGGTTCACGACGTGATCCATGTACGTCACTTCCGCGAAACATAAGAAGCATTTATTCGGTTTCAAGCGAAGCCCAGCAGAGGTGAGGACTTCGAGGACAAGTTTGAGGCATCGCTGGTTTTCGTCGATCGTAGCCGCGTAGACAATGACGTCGTCCAGGTAGACTAACGCCATAGTGAAATTCATATGGGCCAAGACGGGGTCCATGAGGCGTTGGAAGGTGGCCATCGCGTTCGAGATGCGAAAAGGCATGCGGTTCAACTTATATAGACTGTCAGGCGTCACAGACGCCGTCTTTTCCGCGTCGTCAGGGTGAAGAGGCACCTGCCAGTAGACCGAAAGGAGGTCCAAGGTGATGAAGGATTGGGACCCCTTCAGATGGTCGTGGGCGTCGTCAAGGCGAGGCAGCGGATAAACGTCTAGATGGGTGACGGCGTTGAGCTTGCGGCGAACGCAGAAGCGGATCGCCCCATCCTTCTTCCGCACAAGGACGACGGGAGAGGACCACGGGCTGCACGAAGGGGAAATGATGCTATGGTCTAGCATGTCGGTTACGTGCTGCTGAATAACCCCCCGTTCGGCCGGTGCGACACGACGGGGTTGATGGTGGATGCACTCGGAACCGGCAGTGTCGATGCGGTATGTCCAGGTAATACACCCGAGTTCTTCGGCACGTAGAGCGAAGCAACTGCGGTGTTGCTGCAGTAGCGCTTTGAGTGCGGCGAGCTCCGCGGATGTCACGTTGGGGCCAAAATTGAGACTCCCACGGTAGGGCCTCAGGTGTTGCTGCGGTCGGTGCCAGGGCGGCAGGCTACAGAGAGGCAACCAGCGAGTCTGGGTCTAAACCTTGCGCCATGCCGAGGGGTGACCCGTTACGCAGTACGAGTGGGTGACCACCGATGTTAAGGACCAGCACGTGAGCCTTTTCGTTCACCCCTGACAGAAGGCACCGAGGTGAGGTCGTCTCGCGGGCTGGTGCGGCACAGCGGACTGGCTCGATGAGCACAACGGCAGTTTTCTGAGCGCCAATCTAGGCCTGTACCCAGGTTGCCGCGCCCGATAGTAGGGTCACATTAGAAGCCGCTGTAAGGATTCTGGCGACAGCCTGTCTGGTTTAGCTGCGTAGTCGGCCCGGGACACCTGCAGGCGGGGTCCATGAACGGCGATAGTTATCTTTCTTCCCACGGCCTGTCCCCGCTTGGATTATTGGAATGGAGACGGAGGACTCTGCCGCTGTTTGTAAACAACATTGTTCCCGGCAGATCAACCCGTGCGATAGGGGGGCAGTTACCGACTGCCAACCCGCGCAGGAGTGGCTCACCCTTTCAAATGTGCCGGCTCACCGGCGCCTCGCCCATTCGGACTTCCCGGAAGACGTGTCCGGCTTGACAGTGTAAGAAGTCTCGTTCGGACGCGAAGACAACGCTCTCTCTGGGGGGGGGGGGGGGTCGAGGGTCCAGCGGCACCCTCTGTCTCTCCGGCGAGACATGTGACGGGGGCGTGTCCCTAGTTGAAGTGGTGTGTGTACAACAGCGCATGTTTTAGGCCACGCCCAACCTGGCGAAGACCTCCTTGAACCTGGCTAATCCAAGGGTCCGGGCCCTTTTAAAACCGGACGAGGAGTGCCGTGAGCCATGGATCCTCGATCATCCTCAAATCTTCTCAGATCCTCCGGCCTTCCCCCATCGCCCTCCAATAGGTTGCTAAATCTTGTAATAATGTAAATAATCCCACTGTACAGTTTCATTCATAACCAAGTCCGACAACGTTATTCGTAGAAGGGACCTGCGGCGCTGAGAGAGTCAGCTCACTCTAACAACTAACAACTCTAACAACTGGTTGGCAGCAGGTGGGATGGACCGTGCGACATCGTGCCTTCTCAACCGGTAAGCGTTTCGGCATTTTGCTATAGGATGCGAGAAGCTTCAGACGTTGAGAGAATAATCTAGAGTCACTGGGAAGTGTATGTCAATTGAGAAAGAGTAATCTCGCGACAATTTGAAGATAGCATTATTTCCAAAGCGGAGAAAGCGTTGTCATGGACCGTATGAAATTTTCAAAGCCGGACCTGCTGTTGTTATGCGAGGAACTGTCAATAGAAGTAGAGAGCAAATTACAAAACCTGAAATATGCAAGACAATTAAAAAATATGTAGATGACGATCAGCTGGCAGATACGTGGAATTTGGTACGGGAAGAAAAAGAACGTAAAGAGAAAGCTGATCAGGAGGAAAAAAAAGAAAACGGGAAGCGGAATGGGAAAAAGAGATGGAACGGCAAAAGTTGGAAGCTGAAAAAGAAGAAAGAAATCGAAAGTGATTGCAGCTTGAAAAGGAAAATCGGAAAAAAGGCGACAGTACAAGAGCTGAGTCTCCTGAAAGAGCAAGCGATGTACAATCATATGGAATGAACAGATTCGTACAGCCCTATGAAAGTGGAAGGGACATAGGATTGTACCTGGGAAACTTTGAGAGAACTTGCGAAAGGGAGAACTTTGCTCGCAGTACATGGCCGCAACGGCTTCTGACACTCTTGCTATGTGAAGTAGCTGAAGTCATTGCGAGACTTAGCACACAAGACGCAGCTGACTACGAAAAAGTCAAAGCCAGCCTGCTAAAAAGGTACCGACTGTCAGCCGAAGCTTTCCGACAGCGCTTCAGGAGCACAATGAAAAACGATAGCGAGGGCTATCCCGATTTCGCGTATGGCTTAAAGACGAATCTGCTAGAGTGGCTAAAAGGAGCCGAGTTTATGAATGGCGAGACAAAATCATCGTGTGTTTTTGCCTTGAGCAATTTTACCGAAGCGTTCCCCAAATGGTGAAAATGTGGGTTCAAGACAGGGACAAAGTCGACACAGTTCGAAGGGCCGCTTAGCTAGCAGAGGAGTACATTTCGCGCAGAAGCTTGAGCACAGAAGAGGGTGCATCACACGCTCGAAACGCGATGCGAGATAAAGGGCCTAGCAGAAAGACGCGAAGTGCCAGAAGTTCGGAGCAATCGGAGGCAACGAAGGTAGCGCCAGAAAAGAGTGAAGAACAGGCAAAGAGACAGGGAGCAGACAAAGCCGCGAAAAAAGAGTTTGAGGCTAGTAGGCCATTTCGTTGCTACAACTGCAATGGTGTCGGGCACTTTGCAGCCAGGTGTACAAAGCAACGTTTGGTGTTCTCGTGCGTCGAGGATAGCGCCGAGAATCTAGGGCTCCTTAAGCCATACCTGCACGAGCTGCACGTTAACGGGAAACCGTGCAGGGTGCTTCGTGATAGCGCCGCGACGATGGACGTTGTCCATCCGTCTTACATTTCAGCGGACGATTATACGGGAGAAGTCTCGTGGATAAAACAGGCAGTAGAAGAACACAGTGTATGCCTTCCCATAGCTAGAGTGAGAATTTGTGGACCGTTTGGAGAGCTAATCACTGAGGCCGCAGTTTCGAAGCCCGTGTCACTTCATTATCCTTACCTCTTCTCGAATCGATCAGACCAATTGCTACGCGAGAGGCCAGATGCTCGGAAGCAGAGTGATACAAGCTTTGACAAGGTCGAAAACTCGCTAGCTCGCATCGCAACTAAGTCAGATTCCCGAACCTCAGGTACCCAGACACACCATCGTTGCAAACAAATGAGGAGGGAGGAGAACCAACAAGAAATGAAATCCAGACAGCTGACCGAGCAGATGAGCGACCAGGGACTTCAACCACTAAGTCGGTCGAGGAGGCAAAAAAAGCTGAAGGATCCGTTTTATCTCCAACATCGCGTAGTTTTGATCGCCTTCTGCAGGTGAACAGGGACTCCCTAATAAAAGAACAGAAGCAGGACCTCACTTTGGAAAGACTGCACCTTACAGCTAAAGAGGGCATCGCGAGACACAACATAACGATTCATGAGAAGGAAGGCTTACTATGCCGACACTACCAGTACAGAAAAGGCAAACCATTTGAACAGCTGGTCGTGCCCGAAAAATACAGAGCGGACATTCTCAGTCTCTGCCACGTAAATGGCTGGGCAGGACTTCTGGTAATCAATAAAATAAAGGAGCGGTTAGTAATGGAATATTATTGGCGGGTTGTTTCAAAGATGTCGAACGCTGCGTAAAATAATGCGATGCGTGCCAGCGCGTGGGCAAGCCGGGAGAGACATGGAAGGCTCCACTGAAAGTTGTCCCATTGATCATGGAACCCTTCCGCCGGCTTGTAATAGACACAGTAGACCCTTTTCCTAAAACGAAATCAGGCTATAAGTACTTGCTTAATATGCCATGTCCCGCCACAAAAATTCCCGAAGAAATTACGTTGAAGGATTTGAAATCCACAGAAATAGTTGACGCCCTTTTGTCAGTGTTCGCGAGAAAGGATTTCCGGCCGAAATCCAAGCCGATCAGGCGACTATCTTTACAAGCGCCTTGATGACCACGTTCCTAGAAAGATGCGGAATTAAACTGTTACACAGCTCTGTGTATCATCCGCAGTCCAACAGTGTAGAGAAATGGCATTCGGTGCTGAAGCAGGTGCTACGCGCTCTTTGTTATGAGCATAAATCAGACTGAGAGGATTGTCTGCCGGCCACACTTTTCGCTTTACGAACAGTCTCCCACGAAGATACGGGGTTTACACCAGCAGAAGGCGTGTGCGGAATAGCCTTCCGCTCTACCCTCCGAATGATGAGAGAAATGTGGGAAGGGACAGGAGAGAACCAGACAGTGGTTGTGTACGTGCTTCAGTTACTGGACCGGCATAACAACACGAGGGAATTAGTAAACCGAAATACGGCGAAATATTACAAAACGGCGCGCCTTCGAGGTTTCGCCGCGAGCGATCGCGAGGTGATCCTCCGGCCATCAAGAAAAAACAAGCTGGAGGTTCATTGTAAAGGTCCAGTGGAAGTGTTGCAAAAACTTTCGGAGACGAATTACGCGCTAAGGTCTCCAGGCAGGGGAAATCAGGTGAGAATCTATCACTGCAATCTGATGAAGCCGTTCGTGGAACGCAGTGGGATCGTCAATCTGACTCTAAATGAACCAGAAGAGCTGGACAGCGAGACTCAAGGTTGGAAGGGAGGTGCGGACGCTAATGACAACGTGGAGAACATTCTGGCTCTCTCCGTGAATTCACATTTCCTAAGCGGGACCAAGGTCGACACGCTAAAGGAGTTGTTGAGCGAATTCGCTGACCTATTTAGCAGTCGCCCGGAAAGACACACCTCCTGATGCACGAAATCGAGCTCACATCGGATGAGCCGGTACGGTCGAAATCCTGCAGGGTATTACCGCGGCAAAAAGAAATAATGGACGCGGAAATTCAGCGCATGTTGGAGTTAGGGGTTGTACAGCCAGCGGAAAGTGACAATACCTTACCGCTAATTTTTGTTGAGGCCCCAGGGAAAGATCCTCGTCCCTGCGTGGATTATAGAAAGCTGAATGCAATTACCAGGGACCACCTATACCCGATTCCCAACATAGAGGAAAGGAGAGAAAGGGTGAGCGGCGCGAAATTCATTTCCGCCCTCGATCTCGTACGGGGATATTGGCAAGTTCCTCTCTCAGAAAGCGCGAGCAGGTATGCCGCTTTCATCTCCCCAGCTAGAACCTTTCGCCCCTTAATGTTTACTTAGTTTTGGGTTGAAGAATGCCCCCTACCGCTTCTCGAAACTCATGGACATCGTACTGAAGGACATGCAGTGCTTTGCACTCCCTTATTTAGACGATGTCGCTATTTTTTCGGAAACCTGGCAAGAGCGGGGCGCTGCGATCGCCGAGGTGAGCGGATGCGTTCATATCGGCTCTGTCTTCTACAAATGATTTCGCAGCGATTTCAATTGCATTTCATCGCCAACCTTTCACCACCGGATCCGTGAAGTCGAGAGGCATCGACGGATACCCAGTTTTGAGGTGGGCCACCATTCTTCGCAGAGATATTGCACTATCTGCGCTCCGACCCCTGCAAAGCCTCGCTAGGTCTAGGCGTGTGCGCCAGACGCTAGGCTTAGCCGGCGCAACCGCTGCGCGCCGCTTACAGACGCGGTGCCACGTATACGGACTCTCTCCAACGAAGCGGTACAAGCCGACGAACGTGACTCAAGCATGAACATGTAAGTGATGGGAGAAGGCATTTCCGCCCACGAAATTACCGAAGAAGCCGGATGGAAGACCGCCGGATCACGGCGTTCGAGACCCCGAGACCACGGTGCGAATTTGACGCACGACATCAATGCAAGAGCGAACGCGCCTGGCACCGGCCAGCAAGGTACGAAACCCAAGCATGCCAAAGAAAAAGTTATCAAATCGGGACGCATGCCCAGACTACCCAAGGAGGAAATTAAAATCGTGGTTCAACCAAACGGCGGTCTCGACATCGTTAAGGTCGGCGCCCTGACGGTCACCGCCGCAATCTGCGCGACCGCCGACATAACGGGAGACGAAACTGCGGAAGGCACAGTCTGTCCGAACTCTCACCAGAACATCGTCGTCAGCACACCGAAACAAGCGAACGCGTACCGCTATGCCAAACTGCGGCAAATTCACATCCAAGGGAAACCGCACGAATTCAACGCGTACGAAACGGCACCCGATAATACAACCAAAGGAGGGATTCGAGGCATCCCCATTGAGGACGGACCCCGAGCACTGGACGAGAACACCGTAAACCCGAGAAACCCACTGGCACTGGCGGCCAAACGCATAGGCACTACGCCCACGGTTATAATTGCCTTCGACGGACTCAAAGTGCCCAACCTCGTCAGGTACGGCGCAACACCCGTTCGTTGCACGTTGTATCGCAAGCAAATTGACATCTGTTGCAAGTGCGGACTCCTCGGCCACCGCATGGCCATGTGCCCAAATCCTGCCAACCGCATTTTCAGGGGTTGCGGAGGCCGCAACCCAGACCAGGGGCACCAATGCTCGTCCAAGTGTAACCTATGCGGCGGCGCTCACGTGACGGCCGACACGGTCTGCAAAGCAAGATACAAGACTCCGTATTTGTTTCGCCGGCGACGATGGGAGCGCCAAAACGCACATGCCCAACTAACACAGCAACACTTCCCGCCCATCCAGCCGCACAGACCCAGATCCACGTAGCGATCGCATGGCCGGTCCCGGTACCGCAGTCGTCAAAGGCACAACCGCGCTCCGACAAGATCGAGATCCAGGACGCCAACTTCCGGAGACAAGGTGAGCGGGGCAGACACTGTCCGGGGTATCGCGCGGGAGGTGGTCGTAACAGCACCTGCAGTCCCAGAGCAGAATCAAAAAGCCGATAAAAACATTTTAGAGGCGCTAAGGAAAGAGAACGCAGAAATGCGAAAAGAGAACGCGGTAATGCGTGAACAAGTCCATAAGCTAATGCAAGAGATGCGAGAACTCAGACGCGAGCACGCCGGGATGGATGAAAACAAACAGAACGCACAACAGCAGGTACCGGCGAGAGTCCCTGACGCGGACGCGCCGCCCCAAAGAAACGGGCGATACAACACCAGGGGGCGGTTTCGAGAGCCAGGTTCGAGTGGAAATTACAGACATCAAGAAAATGCTATGCACCATGCACAGTACCATGGAGACCCTACACGCAACATTCCTCGGCCTCGCAAACAGGACCACTAACCTTGAAGGAAACATGCAGATAATGCTGAATCACTCCGTATTCACGCAACACGGACACGCACCGGCGAGCAGTGATGCGGGACCGAGCCAGCATCAAGGGCAGCTGGGTAACTTGCATCACCATCAACATGGCCAACGATAACTAAGGGATAGTATTACGGCAGTGGAACTGCCGCCGGCAAAAGGAGGTTCTACAGCAACACATCAGGCACGCAACACGTAAATCGGACGTAATATTGCTCCAAGAAACGCTCACCAACGCGGCTACCTTAACAGGCTACAAAACGCAAGGCAGCAAAATCGAGTGGAGTGGTGTATGCACGCTCGTTACGAAGCGTCTCACATTCGTTGACCACGAACTAAGCGGCGTCCAGATGGAACACGCTCTGATCGAACTGGTACCCTCCAAGCAGAGGAACCAAATCATATTCATACTCTCAGATAATATACACAAGATATGCAACACGAGATTATAAAGGGCTCAAGAACAATCCGAACGAGAGAACGTATACAGCAGCCCGTCGAAACACCGCCAACGCTTCCGAGCGCTGTTTTAGAAGACGCTTAAGATTGCCGGGTCCCGGACGCGGATTGCAGGGGGAGATATCAACGCGGCAGGCACGGCATGGGGTTACGGCTACAGCACGACGAAAGGAAGCGAACTCGGGCAAGATGCGCAGGAACTCGACTTCGCGTTATTTATGGATCCGGCGCACCCGACGAAAATCGGTAACTCCACTACCAGGGACACGACCCCGGACCTGACGCTCGTCCAAAATGCCGGGATGACTGCTACCACGTGGAAAAACACGTCGACCGACCTGGGGACTGACCACATGATCGTCGAAATACACGTACAGACTCCGGACAAGGCGCAGGGCAGTAAGAGAAAATTCAAATGGACCGATTGGGAAGATTTCAGAAATAGACGAGACCAACAAGAGTCTTCAGGAGATACCATCACGGACATCCAGGCATGGACCCGCTCACTGGTTGCAGACGCCAAAGCGTCAACCAAGACCGTCTAAACCGAGGCTGAAACTGACAAGATGGACTGCCGCCTGACGCATCTCATCGAGGCGAAGAACTCTGTCCTGGCCAGGAGGAAGGGACAGAGACTCAATCGGAGACTCAGAAAGAAAATAGCGGAGATCAACCGTAACATCGAGGAGCACTGCCGAATGCTCAACCCCCAGCAATGGGATGAGTTATGCAATGCAGTCGACGGCCAACCACACAACAGGAAATCGTGAAACCTGCTCAGGAATCTGTTGGACGAAACGAAGACCAAGTCCCACTAGAGGAACTGCCTCGCACGTCTATTACACAAGGAGCTCGAGAAGCACGGTGAAGATGCAGTGACCATCCGGTTACGAGCGAAGTACTTGCCGCACACTTCGACCGCACAACACGGCCCATATGAGGGGGATCCGAACGCAGAATTGGATAAAGACCTTAACGTGGAAGAGTTCAGGACGGCACTGCACAACCTCCACAGCAGATCGGCGCCGGGCCCCGACGGGGTGTCGAATCACGCCCTAAAGAACCTCGACGACCGATCCGTGGAACAGTTAACGGCATTCATCAATGAGTGCTGGCAGCGCGGCAGCCTCCCGCAACAGTGGAAAACTGCGAGAATGATACTAATCCCAAAACCCGGAAAACCGCCGAGCCTCGACAACCTTCCCCCATATTCCTAACGTCGTGCGTCGGCAAGACCATGGAGCACGCACTGCTTAACCGCTGTCAAGCCCACTTAGAGCAGAAAGGGGCATACCCACCATGCATAATAGGATTCTGCCCCCAATTGTCCACGCAAGACGCAATGTTACAACTGACTCACCGGGTGCTTGACGGCAAGACGAGAGGAACCAGAGCAATTCTCGGCCTCGACCTTGAAAGCTCGTTCGATAGAATCGCGGCAAAAGCTAGGTGTACGCTCGTACAACTACGTTAAAGAATTTTTGACCGACAGGCAAGCTTTTTCAGTGGCAGGGGATATCCAGCTAGAAGAGCAAACGCTGGAAAGCACCGGCACCCCGCAGGGCTCCGTCATCTAGCCCCTGCTCTTCAACCTCGTCATGATCGGGCTAGCAGAAACGCTACAAGAACTCGAAGACGTCCGGCACAGCATATACGCCGACGACATAACACTCTGGGTGCACGAAGAGAGCGACGGTCACATCGATACGGCACTGCAACTAGCAATCCAGACAATCGAGAAATACCTTGTGGCTACAGGATTACGATGTTCGCCTACATAGTCGGAACTCCTACTCTAACGCCCTAAGAAGAGGGGCAGACCACCCGGCTGTGGTCGGAATGCGGCAACGACCAGACGAGAATACGAGGAGATCAGAGTACGCACGAGCAACGGATCAACCATTCCGATAGTGCTCAGGATTAGGGTCCTTGGCATGATTATCAAGCGAATGGCGTCAACGGCGAAACGATCAATAAATTACAGCAAAAGACGGCTAACGGCATGCGAATCATCACTAGGGTCACCAGCAGAAGAAACGGTGTGACATTCCTTGTGTGTGCTGCGAGGTTCCGCGTTCCACGGCGCGGCGTAGACGGAGACCCAGATGACAGCGGCATCATCAATTACCCAGCCATGCACTTTGAGTGACGACCAGAACGAAGGGACCCGCCGCCGTGACAGCGGCATCATCAATTACCCAGCTATGCTCTTTGAGTGACGACCAGAACAACCGGACCCGCCGCCGCCGCCGCGGGGAAACAGGCTTTATCCTCCCCAATTTGCGTGGCCGTTCCAGGTGCGGCCCTCCCGGGCACATTCCTGGACAAGGGAGCTGTCAGCGGGCCAGAGCGCGCCGTACCACAGCCGACGCTATGCGCTACCGCGAAGACAACATTCTTTCCCTCCTTCCCCTTTCGACGTGGGCTATCGCCGGGAAGGCACCCACAGCTTCCCGCCGTGCCTCGTGAACAAAAGCGCATTCCCAGAAGGGCCGTGACGGACACCTGTCACGGCGGACAGGCAGTACTCGCCAAGAATGTGGAAAGACAGGCGCTAGTGAATTAGCTCCGAAGAGAGAGCCTGTGTATACTCTCACTTGAGAGAGAGTGGTGGCGTTTTTGTTGTTTATTTAGTTTGTATTGTTAACAGACTCTGGGGTCGAGGCTAAGCCCAACCCAAGGGGTTGTCCCCATCTCGCATGTTATTTTGGATTGGAGAATTGATGCTTTGGGCGGGCCACTGGAAATGATCGCCCTTAGTCCTTTGTTAATCAAGTGCTTAAAAGCACATGTAAACGGATGCAGTGGAGTCTGAGCTGAGGACGACATCGTTCGCCAAGAGGGCCTTCAGCGCCGAAGCCCGACGGCGTGCAGCTTCTGCCAGCAACCGCTCGAGCCCAACTCCGGAGCCACTCCATCGCCCCCATGAAGTCGTCGGCACGTAAGCTCGGACGCCCCAGCCTCTGATGTATAACCTTAATCATGTGTAATTCTTGAATATACCTGTTTGTTTAAACTGAGTCATACGGTGTCTCTTTGCCTCTCCGTCCCGTGTGGACCTGCGCATTATGGGGGTCATCACACTGGTGTCAGAAGTGGGGTCTCAAAAGCAAATGTCCTCTGAATGCTGTGACATTCATGACTTCAAAATTGTAATCAAAAGGGAATCACGGGACTGAGTGTGGGACTTTTACCCCCATTTCAGAGGCTTGAGGCACTGGAGGGCTTGAAAAAAAAATGACTGTATCTGAGGGAGCTCCCACTCCACAGCCGTCGCTCGGAGCAAGCATGCTGGCATTAGGAAGCGTCATTCCGACGTTTACGGGAGATAAGACAGGGGTTCCAATCTGCGATTTCTTTTCCATGCTAGAAGAGATTGGGAAAATGGGGGGATGGTCCGATGCTCAAATGCTGGGAATGGCGAGGTGTAAGATGGCAGGAGCTGCTCATGATTTTGCCTGGCGAGACGAAAAAGTAAAATCTAGTAAAAACTAGTTAGTCCTCCCCAGCCTGAGGAGCGTGGGGAGGGAGCAGTAGATGATGAGGTGGTGGTAGTGTGGCCGACGAGGCATGCCCTGTTGTGCGTTGCAAGTTAAATGGTTGTTGCATGGAATTGTTGATAGATACGGGGTCAAAGGTGACATTGCTTAAGGAGAGCAGTTTTAACACGCTTCGAAGGAAGGGGGACCGCGAGGTGTTGGAAGCGTCTGGTGGTATGGCAACCAAATTTGTAGGCATAACGGGGGATCCTCTTGGCATAAGTGGACTCTACCGGTTACACTTCTCTCTCGGCGGAATTGCATTGGAGCACCCCTGCTACGTATGCCCGGACACGGTGTCTCTGCCAAACGGAGTGTCAGGTATATTAGGGCAGGATTTTTTGAGAAAAGGGAAGGTAGTAGTCTCATTCTCTGAGGAAGAGGTTAATGCGGGCGGCTGGTGGTGGTAGTGGTTTTATTAAAAATAATAGTAAAAAGGAAGGAAAAGATTTTTGCTAGCCCCGGCATCTGCCATCGATACTGAAGCACCTGAGCTGGGGCAGCGGAAATAAAGGACAGCAGGCAGAATGGAGAAATGAAATGAAAGAGGTGAGGGGACAGGAGTAGAGGACAGGGGGAGAAGTAATATGTACAAACTATTTACACAATGAGTAATGTGTCCAGGTTGTGCGCGTGAGTAGTTCAGTTTAGAGAAATTAAATCACACACGCGCACAGCACTGTGTAGGTTACAACTGGAGTGGGGCGTCCAGTTATTAATCGTTCAAGGTAGAACTCGCGGAGCGTTCGGTCACTGCGTGTAACTACCTGACGGAGAACAGACGGGACGTCAAGCCCGTGTGTTCGAGGAATGCACAGAGGCTCACCAAAGTTCGCTCACGAGTGCGCGCACTGCCCTGCGGCCACAATAGCGTCTTGATGGAGTCTGGTAGTATGCCCTGCGCCCTATAGGCCGCGAGCATATCGCGACGAGCATCGGCGAACGCGGAGCAGCGAAGGAGCAGATGTTCTAGTGTTTCCACTGCACCGCATCCGTCACACACATCACTCGTCGCGATTCCGTGACGCACCCGTCGTTCCCCGGGCCACACGCAGCCGATGCGCGCGCGGAGGATCATTGCACGTTGCGACCGTGTAAGTGCGCGACAGCCGGTGACACTGTCGATGCGCTCACCTCCCGCGATGCGTGGGTCGGGGTGCTGCTTTCGGAGATGGTCGTGAATTACCGCACGCACGTCCTCCAGCGCAAGGGGCAGATCGCTGGCAGGTAGTTGGTGTGCAGCGGTCGCGAGGTCGTCAGCTTCTTCGTTGCCGGCGATGCCGCAGTGACCGGGCACCCACTGTGCACGCACGGCACAGCCTCTCTGCGCGAGGCGCTCGATGCGCGAGCGAATTTCCCGCACTAGTGGGGTACCGCGGCCGTTAGATTGCAGGCGGCTGAGGGCGGCGCGGGAGTCGCACAGCAGAGCACTCCTGGGCGGCGGAGGGCCGAGGGTGAGCAGCAGGTCCAGCCCGAGCCGGATCCCCATCAACTCCGCCGTGGTGGAGGAGCCCAGGAAGGTTGCGTGTTGCTGGCTGTGCAGTCGCAGGGCGGGGATGGTGGCCGCCGCAGCAAGGGAGCAGCTGTCGCGGGCCACTGAGCCGTCGGTGTACACGAGGAGATGGTCCTGGAGCTCCTCGTGTATGACGGCTCTGGCCAGCTGCTGCACAGCGCAGAG
This sequence comes from Amblyomma americanum, assembly GCF_052857255.1. Lineage (NCBI taxonomy): Eukaryota > Metazoa > Arthropoda > Arachnida > Ixodida > Ixodidae > Amblyomma > Amblyomma americanum. The sequence goes on along the minus strand of NC_135497.1, from coordinate 15,834,776 downwards.
GGGTGTGCTCCGCTTTCCCGCGATGCCGACGATCTCTCGCTGTACCTCCGAGGCAGCAGGCCAGGGCGCGCAGGAGCCGTAGGGGGGTGGGCCTTGGGTCAACTGCTCATACTCGAGCAGCGCCGCGCCCATTCGTGAGCGCGGGTGCGAGCGCATACGCTGCAGCAGCGAGCCGCCGTCCGGTGCGCGGTGAAGCCGGTCGATGTGATTCAGTGCCCTGCGCGCTGCTTGGAGCTCAAGGGGCCACGCTCCTGCCTCGGCCAACGTTGCGGCGCACTGCGAGTTTTTGGGCAGGCCTAGGCACACGCGCAGGGACTTGCGGTGCTGAAGCTCGAGCTTCTTCCAGCACGGCTTGCGCACCGTGACGAGCGGCAGCGCATAGAGCACCGCCCCCAAAGCTGCGGCATTGTATAGACGCAGCGCGGCTTGCTGGGAGATGCCCTGGCCTCGAGCGGTGAGCTTGTGCACGGCGGCGGTGATCCTCTTCATCTGCAGACAGGCCTTGGTCGCCGCGGGGCGGAAGGAAAGGCGCCAGTCGATGTCCAGGCCAAGGTACCGCACCCAAAAGTTCCGTTTTTGAACAGGAGAGGGGCTGAGATTCGCATTACCGATATTGACACCCGTGAAACAGTGGGATCATTGGAGAAGGTATATTCGCGGGTTTCCGTCCGGCTGGGCGAGGAGGCGGTCGTCCTTCCTTGGTCGCAGCACATTTTGTACGCGTTTGTGCCTTCAGATGTAGAGAGCGGCGCCGTGGGAGTGCTTGAGCCGGTCGACTCTCTCAGCAATGGCCTGAAGGCAGCCGCGTGCCTCGTGACAGTTAATGACGCCCACAGAGTGCCGCTACGGGTGGTTAACTGTAGCCAGCAGCCACTGAGCCTTCCCAAGAACAAAACATTGGCTTTCTTCACCTCTGCGATAGAGCAACGTGAGCCCACCGATACGGTACTCGCAACTGTAGAGCATGCTAGTCCTTCGGCTGCTCCAAAGGTGTCGTTCGATCTTTCTCACGTAAAATCCAGGGAGAGGGAGGCTCTGGCTGGTTTGCTGAACGACTACTCGGAGGTATTCGCCGCGTCCAACCTGGATTTGGGCTGCTGTGGCGTTATAAAGCACAGGATAGAAACCGGCACTTCATCGCCCGTTTACCAGCGTGCGTACAGGATTCCTTACTCCCAACGTGAGGAGATGGAGCGGCAGGTGCAGGACCTGATTGATCGCGGCATTGTCGAACACTCAAAGTCACCCTGGGGAGCACCAGCACTATTGGTGGAAAAGCCAGATGGCTCGTATCGATTGGTAGTGGACTACCGCAAACTAAATGCCGTAACTCGCATCGATCCATACCCCATCCCCAATATACAGGAGACGCTTTCTCAGCTGGGCTCTGCCAGGTACTTCACGGTAGTGGACATGGCGGCGGGATTCTGGCAGATAGCAATGGATCCGGCAGATGCCGAGAAAACGGCATTCAACACGCCCTCAGGGCACTATGAATGGAAAAGAATGCCGATGGGTCTGGCCAACAGCCCTGCTGTCTGGCAGAGAACCGCTGATGTTATCTTGGCAGGTCTTCTGGGGAGGCTGTGCTTCGTGTATATGGATGACATTATCATATACAGTGACAGTTTTGATAACCATTTGCGCGATATTGAGCAGGTTTTGGTGCGAATAAGAGCAGCGGGTCTCAAGCTGAAGCCCTCTAAGTGCCAATTCCTCAAAAACGAGGTGAAATACCTCGGGCACGTTGTTTCAGCTGACGGCGTGCGACCGGACCCTGAGAAACTAAGGTGTGTCTCGGATTTTCTATCCCCGACTAGCGTCCGCCAGGTCCGGCAGTTTCTCGGCCTGATCGGTTACTACCGAAGGCACATAGAGGAGTTCGCCAAGCTCGCTAAGCCGCTCACCGCCTTAACAGCCAAAAATGTCGCCTTTCGCTGGGACGAAAACGCGGAGAATGCTTTTGGGGCCCTGAAAAGGAAGCTAATGAGTGCACCGCTGTTGCGCCACCCGGATTTTAGTTTGCCCTTCGTTATGGCCACAGATGCGTCAAAGTTCGCAGTTGGTGCCGTGCTATCTCAGGTTATCGAGGGCAAAGAACATCCCGTTGCTTTTGCTAGCCGACAGCTGAGCCCCACAGAGCAAAAGTACGGAGCTACGGAAAGGGAGTGCCTCGCCGTTGTCTGGGCAGTAAAGCACTTCAGATGCTACCTTTACGGCCGCAAATTCAAGCTAGTCACAGACTGCCATCCTCTGAAATGGGTGTTGAGTGTCAGGGACCCTAGCTCGCGACTCGCTAGATGGAATCTACACCTGCAGGAATACTGCTTTGAAGTTGAGCACAAGTCAGGAAAGACACATCTGAATGCTGATGCACTCAGCCGCACAGCTGCCGTGGCAGCTATAGATGAGTTTGTCCCCGTAGTCGACCCCGCCGAATTACGCACAGAGCAGTGCAAAGATCCTGACCTGAAGCGAATAATCGAAAGCTTAGAGGGCGCACCGTCTCACCCCGAACAGCTAGGTTATTTCATTGACAAAGATGGCACCCTGTGTCGGCGCACGAGGCCAACCAGGAAAGGGAGATTAGAGAAAACCGCTTGGGAGAGAGTCGTCATACCTCGGTCGTGGACAGAAAGGGTTCTTCGCGCGTTTCACGATGCGCCATGCGCCGGTCATTTTGGCGTAGCGAAGACACGCAGGCGTGTGGAGCGTTTGTACTTTTGGAGTGGCATGCGACAGGATGTTAGAGACTACTGTGCGAAGTGTCATTCCTGTCTCGAAAGAAAAACACCCAAGGGACGAAGACCAGCTCCAATTCAGCCGTTCCCTGAGGTTTCGGCTCCCTTCGAGCGGACAGGTATGGACATAATGGGCCCATTGCCCACGACCACTTCCGGAAACAAGTACATTTTAGTATTTGTCGATCACCTTTCAAAATACGCGGAAGCGGTAGCACTCCCAGATCAGAAGGCAGACACGGTTGCAAGAGCATTTGTCGAACAGATCGTGCTCCGACATGGACCCCCGAGGCAACTCTTGACAGATCGGGGAACGAACTTCGTGTCGCAGCTAATGAGGAGAGTTTGCGAGCTGCTTAAGATCGCTAAGAAGCAGACAACACCGTACCATCCGGCTTGCAACGGCGCGGTGGAGCGACTGAACCAAACCGTGGCCGGGTTCCTGTCGCATTTTGTTTCGCGCGACCAGCGGGACTGGGACTTGTGGCTCCCGTATGCAATGTTTGCCTACAATTCCGCAGCACACGAGAGCACGGGCGAATCGCCATTCTTTCTTCTCTACGGCCGAGACCCGGACCAGCCTAGTGAAGTGCCAGAGGGCCCCCGTCGTGTCCCATACGCTTCACTGGACGACTATAAGGTTGAGCTAGAATCGCGCTTGCAAGTGGCGAGGGACATCGCAAAGGAGTCCTTAAAGAAAGCGGCGAAGCGCAGGAAGGAGGTGCACGATCGCAGTGCTAGAGACGCGCCGTTTGATGTGGGGGACAGCGTGTACATTGAAAACTGCCAAAGGCAGATTGGGCTAGCTCGTAAGTTCCAGACGAAGTGGAGAGGACCGTGCGAGGTTGTCGAGAAGCTTTCTCCGGTAAACTTCAGAGTCCGAGACGTGAACCGGCGTTTGATAAGGATACACGCAAATCGCCTCAAGTCGGCACCGGTTCAGTATTCACGAAATGAGGAAAGGGAAAGCGCGGATTTTGATGGGGACAGAAGTGAAGCGGAGCGCGCAGATAGTTCGCAAGAAACGCCCTCTCCTGCATTTGTTCGGCAGGCGCCCGAGGTGACGGCCGGAATGCCACCGGATTTACTTCATGCATTGCTAGAAGAAGAAGCGCGCGAGGTTGCCGCGCAGATAACGCCAGGAGAGGCTCCTGCCACGAGCCCTCGCGAGTCCCAAAGCAGACAAAGGGGCACAGACTTACTTAGTATGACTCATGAAGGCCGATATCCGCTGCGAAATCGGAAAGCTAAGTCGGACTAATGGTGTAAACAGAGCGGAGTTGTGAACTGGTTAGAATTGTGTAATGCCGCAGCTCATAACATTGCTATGTGCTTATGTGTTAAGTTATCGGAGTTGGTAGTTAAACATTTCTGTCATTAAGTAACACCTTCACAGGAGAGCATGCGGAGCGCATGCAGAACCTGCCCTACTTCCTTTCGTTATCTATATTTTTGTCTGTGCCGTGATCGTGCTAGAAGTGGGAGCTCCTTTGTAACTGTGGTAAATTTATTTCGTCCAGTTTGGACTAGAAAGGAGAGGCTTGGGTGCTGAGTTTCATGTTTATCTGTAAAAGAAGATCAGTGCTGCCCCTGGAGACGCCAGTTATGACAGCGGAGGCATTGGTGTTGTGCAGTGGTGTTGAGTGCAGCGAAAAGTGTTTTGTCGGACGCACTGTGCGAGGCGATTCAGAAAGACAAGGGGAGCTGCAGGGACTCAAATGTTCGGAGAACATTCTTCTGGAGGGTGAGCGAGTGTGACATTCCTTGTGTGTGCTGCGAGGTTCCGCGTTCCACGGCGCGGCGTAGACGGAGACCCAGATGACAGCGGCATCATCAATTACCCAGCCATGCACTTTGAGTGACGACCAGAACGAAGGGACCCGCCGCCGTGACAGCGGCATCATCAATTACCCAGCCATGCTCTTTGAGTGACGACCAGAACAACCGGACCCGCCGCCGCCGCCGCGGGGAAACAGGCTTTATCCTCCCCAATTTGCGTGGCCGTTCCAGGTGCGGCCCTCCCGGGCACATTCCAGGACAAGGGAGCTGTCAGCGGGCCAGAGCGCGCCGTACCACAGCCGACGCTATGCGCTACCGCGAAGACAACATTCTTTCCCTCCTTCCCCTTTCGACGTGGGCTATCGCCGGGAAGGCACCCACAGCTTCCCGCCGTGCCTCGTGAACAAAAGCGCATTCCCAGAAGGGCCGTGACGGACACCTGTCATGGCGGACAGGCAGTACTCGCCAAGAATGTGGAAAGACAGGCGCTAGTGAATTAGCTCCGAAGAGAGAGCCTGTGTATACTCTCACTTGAGAGAGAGTGGTGGCGTTTTTGTTGTTTATTTAGTTTGTATTGTTAACAGACTCTGGGGTCGAGGCTAAGCCCAACCCAAGGGGTTGTCCCCATCTCGCATGTTATTTTGGATTGGAGAATTGATGCTTTGGGCGGGCCACTGGAAATGACCGCCCTTAGTCCTTTGTTATACAAGTGCTTAAAAGCACATGTAAACGGATGCAGTGGAGTCTGAGCTGAGGACGACATCGTTCGCCAAGAGGGCCTTCAGCGCCGAAGCCCGACGGCGTGCAGCTTCTGCCAGCAACCGCTCGAGCCCAACTCCGGAGCCACTCCATCGCCCCCATGAAGTCGTCGGCACGTAAGCTAGGACGCCCCAGCCTCTGATGTATAACCTTAATCATGTGTAATTATTGAATATACCTGTTTGTTTAAACTGAGCCATACGGTGTCTCTTTGCCTCTCCGTCCCGTGTGGACCTGCGCATTATGGGGGTCATCACAACGGAATGAGGGAAGCGAGTCTCTCACGACTCATACACACTTTCGTCATGAGCAATATTGCGTACGTCGCGGCTTTCCACAACTGGTACAAGGGAGAAGAAGGCAAGATCAGCGTCCTCGTCCGCAGGGTGTACAAGATAGTACTGGGTCTACCCGAGTCCACCAGCACAAAACGCTTGCTGGAGCTCGGGCTTCACAACACGCTTACCGAAATCGCCGAGGCGCAGCGCACTTCACAACTGGAAAGATTAGCGGGCACGAGAGCAGGATGCCAGATCATGGAAAGTGTTGGCATCCATTACCATGCACAACAAGACCGGAAAGTCGCTGTTCCGGACGCGATCAGACAAACTCTAGGAGTCGCCCCGATACCACGGAACGTCCACCCAGAACACAACCGGGAAGAAGAGTGGCCAGGGCCAGATGTCTCCTACACAGCCACGGAGACGAAACGGGGACAATGTTCGTTGACGCCGGGGAATACGCAGAACGCTCGCGATTCGCGGTTTCGGTCGTCGATTCGAGTTGCGAAACGCGCATAACGGCAAGTGTAGCGTGCGAGCGCGCAGAAGAAGCGAAAGAAGCGGTGGTGGCCCTCGCCCTCACGTATCCGACGTGCACCACAGTTCTCTGCGACTCGCGACAAACTCAAAAACTTCGCCACAGGATGGATCTCACAGACAGTGGCCCGAATCCTGAGCAATCGACAAGTCCACTGGGAGGAAGCTTTTCAAACCAGAATCCAGTGGTTCCTGGTGCACATGGGAGAAGTATCGAACACATCGCAACCGAAACGAGACGGCACACGCCAAGGCGCGCGAGCTCGCTAACCGCGCTGGCGACCGTCGTTCATGGGACAACACCAAAGACTGTTTGACCAGCTACAACGAAATTACCAAGGCCCTCTGCCTGGCCCGCCGAACCTTCCCTCCGCCCAACGACAAGCTGGACAGGGCGCACGCGGTGGCCCTCAGACAACTGCAGGCGCTCACGTGCCCCAGCCCGGCACAATACCACAGACTCTACCCCGGAACATACCCGACAAATTTATGCAAGGTCTGCCACACTGCTATAGAAACTTTACCCCACGTGCTCTGGGACTGTAGCAAAAACCCTGATGGTGCTAACTCCGGAACCCTCCCGTCGCGGTGGGCCGCTGCATTGCGCAGCCCCTGCCTTGATGACCAACTCTGGGCCGTCCAGCAGGCCCGCGAGGCGGCGGCGAGGTAACACCTCGACGTCCCCACGTGGGAAACCTAAGGCCCCGTAGGCGAAAGCTCTGCATGACTTTTAAATAAAGTTTTTACCAACCAACCAACCCGGCAAGAGCAATCAGAACACCCAAAGACCGTGTTTTCTAGTTTACTACAGGCCGGACTGACATTGAAGGCAGAAAAGTGTACATTTGGTTGCGCTCAGGTGGCGAACTTGGGCCACGTTGTAGGCCAGAGAACTAGGAGCCCACCCGAGTTAAAGATTGCCCCGATCGCAGCTTTTCCGCAACCATGGACAAAAACGGACATTCGCTCTTTTTTGGGAATAGTTGGGTACTACCAGCGATATATTCTCAGCTACTCACAGCGGGATAATCCCTTAATTGACGCCTTGCGAAAGGGAGCAACTACTAACGTAAGATGGGATAACCAAAAAGAAAAGGCCTTCAAAAGCCCCAAGGAAGCATTCGTGTCCCGACCCTTGCTCAAGACCCCTGACTATGGAAGAGAGCTTATAGTCCAGTGTAATGCCAGTCATAGAGGACTGGGTGCTGTCTTAAGCCAAGTTGGCTACGACCATGAAGAACACCCAATTCTGTACATCAGCCGCAAGCTTATCAGTAGAAAAGAAACGTACAGCGCTTCCGAAAAAGAGAGCGCGTGTTTAGTTTGGGCAGCGCGTATGTTGCGTGTTACCTGTACAGAGCAAAGTTTGTATTAGAGACTGACCATAGCCCTTTAATGTGGCTGCGACAGATATCCCCCAAAAAAGACAACGCTCTCTCTGGGGGTGGGGCGAGGGTCCAGCCGCACCCTCTCTCTCTCTACGGCGAGACATGTGACGGGGGCGTGTCCCTATGTGAAGTGTTGTGTGTGTGTACGACAGCGCATGTTTTAGGCCACGCCCAACCTGGCCAAGACCTCCTCGAACCTGGGGAATCCTAGGGACCGGACCCTTTTAAAAGCGGACGAGGAGTGCCTTGAGCCATGAATCCTCGATCATCCTGAGATCGTCTCAGATCCTCCGACTTTGCCCCATCACCATACAATGGGTTCCTAAATCTTGTAGTAATGTAAATAAACCGCTTGCACAGTTTCCTTCATAACCAAGTCCTATAAAGTTATTCGTAGAAGGGACCTGCGGCGGTGAAAGAGTCAGCTCACTCAAGGGCCCCGCAATCTCTAACACCGCCAACACTGCGCACACGTCGGACGGCGGAACGCGACGTCGAAGGTTCGATGCGACGCCTCGAAGAGGCGGAGGTACGCATGGCCGCCTACGCCAGGGAGAGGAAGCTCCGCACCGTAGTAAAAAGCCGACGAGCCGAGCCATGGCGATGGGGAGGCCGGTACGCCTGCTGTCGCGAGGTCGTGAAGTCGACAACGACCCCAGCTTGCTGGCACCAGCAACACCCGAGAACCACCGGCCAAATTGGGCTTTCGACGAACACAAACTCGGTCGCGAAGGTCGTTCCGAAAGCACGCGCATCCACAGCGACACGTCCGAGTGGTGCACCCGGGTGCCAGTGAATGTCAAAAGCTGGGTCTCAGGGGCCGGCAGAAGCATGTGGGGCTAGCCGGTCACAAGTGACTTGTCCAGGATGTTCACAACAGCCCCCGTGTCGACTAGGGCATTCACTTGCTGGCCGAATATAGCCACATCCGCAAATACAAGGCTCTGCACGAGAGATCAGCAGCGACGAGCGGGAGGAATCGAGACTTAGAAGCGTGGGGACTGATTCGGCGGACTTGCGCCCCGGAGTTCCGGCGGAGCGTTTCCCCACAGAGAAGGGTCACGCAGTCCCTCAAATAGTGGCCCCGCTGGCAGCAACGAAAGCAGGTCTAGGTCAAGTTGGTGCACCCTCTGCGAGAGGATGCCGTCGCGGTGGCCACGGACAGTGAAGCCTACTTCGGGTGGGGGGAGGGGGGGTTACGAACAGCCGCTTGCTCCGCGCGCGTGGCGCTCAAGATCATATCAGCCTCGACAGCGAGGTCCACAGCAGCGCCGATGGACTCGGTACGCCCGAGGCGGACCTGGCGCTGGACTTCCGGGACCCGAATGGCGTCTAAAAGAGCTTCCGCGCTGACGAAGCTCACTGTGGTCGGTGGCGTACCCGGCAGCGACTGCGACGCAAACCGCTGAATAGCCGCGGAAAGGTCCTAGAAGCATTCCCCAGGCTCCTGCAGGCAAGCATGCAGGCGCTTGTATTGGAGCCGAGGCTGGGCCAACCCATAGTGGTCGGCGAGGAGGCCCGTGATACCTTCGTACCGGCCCAGCTCCGTGAGGTGCAGGTTCGGGAGCAGCTCCGCCGCTCGGCCCCGCAACTTGGAGACGAGCATCACAGCCCTCGTGCTGGCGTCCCATCCCTGCGCCTTCGCGATGGTGTCGAGTTGGAGCTGGTAGGCCTCCCAAGGGCCAGTGCCTTCAAAAGTTGGTAACTTCGCCGCCATCCCCAGCGGGCAGGCCGGATGTGACGCACCTGCACCGTGCACACCAAGGTCGGACTGCAAAGCCAGCCCGACAGGCACGGGTGCGGATTCCATGGTGTTGATGGAAGGGAGCGGCCCGCCGCGGTTCGGGTCGGTCGGTAGAGCATCTCCACGCTCGACCGCCTCCATCCTCGCCTCTAGTGGGTCCAACCGCCGACTGAGGCGCTCAAAGGCGGCCTCCAGCGCCGGGGAAAGAAGCAGGCCGCGTGAACGCCCGAGATCAGCGGAGCCGTCCACCGGGCCGTGTGCCGCATCAGCTGGAGATTGTTAGCAGTACTTGGCAGCCGCTTTCGCAGCCTGTTTCCTAGCGCGGGTGGGCGCCATCCCACTTCTGACACCAAAATATGCAAAGAGACGACGGTCCCGCCCAAAGAAAACCACGCCTGGTCGGAGAGAGCCCCAGGAACACTGCCCGGCGGAGCCCAATCTTTTTCGTGCGTCTGCGCGCGCTCGCTCCTCCGCGCGCTCCCCGCGCCTCCTCTTCTTACGACCAGCGCACGTGCTCGGTTTACACCGTGCCCTGGGCGTTTATTCCCGTAACAATATTGATGCCCTTTAAAGCTCCAGGAAGTGGCTCTAGACGAGAACGCCGTCCCTTCGCCTCTTCAGTTTTTACGGTCCTTTTTGTGCCAGAGACTCCCACCGAGAATCTCAACCACATCAATAGGCAAGCCACGTCTGCGTTCCTGGAGGCCCGCGTCCCGGCAGCAATTAAAGATTTGAGGGTGAATCATTTTAGGAATGTCGTTGCTATTGATGACATGGACCGGAACGCGCTTGAGAGTTTGAGCAACATCAGAACTCTGGGCGGCATCAGCGTTCGTTCCCATGTCCATTTAGGGTGTGGCACTATGGCAGGCGTCATTTACGACTCAGAAGTACTTGTATTTGGGCGTGTTGGTTCATATCTTTTCAGGTGGACACAGGGGCGCAACAAAAACACACGGACATAGGACGTCGACGTAGCCATCCGCGCCTCTGATCTGCTCATTTTGATTCAACCAGCAAGCGACGGTGTAGCCATTCTGCAAGCTCAGCGTCTTGGAAGGACAAAGTGCACCAAGTTGACCTTCCAAGGGGACTGCATTCCAATGCACTTGAAGCTTGGGCACTTTCGGCATGCAGTTAGGGCTCTCGTCCCGAAGCCTCTCCAGTTGCGGAAATGCATGAAAATAGGGCACGTGAGTAGTGTGAGCAATTTCCCTATCGTGCGCCCACGGTGTACTTAGCCACACAGCAGCCATTCTTGCAGGGCAACATTGCTTACGTGTGCGAATTGCCGCGGCCCTCATGACGCTGCCTCAAAAGATTGTCCTCGCCTGAAAAGGGAAAGGACGATACTCAAATGAGAAGAGACAATTCCACACACAAAGAAGCTGCCGCTAAGGTGCGACAACGTCGTCGCTCTCGTCACAGAAATTCTAAAAGTGCAGCGAGCATTGGAAAGGATCTTCCAAGAATTCTTACAACTTGCACTCCCCCTCCGCATACTACTTTAAGGATTGGGAGCAAATGACTGGCAAGGCACAGACGGTTGTCGCAGACGCGCCTTGGCCATCCCTGCCTGAGCTACACGCGCTCGCAGTGGCCAAGCAGGTACTGCGTACTCAGAGTCCCGAGCCCACTGCTAATCAAGCACAAGTCACAACTCCGGTCCAAAACCGGGACCGGCCAGTGACTTGGCCATCTCTCCCGAAGGACCCTGCACCCACCTCAGCACCGCGCACCCAGTGTGTTGAGCCTACTGCTGGACGCGTAGTAGGTGAGAAACCAGACCAGGTCGCAGACGAGCAAGTGATTGTAATGCTAAAGCCAATCGTGAATGCCGTGTGTGTGCTGCTTTCCAGCATGCAAATGCCAGCTGCACAGAATGCACTGCAGATGCTGTATTTGTTCAATTCAGTGCTTGAAGCTGTCCTATAGCTGGCACAACGCATCCTCCAGCCTCAACCTTCCGAGAAGAAATCCGATGCTTGCGTTGTCATCAGCATTATCAGCTTTAACGGCAAGCAGCCTTTTTCGACACTGAAACGTCTGCACTGCCTTGTGGTGGAGGGCCCTCGATCTGTTCCACTCAGGTCGCAGCAGTCGGTAGCCACCAAGGTGTGCAGGCTGCAACTGCGGCAGCCTGTGAATTATAGTGCTTTTGTCATTGCCTGTCGTGCTTACTACGGACCGCATTTCTCTACTTCTTATTCTTTTCCAGACCTGTGTAGACCAGAGAACCAGAACATTTTACTACATAACATCCCTGCGTTTCCTCTACCACTTTTCTCTCTATAAAGCTGCATGCTCCGAATAACATCGAAAGCCTGAATCTGTGCAAATGTCAATGAAAAAAAAATTGTGAAGTGATTTCTAAAAATTTCTATTTTATACTGCCTGGTTTCTCGCCATGTCTAAATATTCAAACTTCCGTCACATCACGAGCAAATTTTTTTTCGGCAGAAATGTTTCATGCTTTGATTATGCACATTAGGATAAGTTTTCATGAACAATTTGTACGTTTGGCGTGGAATCACCCATTGAAATTCAAAAGTACACAGGCACCTAAGCATGTAATAGCGTGCCAATTAAAGATGCACAATAAGCATCTTCGACCTATAGAACAGGGCGACTGTACAGTGAAAAGAACCGTCTATTGCGATATTCTTAACTGCATGTCTTCATATTCAGCGCACAAGGATATAGCGGCAAAGTTAGGATACCTTACAGGTTTATTAACAGCGTTCGAAGTGAATTTTTTTTCATTTTCTTCATTGGAGCTCTCCTACCGCTTCGACCAAACTGTTAATTGAAAAGAATTTTTAAGCACAAAACGTAATCACAAATTATGGAGACGCCTAAGCAATTCTTATGCGTAAATGCGAGAGGATGCATTACTCGATCACTGCGACAGTGGACACCTTAATTGCGCTGTGACTATGCGGCACTGGAACTACCGGCAGTTATGCGCCTTTTGTACTCCGCATGATTTGATTAAAGCAAATAATAATAATTGGTTTTTTGGGGAAAGGAAATAGCGCAGTATCTGTCTCATATATCGTTGGACACCTGAAGCGCGCCGTAAGAGAAGGGATAAAGGAGGGAGTCAAAGAAGAAAGGAAGAAAGAGGTGCTGTAGTGGAGGGCTCCGGAATAATTTCGGCCAGCTCGGGATTGTTAACATCGTATGCCACACGGGCGCCTTATTGTTTCGCCTCCATCGAAACACGGCCGCCGCTGTAGTGTTCGAACCCGGCTACTCCGGGTCTGTAGGCGAGCGTCCTGACAACAGAGCTACCACGGCGGGTATTTTTCTTCTAGCCCTAACCGCTGATTTCACCGCTGGCAGTCCCAGGCCTGGTCCAGGGAGTCTAAAACCTCTCAAAAGTGTGTTGTCTATTTGTTGGGTTTTAAACACATAGCGACTGCGGCCATCATAGTCCAAGACCATCAAGACCAGCACACCACGAACGCCGAATAAGAGCCGGGCATCTTGGTGTTTGTTGCAGAGTCCGTGGCACGCTGATGAAGTCCACTGACGTGAACCAGCTGTGCTCCTTTCTTTTCCTTAAAATAATAATAGTTATTATTATTTTAAGGAAAAGAAAGGAGCACAGCTGGTTCACGTCAATGGACTCCATCAGCAAAATGAAAACTGTTTTTTGGGGAAATGGATTGGCGCTGTATTTGTCTCGAATATCGGCGGACACCTGGACCACGCCATAAGGGAAGGGATAAAGGAGGGATTAATTTCGGACTAATTTCGACCACCTCGGGATCTTTAACATCTCACCACACACGGGCGCCTTAGCGTTTCGCCTCTAGCTTGTTTTAGGGAGCGGAATGAAGGGGCGATAAAAGCAGAGAGCTGCATTTTTTTATTAGCAGTAAATATCACTATAATTCCCTGAACTTTTAAGACGCACATATGCATTTGCTAATAATAATAATAATAATAATAATAATAATTGGTTTTTGGGGAAAGGAAATGGCGCAGTATCTGTATCATATATTGTTGGACACCTGAACCGCGCCGTAAGGGAAGGGATAAAGGAGGGAGCGAAAGAAGAAAGGAAGAGAGAGGTGCACTTGCTAACGCCGAATACATGTTGTCGGCGTCGATCATGAATGAAAATAAAGCCTCTTATGAGCTCAGTCATTACATTGCTGGATCGGGAGGGGTACCTGCTGTATGCAGGCTTATGACTATTTATTTATTTACCCTAATGTCGCTGTGAGCCTCCAAAGCGTAGAGCATTTCTTCGCCACTTCCGTCACTGCTGTCTAGCTTCTTCTCCGCGTAAGTACCTGAGGGGTTAGCGCGACCGCTGGAGCACATCCTTGGCAGGTGACCTTTCCTGCCGCACTTGTGACACGTCTCTTTCTTGTGTCTGCACACTTCCGAAGCGTGGTTCGAGCCACACCTTATGCACTGAGGGGACTCTGTGATAGATCCATGCCCGTGTACGGACTTCTGCGGATTCCACCTGTGCTTCTACACGAAGTTGGAAGCACCGTTGTCGTTAAAGCACCTCTCTTGCATTGCCCGGACATTCGTTTCTGCGGCTTCCGCTGCTAGAGCAAACGCTTATGCCTCTGCATTGCTTAACTTCTGTTGCGACAATGTGTCGTTGAGCTTGTTCATCACGGATTCCGCATACGATCCGATCCCGCAGCATGCGCTCCCAAAACCTCTCGAAACTGCAGTCCTTTGCGAGACGTCTGAGGTCGGTGATATAGTCCGGTACCTTTTCGCCTTCCGCTTGGTTCCGTATAAAGAAAGCGCGTAGCTTGCTGCAATCTCATTGGCTTGTAGATCGAAGTGGTTGTCCAGGTGCTGTGTGACGATTTTGTAGCTCAAGCTGTTCTTCGATTCCGACTGGCTTGAAGCACGCGAACCACGTTGTCGCTCAGGGCAGACACCAGAAGCGCACGCTTGTTGCCCGGATCAGTGATGCCGTGGTCCTCAAAAAAGGCCTCCAAACGAACACGGTAACTGCTCCAGTAACCGGTCGCATCGTCGAATTCAAGCGATCTGGCTGTCACTGTGCAGCTATCCCATTCTCTTCGCCACGGGAGTAACGGAACGTAGCCGGTGGGTAGTGACATAAAGACAGAGCGTTTATTGCTGGGTGTTCCTCTCTATATAAAGACCGCAGAGATCAAACGACTGGCCATGATACGCGGCACGTGTGAAACCGTCTTTGCTCATGCTATACACGAGCACGAGTGCTTTATAGTACATAACGCGTACTTGATAACACAGAGAGAGAGAAACTTTATTGTTGGAGAGGAAGTCGGGGCACGCCCCTGGGTCTCCGCACGACCCCACTGCACTCAAGTGTTTATGTTCCTAAGGTCCATAACACTGGCAGCCCGGCCGGTGGCGATTGTCTGCACGGCCTGGTCCTCCGAGCGCAGCAGGGTCTCCCAGTCCTTCCAGGTTTTGAGGTCCTCTAGGCCGCGCGGGGAGGGTCCGCCGGGCAGAGGGAGAGGATGTGGAGGGAAGAGGCGAATGGTTCTGAGCAAGACTTCTGAGCACAAGGTGCAGGAAGGAGTGGGGAAGGAGGGGTGATAGTGAGCTAGGGTCAGGGGTGAGGGGAGTGTGTGTGTGTGTGTAGTTTGCGCCAGAGTGTTGCGTGTTTGTTATCTAGGGAGGGGTGGGGTGGGGTAGAGCTGGCGCGAGGCTCTGTAGGCCTGCGTCATTTCGCTGAACGAATGCATTCGCTCCCTCGCGAATCCCCGATCCGAGGCCACCTGAACCCGGTTTAAAGAACCTCGGGCTAAAAGATTGGCGGCCTCGTTTCCAGGATTCCCGGAGTGCGCAGGCACCCATATAAGCTCTACATGGCGGGGTGGGGGTGCATCTGGCGAGCCCAGTATGCCTAAAGCAGGGACGGGGACTCGGCCTCGCGCAAAATTTAGAATTGAAGTTTTAGAGTCTGTTAAAGTGTACTGGACTTCCGTGCGGGTGATGGCAATTGCGATGGCGGCTTCCTCTGCAGCCTCTGGGGTGGTGTCAGGGGGGAGAGGTAGTGTGAGGAGGGCGGATGAAGAGCAGTCCACCACGGCTGCAGTTGCTTCGTCACCCGTGCAGGCGGCGTCCACCCATACGGCGTCCGGCTCGGAGCCGTACACTCGGTGGAGTGCCTTCGCACGGGCTCTGCGGCGCTGCTCATGGTGGGAGGGGTGCATATTTTTTGGCAGTGGCTTGATGACCAGCTCTCGGTGAAGGGATCGAGGAATGGGGAGGAGGGTTGGGTCGTTGGCCGGTATTCTGATTCCGAGGGAGTCCAGGATATACTGGCCTGTGGAGGTTTGTGTAAGCCTTATGTATTGGGCCTGTCGATGGGTCTCCACGAGTTCCCCGATCGTGTTGTGGAGGCCTAGGCCTAGTAATCTGCCTGGGGGGTGTTGAGGGGAAGATGAAGTGCGACTTTGAGTGCCTTGCGGATCAAGGCATCCAAAGTATTTATGTCGTGTTTGGATAGTTCTAGGTATGGGGTAGTGTAGAGCACACGGCTGAGGACAAAGGCATGAATGAGGCGAGAGAGGTCGCGCTCCTTCATGCCTCTATGATGGCCAGAAACTCTGCGGATGAGATGCGATATTGCGCCTGCAACCTGCTTGAGTTTCTTGAGGGTGGTGGTGTATTTGCCATCGTTCTGGATATGCAGGCCCAATACGCGGAGGGTGTCAACCTCCGGTACCGGGTCACCATTCAGTTCAATAGCAATGGGGGAGCGGGGGGAGCGTTGGTTCTTTGGCCGGATGAGGAGCAGTTCAGACTTCTCTGGGGAACAAGACAGTCCGATGTTCTGTGCATAAGTTTGGGTGAGGGCGGCTGCTTCCTGTAAGGTGTTCTCTATGTCGCCGTCACTGCCGTGGGTGGTCCACAGTGTGATGTCGTCGGCATAAAGAGTGTGCTTAAGGTGGGGGATAGTTGCCAATTTTCGGGCGAGGGGGATGAGGGTGATGTTAAAGAGGAAGGGGGAGAGGACGGACCCTTGAGGGGTTCCGATACTCTGAAGCGTGTAGGAGGGGGAAGAGAGAGGTCCAAAATGTATCTCAGCCGTGCGGTCAGTGAGGAATGCTTGAATGTAGGCGTACGTGCGCGCAAGCACATTCAATGGAGATAGGGCAGTCATGATCGCCTGATGTTCGATGCGATCAAAAGCTTTGGAGAGATCCAAAGCTAAGACTGCCTTGTGTGACCAGGCAGAAGCAGGTCGAAAATGTCATGTGTGAGTTGCAGCATGACATCCTGTGCGGATAGATGGGGGTGGAATCCCACCATGCTCTGCGGGTTTAGATTTTTGTCCGCCATGTGCGTTGTGAGTCTTGCTAACACAACATGCTCGAAGATCTTTCCGAGGCATCAGGTTAGCGAAATCGGGCGAAGGTTTTGAAGTGTAAGTGTTTTGTTGGGTTTGGGTATAAATACTACCTTCGCGAGGCGCCAGGACCGCGGGAGGATACCCTCCCTCCAGCACTGGTTGAAGTATTGCGTAATTTGGGTGATCGATTGGTCGTCCAGATTACGGAGTATGGAGTTTGTGATTTGGTCTGCACCAGGTGCGGAGTTGGTTCGGAGAGTCAGGAGGGCCGCTCTGACTTCCGTCTCAGTGATGTCTGTGTCGAGTGTTGGATTGGCTGGTCCTGTGTAGGTGAGTAGAGGTGTGGGGGCACCCGGAGAGGTGTATGTGTTCTGAAGTGTGTTTATGAGGGCCTCGGGATCGTCAATATGTTGGTGTGTGAGGCGTGTCACGTGGTGTTGTGTTGATGATTTGGTGTTTGTGGGGTCGATGAGGTGTCGGAGGAGTTGCCATGCTCGTTTGCTGGACAGGTTTCCGGCGATGTCGTCACATATCTGTCCCCAGTTGGATCGGCAGAGCTCCTCCGAGTGTTGTTGGATTTTTGTCTGCAGCGCGGCCAGCCACTTTTTAAGTGTCTTGTTATGTTTATTGCCTTTCCAGCGTTCCAGGAGGCTGTGATAAGCCTCCCAGAGGTTGGCTAGGTGTGTGTCCAGGGTAGGGGTTTCGGTGGTCGTTTTAATGTGTTGCGTGTTGTGGTGCACGTCATGCTTGAGTGATTGCACCCAGGCGTCGATCTCTGTGATAGGAGTGTCTGGGTGGGCGGTGCGTGCAGCGCGAAGTGCGTCCCAGTTATCCAGTTTATGTGTTATATAGGAGTGACGGGGTGGTTTGTACGGGACAGTGATTTGTATAATGTAATGATTATTGTCCAATGTATGTTGAGTTCAGTTCCAGGTAACACCGCGGATGTAGCGGCTCAGCGTCAGGTCCGGACTGGTGTCCATGCTACCACTGTTGCCGATCCGCGTGGGCATCTGAAACGGGTTGTGAACAGTGAGCTGGAGGTTCTGCAGGAGCAGCCACAGCCTGTGACCTCGATGTGTCGTGGTTGTGTATCCCCAGTCAGTATGCTGACTGTTTAAGTCCCCACCAATTAATAGAGGATGTTTCCCTGCTAGGTGGTGTAGCTCTCGCAGAAGTGATTCTAACGAGGCCATCGGCTGGGACGGGGGGTGGTATATATTTGCTATAAAGATTGAAGGAAGTGTATGTGTGTTATGTATAAGTTCAGTGATCACGCAGGGTGTCTCAGACGTGATGTGATGAGTTTTATAGGTGAGGCTGCGGTGGATGAGTGTGGACGGCCTGGGTTTGCTAGTGGTGTCTGAGTGTGTAGATGTGCAGCTGGGGAGGGTTGCCCGGTGTGCAGTCTCCTGGAGAAGAAGTATATGGAGAGTGGGCGTGAGGGTGGGAAGGAGAAGTTGCAGAGGTGCGCGCTTGGCCCGGAAACCGTGGCAGTTCCAAGTTAAAATAGGGAGAGAATTAGTGTTCCGCCCCGCCATATTGGAGAGTCGGTGGGTTGAGGAGGGGAGTGAGACGGGTGTCAATTGGTATGTGTACAGAAAAGGGGGTTTGTGCTTGCGGAGGTAGGGGGAGGAGTGGGGGTGGTTTGAATTTGGGTGAAGCGATGGGTAAGGTTATGTTCCATGAGCTCATCATCTTGGTAAGCATAGCGTCCATGCGCTGCTCAAGTTTTTCGGTGAGGGTGGCGGCAAGGTGATTGAATCTGGCCTCAAGGCGGGCGCCTAGCTCTTTTAGTTTGTAGTCAAATTTGGCATCCAGTGCAGCGAATTTAGCGTCTAATTCTAGGGGTATGGGAGGCGGTGTGGCATCTGAGGTGCGCTGCTTCTTTGCGGGAGGGGTGCTCGAAGTGTCTGTGGATGGGGATGTCGGGTTAACGAGAGGGGGGGCGGATTGAGTAGGCAGAGAAGGGGTGAGGCTGCTTAAAAGAGAGGAGAGACGGCTTACCTCGTCGCGCAAGGCCCGGAGTTCCTGGTCTCTTGAATCTTCTTGGGAGGACTGGGGTGGCGGGGGATGACGGGTGGCGTTGCCGGAAACGCGGTCTACCCAAGTGAGACGTGAGGCGTTTTTCCTGCTGTTCTGTCGGTTTCTGGAACTTGACCGGGAAGCCGGCGAGCTGCGTCCGTTAGTTATGCTTTGTTGATCACGGCGAGACAGCCGCGATTTAGACGGAGGAGAGAGAGCGTTCCTCGGAGACGCTAGTTTACGGCCCCGTGCTTTGCAGTTCCCAGTTCCGGTCATATGTGGGCCCCCACAGAGAATGCAGCGGGGGTACACGAAGGCACGTCTTCTTTGGGATGGGATTTCCCGCAGCGGGGACATTTATGAGATCCTGGGTGGACACACACATCCGTCCGGTAGCCTGGGACGCGGCAGTTCGTGCAGGCGTCTATATGCCCTCGGTACGGTGTACACCTGTGGAGGGCTCCTCCATAAAGAATGGCGCGTGGCACAGGTCCAGCACGAAAGGTGACTAGAATGGAACGCGTGGCCCCCATTGGGCGGGCGTCCACGATGGGGGCTTCTGGGTTAATGGTGATGAGGTCCTGGAGAAGAGTTGTCGGGGTCTCGCTCCAGTATGCATTGGAGATTACTCCGCGTACCGCTCCATACGGTGACGCTATATAAGCTGCGACTGCGAAGTCCTTTGCTTGGTGTAGGATTTGGGTTATGCGAACCAGCGCGAGTGCGTCACCTTGTAGGGGCGTGCTTACTGTGCACGTGTTGTTGACTGGGTGAACCCTAATTTCGGTACGCGTTCGTTCTTGAAGCTGGGACGCCGCTCGGAGGATGGTTTCCCATAGTAGTCGGGGCGGAAGCAGGTTAAGCTGCATCCCGCCTCGAGACCTGAAGACGATCTTGTATTCAGCAGCCGGGAGCGGCGCGAACGCTGCGCAGCTGCGCGCGTTGCTTGCAGGTGCGACTTGTCAGGGCCTGCAGTAGGTGAGATGGCGGCACCGCTTGCAGACGCTGCGGTTTCCTGGCTTGTTGACGTACAGCGGTCCTTGGAGCGGGCAGGCACACTAAGGATGTGAGTCCAGTCCCTTGGGTCGTAGTCGCGGGGGTGAAGAATCTCTCCCTGCACCTGCCCCTCCATGGTGGTGTGTTCACGGGGGCGTGACCGCGAGCGAGCGCGGACACAGGAAGAGGAGTCGTTGGCGCAGCGCGCTTGTAATCCAGGAAACGCACGCGCGCGCGCGAACGCTCCGGCCGGATGCTGGAATGCGATTGCCGCCGAGATTGGAAGAAGTTTCAGCGGGAGCACGGAGAAACGCGGCCGCTCTTATCGTAGGTTCCAGGCGGTCTCCCTTGATAATACAACAACTCCGGCGAAAATGAGCCACTATACTGGCGAAGAATCTTCATGCAAACGGGATGCGTTCAGCGGTGAGCACTTCGCACCTTCACGTGCGCTCCGAGGCGCGCGCTCTCCGAGATCATATTCCGATATAAATAGCGCACTTGATCGATTGTGGCTCGGCTAGAGACAGTGGGCAGGCCTGTGCACTTTCCTTTTCTTTCTTTCTGGCAACAACTGACAACGACAACACCTGCCATACGAGCTGGTCAACCCGCCTCGTGGTCCGTGCGAAACAGAACGCTGAATACCCTTGTTTTTTTCTCCCTCTCTTGGCTGCGCCGCACGAAAGGTGGTGGTGGCAAAAACTTTAATCGACACAGTGGAGTTTAAGCCACGCACGTCCTTAGGCCCCCGCACGCCCCACTGCAAGCGTTCATGTCCCGGAGGCTCATGATGCTGGCAGCCCGGCCTGTGGCAATGACTTGTTTGGCCGGGTCCCTGGAGCGCAGTAGGGTCTCCCAAGCCTCCCAAGTGGCAATGTGCTCCAGGCCCCGCGCGGGAGGATCCACCGGGCAGAGGAAAAGGATATGGTCAAGAGTGGCTTTGGAGTGGTGGCAGAGGGTACAGGAGGGGTTTGTGTGGACTTCGACATGTACCAAAGCGTGTCTATTCGAGCTTCGAAAGCGAAAACGATTTATTTCCTTGCTTACCATGCGCCGAATGTAGCGCGATATCTTCTTTAGCTTCGGACCTAAAAACGCACGACAGCGAACGACGGCAAACTGAAGTTGTTATCTGGTTATAAGTGCCATGCCAGGTGCCGTGTTCAGCGGTGAAGAGGCATTAATAGATGAAGCAACTTGCGGCGCGAACGCACAATTTCAAAAATTCTTTTCTGGCTTTAAACAATTGCGATGCGCCGTCGCATATTTACGAGTTCAACTCGAACAGTTGATTATTAGACTCGAGCGTTAAGCTTTTTTGGAAAGAAACAGTGGATTAATTTGAGCGTGGGCCAAATTTTAAGGAATCTATTGGTATTCCGATGGTATAAGGGGATCAGAGCTATGGCTTTGATTGATAACGAAAAGAGTTTCTAATCAAAAATTTGTAGGCTTTGACACACCACCGCGTATTGTACAACTTGGCAGTCAGTCTTTGGCGACATCAGATGAGACGCGGACGCTCGCTTGATCCTAAATTCGGGCACAATTGAGGTGCCAATTTATTTGTTTATACAAGTTTTGCTTCCAAATTTTCCACCCCTCTTCAAGTCGTGTACGGCGAATCGGGCCTTGGCAGCAAATTTGGCAGACATGGAAGCTGTTCTTAGTAGCCGAGATTATTGCTGTCGGCAACAAAATTTTGTGCTTACGTTTATACTAACAATGCAGTAGTATTGCATAACCGCCTGGCGGCTCTCGGGTGAATTTCGTGCACTGCCTAGGGAGTGGCGCCATGTTGAGTGGCTGGTTTCGACTAATGCCTCCGATGTCCGAGGTTTAGGACTCTGCTCTGTGCTTGGAGACAAGATGAAGAAGGGCCTCCCACGCTACAGCTCAAGTCATCTCTCCTCGACCAGTGATTGTTACCACAGGCCGATCAAAATTGTCCTGGCAGCGGAGTAGCTGTTACGTTTGGAGACGCCAACATGCCAAGAATATTCAAGGCACTGAGAAGCATCAATCGACAGAGGATTCAAAGGGCCGTCGACGTGGTTGCAGCGCCACGAATGCAGGTGGTGGCATCTAGAAGGGACCTTCCCCCCTCCCTCCTGCTGTTTACGGGGTGAAACAGCCCTCCGCTGCCTGAGAACGGCTTTGGGGTACCTGTCGTTTCTACTCAACGCCGGACCCACCCGGGACATAACGACGTCTTTCTCCCCGAAGAGACGGCGGGG
Source organism: Amblyomma americanum (assembly GCF_052857255.1). Lineage (NCBI taxonomy): Eukaryota > Metazoa > Arthropoda > Arachnida > Ixodida > Ixodidae > Amblyomma > Amblyomma americanum. The sequence goes on along the minus strand of NC_135497.1, from coordinate 15,812,953 downwards.
GAGCCGGCGAGTGGCGCGGGGGTGCAAATGAGCCGTGGCAAATGCGGCCGTGTTTGACTAAGCCAACGACGCCGGAATCCTCGTGCTTCGAAAACAACCTCGTCTTAGACTAAGTTCTTTTCTTTATACGTGGAACCTTCTGCAAACTGCAGTGGCAACCTTTAGTTCCCACCCTACCGCTGTGAAGTGCAGGTGACTGACCTTCGACGCTGCCATGGGGACCCCTTCGGGCTATTCATCACATGTCCATTTAGGGTGTGGCACTACGGCAGGCGTCATTTACGACGTCGACGTAGCCATCCGCGCGTCTGATCTGCTCATTTTGATTCAACCAGCTTGCGACGGTGTAGCCATTCTGCAAGCTCAGCGTCTTGGAAGGACAAAGTGCACCAAGTTGACCTTCCAAGGGGACTGCATTCGAACGCACGTGAAGGTTGGGCACTTTCGGCATGCAGTTAGGCCTGTCGTCCCGAAGCCTCCACAGTGCCGGAAATGCATGAAAATAGGACACGTGAGTAGTGTGTGCAATTTCCCTATCGTGTGGCCACGGTGTACTAAGCCACACAGCAGCCATTCTTGCTGGGCAACATTCCTTACGTGTGCCAATTGCCGCGGCCCTCATGACGCTGCCTAAAAAGATTGTCCTCGCCTGAAAAGAGAAATTACAATACTCAAACAAATGAGAAGAGACAATTCCACACACAAAGAAGCTGCCGCTAAGGTGCGACGACGTCGTCGCTCTCGTCACAGAAAATCTAAAAGTGCAGTGAGCATTGGAAAAGATCGTCCAAGAATTCTCAACTTGTACTCCCGCTCCGCATACTACTTTAAGGATTCGGAGCAAATGACTGGCAAGGCAGAGACGGTTGTCGCAGACGGGACTTGGCCATCCTTGCCTGAGCTACACACGCCCGCAGTGGACAAGCAGGTATTGCGTACTCAGAGTCCCGAGCCCATTGCTAATCAAGCACAAGTCACAACTCCGGTCCAAGACCGGGACCGGCCAACGACTTGGCCATCTCTCCCGAAGCACCCTGCACCCACCTCACCACCGCGCTCCCAATGTGTTGAGCCTACTGCTGGTCGCGTAGGTCAGAAACCGGATCAGGTCGCAGACGAGCAAGTGATTGTAATCCTAAAGCCAATCGTGCTGCTTTCCAGCATGCACATGCCAGCTGCACATAATGCACTGCAGATGCTGGATTTCTTCAATCCAGTGCTTGCAGCTGTCCAATAGCTGGCACAACGCATCCTGCAGTCTCAACCTTCCGAGAAGTCCGATGCTTACGTTGTCATCGGCATTATCAGCCTCAACGGCAAGCAGCCTTTCTCGACACTGAATGGTCTGCGCTGCCTTGTGATGGAGAGCCCTCGGACTGTTCCACTCAGGTCGCAGCAGTCGGTAGCCCCCAAGGTGTGCAGGCTGCAACTGCGGCAGCCTGTGAAATATAGTGCTTGTGTCATTGCCGGTCGTGCTCGCTACGGGCCGCATTTCTCTACTTATTCTTTTACGCCCCCTCATCCCTCTCCCCCTGTGCAAAGCAGCGAACTGGAACATTTTACTGGTTAACGTCCCTGCCTTTCCTCTACCACTTTTCTCTCTACAAAGCTGCATGCTCCGAATTACATCGAAAGCCTGAATCTGTGCAAATGTCAATGAAAAACTTTTGAAGTGATTCATAAAAATTTCAATTTTATATTGCCCGGTTTCTCGCCCATTCTAAATATTCAAACTGCCGTCACCTCACGAACAAATTCTTTTCGGCTGAAATGTTCCACGCTTTGATTATGCACATTAGGATAAGTTTTCATGAACAATTTGTACGTTTGGCGTGGAATCACCCATTGACATTCAAATGTAGACAAGCACTTAAGCATGTAAAAGCGTGCCAATTAAAGACGCACCATAAGCATCTGAGAGCAATTCGCCAGGCCGACAACACAGTGAAAAAGAGCCGTCTATTGGGATATTCTTAACTGCATGTGTTCATATTCAGCGCACAAAGACATAGCGGCAAAGTTAGGATACCTTACAGCTTTATTCTCAGCATCCGGCGTGAATTTTTTTTTCATTTTCATTATTGGAGCTCTCCTATAGTTTCCATCAAACTGTTAATTGAAATGAATGTTTAAGCGCAAAACGTAATAACAAATTATGGAGACACCTAAGCAATTTTTATGCGTAAATGCGAGAGCATGCATTACTTGATCACTTCGACAGTTGACACCTCAATTGCGCTGTGAGTATGCGGCACTGGCACTGGAGGAAGTTATGCGCCTTTCCTACTCTTAAAATAATCAGAACGTTAATATTCCGCACGATTTGATGAAAGCAAATAATAATAATTGGTTTTTGGGGAAAGGAAATGGCGCAGTATCTGTCATATATCGTTGGACACCTGAACAGCGCCGTAAGGGAAGGGATAAAGGAGAGAGTGAAAGAAGAAAGGAAGAAAGAGGTGCCGTAGTGTAGGGCTCCGGAATAATTTCGACCATCTCGGTATCTTTAAGATCGCACACCACACGGGCGCCTTACCGTTCCGCCTCCATCGAAACACGGCCGCCGCTATCGGTTTCGAACCCAGCTACTCCGGGTCTGTATCCGTGCGCCCTAGCCACTGAGCCACCACGGCGGGTATATTTACTTCAAGCCCTAACCACTGATTTCGCCGCTTACAATCCGAAGCCTGTTCCGGGCAGTCTAAAACCTCTCAAATGTGTGTTGTGTGGTTTTTGGGTTTTAAAGCACATAGGCAACTGCGGCCATCATACGCCAAGACCATCAAGGCCAGCACATCACGAACGCCGAATAAGAGCTGGACATCTTGGTGTTTATTTCAGAGTTCGTGGCACGCTTGAGGAGTCCGTCACGTGAACCAGCTATGCTCCTTTCTTTTGCTTAAAATCGAGAGGGGTTAAAATGAAAATTGTTTTTTGGTGAAAGGAATTGGCACTGTATCTGCCTCGAATATCGGCGGACACCTGAACCGCGCCTTAAGGGAAGGGTAAAGGAGGGAGTGAAAGGAAGAAACAGGTGCCGTAGTGGAGGGCTCCGGACTAATTTCGACCACCTCGGGATCTTTAATATCGCACACCACACCAGCGCCTTAGCGATTATCCTCTAGCTCATTAACGCATCATCCAGCCTCAACCTTCCGAGAAGAAGTCCGATGCTTACGTTGTCATCAGCATTATCAGCCTCAACGGCAAGCAGCCTTTCTCGACACTGAAACGTCTGCGCTGCCTTGTGATCGAGGGCCCTCGATCTGTTCCACTCAGGTCGCAGCAGTCGGTAGCCTTCAAGGTGTGCAGGCTGCAACTGCGGCGGCCTGTGAAGTATTGTGCTTTTGTCATTGCCGGTCGTGCATGCTACGGGCCGCATTTCTCTACTTATTCTTTTACCCCCTGTGGAGTTCGCTGACCTTTCCGCGAACTCGTTGATCTTGTGTTCGCAAGGAAAGCCGCTCCAGTGGCGTCGGAAGTCCCCAACAAAGGAGCCCGTCCCGTCCCTGCTTCCCCTTTGTGCGGCCGACGTCCTCGTTTACGCCGCGCCGTCACGGGCATAGCCCGTCTTAAGAGGCCTGAAGCCAACGAGGTTTCGAGGGCGCACGAGATACGGCTGAGTATTAGCCGGGTGACCGGAAACCCACTATTCCTGTAACGACTGTCTACTTCCCTTAACGACTGTCTTCTCTTTGTTGCTGTCAACAACATGAGTCATCGCCTCGTCGGCACATGTTTCTAGCGTCTGTGGTGCCGTGGGTGGCGTGGGGAACGGAAGTCGCATTTGTGTTGTTTGTGTAGTTATTTGAAACCTCCTTCCCAAATGTTTTAATCAGAACTTTTTCCCCAATCTCTGATCAGTGGGCGGACCTTATTTTCCTTTCCCTAACCACTGATTGGCGAGATGGGTTGTTGATTATCTTATTGGTTGCTGTCCCCGCTAAGGGCGGAGACAGAGGGTTTAAAACCAAGCACTCTGGGTTGAGCGGGGCCTGAATTCGTCTGATCCACCATTTAGTCATGTAAATAGTTTTCTCCTTGCTTTGTTTCTTCTCGTTTTTTACCTATATTGTAAATAAATAGTTAACCTTCTCCTTTCCTTGAGTGATGTGAATGTTTGCGAGTAGAACCACCGGGTCATCAAGAAACCCCGATTTCATCATCAAGTAGTTTCCTCTCATCGCCACCGGAAGGGGAAATTTAACTGGCGCAGTCGACAGGATCGCAAATTCTTTCTACTCAAGGCATTGGACGGAAGGTGAGAAGAACAAGTCGGTGGACAAGCTGTTTGTCCTAAAGGAGAAAACGTGAAGCTGCGTCGCAAGACTGACGTCGAAAGCTTCGGGATCACGGGTCGAGTTCGAGAGGACGTCGGAGGCTCAAGTCAGCTAGGAGCTGAAGGAGCCGGGCAACAACAAGCCATCGAGGGTTCGAGTCAGCGAGCTGCTGAAAAGAACCAGGCGTCCACATCGAACGGGTTCGAGTCAGCGAGCTGCTGAAAAGTAACCAGGCGACCAAGTCAAGCCAGTCACACGAGGCAGAAGTCAGCGAGCTGCTGAGAGATCCAGAGCTCAAGTCGTCCGCATCGAGGAGCCTGTCGTCATCACGGAGGAAGACGAGATCACCGGGGCAGAGAGCAACCAGTAAGGTAGGAGACCTTTCTGCTTTCTCCGAATTCACCATGTCGGTGTAGTGTTTAGTGCTAGAAAAGATAGCACGGAAAACGGAGATGGCTGCCGTACGGTATGATCAGGAGGGCAGGATGCGACGTGTTGAGCAGGAGGAGGCTGAACAGATGAGTGAAATTGAAAATTTGAAACTCCAAATCGAACTAGAAAAGAAAAAACTTGCACAGATGCAATTAAAATTAAGACAGGAGGCGAAAGTCGATAGCGAGGTCTTATTCGCATCAGTTCAATGTTTTGTCTGCATGAAATTTGGGCATTCGATGATTGAGTGTTCGAAAAAACAAGAACAAGATATTCCCGCGGTGAGGAGAGAGGTGTGCGAGCTAGTAGCTCAGGTGGAGGTACCGGCGCCTGATAAACCAAGTTCCCAGTCGGAGATGGCTGTTGATAAGGTCAGTCAACCAGATAGGGTAGACGATCTGGCATGCCGCAACTTGGAATCCGAAGGTCAAAATTCTGAAGCCTGTGTGGATTCAGGGACCGAAATTACAAAATGGCAGTGTGGGTTTTTATGGAGGAAAAACGGTAAGGCGCCCGTGTGCTGTGCGATGTCAGTGCACGTTAAAGATCCCCAGGTGGTCGAAATTATTCCGGAGCCCTCCACTACGGCACCTCTCTCTCCCTTTCTTCTTTCACTCCCACCTTTACCCTTCCCTTACGGCGTGGTTCAGGTGTCCAACGATATATGAGACAGATACTGCGCCATTTCCTTTCCCTCCAAAACCAATTATTATTATTATTATTCTCCAAAGAGCACAAGCTGATCTAACGTTGTGTGCCGTGCCAGAACAGATCGCTGAAGTCATAGAGGCGTTAGTCACACCTGTGAAGCACGCGCTGTCAGAGCGAGCAGATATAGAGCACAACCAGGAGGCGCAGGAGTGTACTTCTCGCAAACAAGCGTTCAGCATTGTGCAAGATCTGGTCGGAGCTAACTCTGAAGCAGCGGGAACGCGCGAGGAAGAGGTAAATCAGGATATGATAGCGGGCACACTCCTTGCAGGCGATGGTAAGCTAGCTGCCACAGATGAGTTGGTTATCCAGCTGGAGCTTACACTGTGCGCAGCGACAGCAGAAGTAGCTGTAGGTGCAGGGAAGTTGATAACACTTAAGACTTCCGCGCTGCTAGAGCAGGCAGAAAGGGTGCAGCTGCAGGAAGTAAATGAGGAAGCTAATGTCGAAGAGCATTTCAAAATTTCACACGAATCTGTTAGCGAAAAACCTGAAGCTTCAGTAGAGCTTCAGGCTGATCCGGAAGCTGCCGATGTTTATGCAGCAGATTGGGAGTTAACAGCGACAGCTGCAGAGAGTTTCAAAGCAGGTAGGGAACTCCGAGATTCGGATACTGCATTCATACCTGCAAGTCTAAACATGAAGCATAATACCTCATTGCCAGAAGTGCGGAACCAAGCTGGTCAAGGTAATTGTGGGACAAAAATGCTTGAGGAGATGGTTTTCCTTCATGAGAACATCGGCTGCAAGCTCTGCAAACAGCTAGCCTCACCTGAAACCCGATGTGAAGCTGCACGTGCGGCAGCAGATCTCAGATCTAACTTTAGTGCAAGATTCAGAGTAAGGGCGAATGCAGACGCAATACCAACAGCAGCCTTCATGGCCCGTGGGGAGTCTGTAAGCTCTATTAATTTTGATGAAAACGACGATGTAGACCCGATAACGGCGGTAGCCTTCACAACCGGCGCCGTGCCGGATAAATTGGAATTTTGGTCCAGTCTTGTGGACAAAGCTAATAGGAAACATCTTCTTTTTCGAGATGTAGGTGGCTAGAAATCATTCTGCCAATTTGGTGCACCGATCTGACATGGTGGATTCTGGAATGTGCAGATTGGTGTCCTAACCTTGTGTGTGCGGATTGAATTAACCGCAATGTGCGCGCGTGTGTGCGTGTTTGTGGCCTGATTGAACAGCTGAGCATACATGTGCGCGCGTGTGTGAATTTTGTTCCGGGAAACTGTGGCTGGACTTTTATGTCACACTGACAGCAAGTGTCCGCCTGACATTCTTGGTTGGGAGGTGTGGAGTTCGCTGACCTTTCCGCGAACTCGTTGATCTTGTGTTCGCAAGGAAAGCCGCTCCAGTGGCGTCGGAAGTCCCCAACAAAGGAGCCCGTCCCGTCCCTGCTTCCCCTTTGTGCGGCCGACGTCCTCGTTTACGCCGCTCCGTCACGGGCATAGCCCGTCTTAAGAGGCCTGAAGCCAACGAGGTTTCGAGGGCGCACGAGATACGGCTGAGTATTAGCCGGGTGACCGGAAACCCACTATTCCTGTAACGACTGTCTACTTCCCTTAACGACTGTCTTCTCTTTGTTGCTGTCAACAACATGAGTCATCGCCTCGTCGGCACATGTTTCTAGCGTCTGTGGTGCCGTGGGTGGCGTGGGGAACGGAAGTCGCATTTGTGTTGTTTGTGTAGTTATTTGAAACCTCCTTCCCAAATGTTTTAATCAGAACTTTTCCCCCAATCTCTGATCAGTGGGCGGACCTTATTTTCCTTTCCCTAACCACTGATTGGCGAGATGGGTTGTTGATTATCTTATTGGTTGCTGTCCCCGCTAAGGGCGGAGACAGAGGGTCTAAAACCAAGCGCTCTGGGTTGAGCGGGGGCTGAATTCGTCTGATCCACGATTTAGTCATGTAAATAGTTTTCTCCTTGCTTTGTTTCTTCTCGTTTTTTACCTATGTTGTAAATAAATAGTTAACCTTCTCCTTTCCTTGAGTAATGTGAATGTTTGCGAGTAGAACCACCGGGTCATCAAGAAACCCCGATTTCATCATCAAGTAGTTTCCTCTCATCGCCACCGGAAGGGGAAATTCAACTCCCCCCTCATCCCTCTATCCCAGTGCAAAGCAGCGAACCGGAACATTTTACTGGTTAACGTCCCTGCCTTTCCTCTACCACTTTTCTCTCTATAAAGCTGCATGCTCCGATTTACATCGAAAGCCTGAATCTGTGCAAATGTCAATGAAAAACTTTTGAAGTGATTTATAAAAATTTCAATTTATATTGCCCGGTTTCTCACCCATTCTAAATATTCAAACTGCCGTCCCCTCACGAACAAATTTTTTTTGCGGAAATGTTTCACGCTTTGATTATGCACATTAGGATACGTTTTCATGAACAATTTTTACGTTTGGCGTGGAATCCCCCATTGACATTCAAATGTAGACAAGCACTTCAGCATGTAATAGCGTGCCAATTAAAGACGCACCATAAGCATCTGAGAGCAATTCGCCAGGCCGATAACACCGAGAAAAAGAGCCGTCTATTGGGATATTCTTAACTGCATGTGTTCATATTCAGCGCACAAAGATATAGCGGCAAAGTTCTTACAGCTTTATTCTCAGCATCCGACGTGAATTTTTTTTCATTTTCATTATTGGAGCTCTCCTACAGTTTCCACCAAACTCTTAATTGAAATGAATGTTTAAGCGCAAAACGCAATAACAAATTATGGAGACACCTAAGCAATTTTTATGCGTAAATGCGAGAGCATGCATGTCATGATCACTTCGACAGTGGACACCTCAATTGCGCTGTGACTATGCGGCATTGGCACTAGAGGAAGTTTTGCGCCTTTCCTACTCTTAAATCATCAGAACGTTAATATTCCGCACGATTTGATGAAAGCAAATAATAATTGGTTTTTGGGGAAAGGAAATGGCGCAGTATCTGTCATATCGTTGGACACCTGAACAGCGCCGTAAGGGAAGGGATAAAGGAGAGAGTGAAAGAAGAAAGGAAGAAAGAGGTGCCGTAGTGTAGGGCTCCGAAATAATTTCGACCACCTCGGTTTCTTTAAGATCGCACACCACACGGGCGCCTTACCGTTCCGCCTCCATCGAAACACGGCCGCCGCTATCGGTTTCGAACCCGGCTACTCCGGGTCTGTATCCGTGCGCCCTAGCCACTGAGCCACCACGGCGGGTATATTTACTTCAAGCCCTAACCACTGATTTCGCCGCTTACAGTCCGAAGCCTGTTCCGGGCAGTCTAAAACCTCTCAAATGTGTGTTGTGTGGTTTTTGGGTTTTAAAGCACATAGGCAACTGCGGCCATCATACGCCAAGACCATCAAGGCAAGCACGTCACGAACGCCGAATAAGAGCTGGGCATCTTGGTGTTGATTTCAGAGTTCGTGGCCCGCTTGAGGAGTCCAGTGACGGGAACTAGCTATGCTCCTTTCTTTTCCTTAAAATCGAGAGGAGTTAAAATAAAAATTATTTTTTGGGAACGAATTTGCGTTGTATTTGTCTCAAATATCGGCGGACATGTGAACCACGCCGTAAGGGAAGGGATAAAGGAGGGAGTGAAAGTAGAAACGAAGAAAGAGGTGCCGTTGTGGAGGGGTCCGGAATAATTTCGACCACCTCGGGATCTTTAACATCGCGTGCCAAACGGACGCCTTACCGCTTACCGTTTCGCGTCCATCGAAACACGGCCGCCGCTGTCGTGTTCGAACCCGGCTACTCCGGGTCTATAGGCGAGCGCTCTAACCACTGAGCTACCACGGCGGGTATTTTTACTTCTAACCCTAACCACTTATTTCACCGCTGGCGGTCCGAAGCCTGGTCCGGGCAATCTAAAGCCTCTCAAATGTGTGCTGTGTGTTTGTTGGGTTTGTGGGGGTTGAATGTGGAGATAAGTACGTTCTCCCCACTCAATCGCGGCTGACACGGTTCAAAGCCGCCCGATCCCCATCCCGTGATCGCGTACGCTACCGAGCGCTCGCCGACCACGGCGGGCCTTGCTCTGGGGGAACAAAGGAACGACACACTGGCTGACACAAACAGGCATTTATTGCTAAAGCAACAATAACGCCAGCTAGCAACAAGGTACGCTAATGAATCGAGGACGTCCGACTCACCAGCAAGGTTCCGAGCGAATGTTCACCCGCGCTAGGGCAAGGGATATAAACTCCGCAGGACGGACGGGACGACTACGGAAGCCTGCCTCCCCGTTGCTTCTTCCCCCCGCCGGCGAAGAGCGGAGCCGCAAACGACGCGTCCGCTTGCGCCGACGATCCCCGCCGAAGCCCCCCTCTCCCGCGCGCGGGCTTTGGCAGTCTCCCCCGCAGCGATGCTGGCGCCCTCTTTTGCCAGTTAATGTAACTGACAAGGGAATGCGTTCATCCTCGGGGTGAGACTGGTGCTGCACAGTGCCTCGCGGGACAGCAATCACAGGGGGCTGCAGGGCATGTCCCCACAGGTTTTAAAGCACATAGCAACTGCGGCCATAAAGGCCAAGACCATCAAGACCAGCACACCACGAACGCCGAATAAGAGCCGGGCATCTTGGTGTTTTTTTTCATAGTTCGTGGCACCCTTGGGGAGTCTACTGACGTGAACCAGCTATGCTCCTTTCTTTTCCGTAAAATCGAGAGGGGTTAAAATGAAAATTGGTTTTTGGGGAAAGGAATTGGCACTGTATCTGCCTCGAATATCGGCGGACACATGAACCGCGCCTTAAGGGAAGGGTAAAGGAGGGAGTGAAAGGAAGAAACAGGTGCCGTAGTGGAGGGCTCCGGACTAATTTCGACCACCTCGGGATCTTTAATATCGCACACCACATGGGCGCCTTAGCGATTCGCCTCTAGCTTGTTCTCGGGAGCGGAATGGAAGGGCGATAACAGCAGAGAGTTGCATTTTTATTAGCGGTATAGATCACTATAATCCCCTGAACTTTTACGAAGCACGTATGCACTTGCTAATAATAATAATATTAATAATAATAATAATAACTGGTTTTGGGGGAAAGAAAATGGCGCAGTATCTGTCTCATATATTGTTAGACACTTGAACCGCGCCTTAAGGGTAGGGATAAAGGAGGGAGTGAAAGAAGAAATGAAGAGAGAGGTGCACTTGCTAACGCCGAATACATGTTGTCGGCGTCAATCATGAATGAAAAGATAGCCTCTTATGAGCTCCGTCATCACATTGCTGGGTCGGGAAGGGCACCTGCTGTGTGCAGACTTATGACTATTTATTTATTTACCCTACTGTCGCCGTGAGCCTCCAAAGCGTAGAGTATTTCCTCGCCACTTCCGTCACTGCCATCTATCTCCTTCACCGCGTAAGTTCCTGACGGGTTAGCGCGACCGCTGGAGCACATCCTTGGCAGGTGACCCTTCCTGCCGCACTAGTGACATGTCGCTCTCTTGTGTCTGCACACTACCGAAGCGTTGTTCGAGCCACACATTCTGCAATGAGTGGGCTCTGTCATGGATCCATGCCCGCGTACGGAGTTCTGCGGATTCGACCTGTGCTTCTGCACGAAGTTGGCAGCACCGTTGTCGTCGAAGCCCCTCTCTTGCATTAACCGGACATTCGTTTTTGCGGCTTCCGCTGCTTGAGCAAACGGTTATGCCTCTGCATTGCTTAACTTCTGTTGCGACATGTGTCATCGAGCTTGTTCATCACGGATTCCGCAGACGATCCGATCCCGTAGCATGCGTTCCGAAAGCTTCTAGAAACTGCAGTCCTTTGCGAGACGTCTCAGGTCGGTGATGTAGTCCCGTACCTTTTCGCCTTCCGCTTGGTTCCGCATGAAGAAAGCGTAGCTTGCATCATTCTCATGGGCTTGCGGATCGAAGTGTTTGTCCAGGTGCTGTATGACGATTTGGTAGCTCAAGCTCTTCACCGATTCCTACTGGCTTGAAGCACAGGAACCACGTGGTCGCTCAGGGCCGACACCAGAAGCGCACGCTCCTTGCCCGGATCAGTGATGCCGTGGCCCTCAAAAAAGGCCTCCAAACGAACACAGTAACAGCTCCAGCTACCGGTCGTATCGTCGAATTCGGGTGGCCTGGTTTTCATCGTGCAGCTATTCCATTCTCTTCGCCACTGGAGTAACGGAACGTAGCCGGTGGGTAGTGGCATATAGACAGAACGTTTATTGCTGGGTGTTCTTCGCTTTATAAAGACAGCAAAGGTCGCATAACTGGCCATGATACGCGGCACGTGTGAAACAGTCTTTGCTCATGCTATACACGAGAGCGCGCGCTTTATAACACATAACGCGTACTTGATAATAAAACTCCAGCGAAAATGAGCCACTATAGTGGCGAAGAATCTTCATGCAAACGGGATGCGTTCAGCGGTGAGCACTTCGCACCTTCACGAGCGCTCCGACGGGCGCGCTCTCCACAATCTTCTTCCGATACAAATTGCGCATTTGAGATGCGCCTGCCATACTACCTGGTCAACCCACCACGTCGTCCGTGCGAAACAGGACGCTGAATGCCCTGGTTTTTTTCTCTCTCTTGGCTGCGCCGCACGAAAGGTGGTGGTGGTGAAAACTTCAATTGACACAGTGGAATGTCCGGACCCCGTAGAGTATCTGTTACGGGTCCAATTGAACTTATTTTTGGAAATGTAGCGGAGAGTTTGAAGAATGCTTCACTCCCGCCATCGGTTGGCCCGGTATTGCACTACCTCATGGATCGGCCTTGTCTTTAGCGCGTCTTTACTGTCCTGTCTTTCTATCCCATCTTTCAACTCTCCTACTATCTGCACGTGGTAGCGATTGCGGCTAGGCTAGAGCCAGTGAACAGGCCTGTGAACTTTCCTTTTCTTTCTTCCTGGCAACAACAGACAGACAGCCTGCCATACTAGCTGGTCATCCCGCCTCGTGGTCAGTGCGAAACAGGACGCTGAATACCCTTGTTTTTTTTCTCTCTCTCTTGGCTGCGCCGCACGAAAGGTGGTGGTGGCGAAAACTTTAATTGGCACAGTGGAGTTTAAGCCACGCACCTCCTTAGGCCCCCTCACGCCCCACTGCACTCAAACGTTCATGTCCCGGAGGCTCATGATGCTGGCAGCCCGGCCTGTGGCGATGGCTTGTTTCGGCCGGGTCCGCGGAGCGCAGTAGGGTCATGGTAAAAGAATGCAGCGCGAAAAAAACAAGGACGAACAGAAGTGGACAGGACAGGGCGCTGTCCTGTCCACTTCTGTTCGTCCTTGTTTTTTTCGCGCTGCATTCTTTTACCATGTCCACTGACCAACAAGCCCAAACAGCCGCTTTAGTTCATCAGTAGGGTCTCCCAAGCCTCCCAAGTGGTAAGGTGCTCCAGGCCCCGCGTGGGAGGATCCACCGGGCAGAGGAAAAGGATATGGTCAAGAGTGGCTTTGGAGTGGTGGCAGAGGGTACAGGAGGGGTTTTTGTGCACTTCGACACGTACAAAAGCCTGTCTATTCGAGATTCGAAAGCGAAAACGAACTCGTTCCTTGCATACCATGCGCCGAATGTCAGGCGGTATCTTCTTTAGCTTCAGACCTAAAAACGCACGACAGCGTACGACGGCAAACTGAAGTTGTTATCTGGTTATAAGTACCATGCCAGGTGCCGTGTTCTGCAGTGAAGAGGCGTTAATAGACGGAACAACTTGCGGCGCGAACGCACAATTTCAAAAATTCTCTCCTCGCTTTAAACAAAAATTATCTCGAAAAAATGAAAGGCAATAAACAGTTATTTCTAACCCGTTATTGTTTGTATTTTTAGCGAAAGCTACTTTGGCCAGGAACTTGAGATTTCGCTGTGGCACTCCTGAGGAGGAGGCACAGAGCCGTTGCCTAGCAACGGCTGCAGCTGGCGTACGACGCGCTTGTCGCGCCATCTGCCATGACATCACACCGCGCATATCGCCGCGCAGCTGTGCTCACCCGCACTTACGCGCTTAACCGCTAACCAACGTATTCGGTGACGCTGTCTGTGGGAGTGACTGAAAGCCCCGCGCACTCAGTGAATAAAAGAAAAAAATTATGTCGAGGCTGGGTATAGAACCATGGACTTTGAGGCGGAGACGCTACCACGCCGGCATCACATTTTTTTCTTTATTGCCGACTTCAGAGCGTTATTTACAAACCAATCCACGCGAACAACACAACACAGATGCTAAAACTACGTCATCCGCACTTTGGGTTAGGTAAACACATTAAAATTCGCACATGTATATCACAGCTTCCATTCTCGGAAGGCACTCAGGCACCGGGTCTAGTATCATGTGGCCTTCAATAACTCTTCCAACAGGTTCACGAAAATACCTTGTTATCGGCCTCAGGTCAATGTCCGCATGTCTGACTGCCATCCTGGATCGCCAAATACTGTGCAAGCCCAATATCATGATCATGTCGAAAGGAACCCCATCTTCATTGTCAACAGGCAAAAATTTGATTCCGAAAGCCTCCACCGGTCTGCCATTTTTAATCGTGCGTTGTAGAATGCCCCAAAAGAAAGTCTTCCCAACAATCTAAGAAGACGTGTTCAATCGTTTCCAGATTTCGGCATATGAAACAATAATTTCCCCAAGGTACAAAGAAACCTTTCTCTTCCAGATACGTCTTGACTTCAAGAGTGTTCGTATAGAGCTAAAAAAGAAATTTTTAACTCCACCTGGTACAGCCATGCATTTCTCTCGTTATAGAACTGTCTGCCATGAACCTGCACAGTATAACGACCTGCAGAATGGGACCGGAAGAAAGACATCACACAGGTCCATATAAAGTTTCGCGATACAGCTGACAGATATTTCATTGAAAATCGCTCTTGCAAGACGCGACATGCCATGTACACCTCTCTAAGGTTGCCGGAAATGCCCCTTTGCATAGTCGCCGAACTAACAACAAAATTTGGCAAGACCCTACCCAGCCTAACTTGACAAACAGTGCGCAGAATCGGGTCATTCACGTCCGGAGAGACCATAAATCGATTCACCAACTGACGCAGATACAAATTGTGGGGGTTCTTACTAAGCCGTCGAGCCTCCTTTGAGGTCTAGGCCGTGAACTCCGAGCTCCCGGTATCGCACACCACGCGCGGCCGTTCTCACGGCGGCGCAGCAGAAATGCGAAATAAACACAGCACGGAACAGGACGCTTTGCCTGGGGCCAAAGGTTTATTGGGTTCTCCCAAGTCGCTGGCTGCTGGAATCTTGATCTGCGACCCTTGCCGTCTGGCTTGGTCGTGCGGCTGACGGGGCAAGATGGCGACAACAAAGAGGGAAGAAGCGAGGTAATTACCTGACGTCCTCTCGCTGTCGCGGCTCGCTGAAGTCTCTCTCCGGCCACGACCGGTACCCGCCGATCTCGGCGCACTTGCCCGTTGTCATATTCGGCCAATCAGCGACCGCTCCTGCGGCGCCTGGCGGTGCGCGCTTGCGACCGGTTTTTGAGGAAGGAGGCGGCGCAGCGCTCTCGAGCAGACCATCTGGCTACTCGCCCGTGGGGAAGGAGGAAAGCTTCCGCTTTCCTGCTTCTCCACGGCGCGCCCCGCCGGCCCGAGAAGGGTACGGCACTCCGAAACTCCCACACTCCTCCTCCCTAAAGACCGAACGTCCCCTGAGTTCAGCGGACGGTAGACTGCAATGATCTCATTAAAGCCTTTACCTTTATTGGCCGCTTACAATTTCCAGGTCCCCCAGCAGATCGAAATCCATGACCAGGTCTCCTATGTCGTCGTCTGCTGGGGTTGTCGTCGCAGCAGGAGGCGCGGTCCCTGGCCCGGGTGGTGCGACCAGGGCTCGGGACTCCGGGGCGACCTCCATCCGAAGCACCCTGGCCGCGAACACAGGGTCCCGCGCCATCCGGGCCCGCACCACCTCGGCGTCCAGGCTGCTCCCTTCCAGCCGCTGCCGGTGGTAGCTGGAGGCGACGTGTGTGCGCCGGCTGATGATCAGGACGCCGCACTCCGGGCAGTAGGCGGCCGTCGGCTCCGGTGGCATCACGGCTTCCGGGTGCGCCGCCAGGTGGTCGGTGATGGTGTCGCCCCGGAAAATGGAAGGGACCCGCTCCCGCGCCAGGCCCGCCTCCACCTGCAGCTGTCGGTCCCACGGCGCCACGCTCACGTATGAGCGCGGCGGTGCATCGCCGGCCTGATGCGCCCAGGTGGCGACGGACCGACACCGGGGTCCGGCTGTCCCGGCCGAAGCGGGTCCTCGGCGCCCGGCTGCCCGATCTGGGTGGCGAGGTGCGGGCGCGGCCCCCGAACGCTGGTGATAGGGGCCAGGTGCTTGCGGGCCGCCGGCGTGGTACTCCGCTGCACCGCGGCCTCCGTGCTGCCGCGGTCGCGGCCGTGGCCCTGCTTGTGGCCGCTGCGCCGCTGGGTGTCCCATCGCCCCACGTCCGACGCGGTCTCCGTGCTGCCGCGGTCGCGGCAGGGGTCCTGCGTGGGGCCGCGGCGCCGGCTGGTCCCGCATTCTTCGTGCCGATGGCCGGCGAGCCCGTTGCCGCTGGTGGTCAGTCCACTGACCTCTTTGCGGCCTCGTCCACCCCTTTTCGCCGGTGGGTGCAATCTTCTGGGGCCCTCCGTCCTTCGTCCGCTAATCAGCCTTCGGCACGGCTCGGGCACCCTTCGCCCCGTTGTCCCCTTAGCAGCGCTTTCGCTTGCTGCGGGTATTGTGGGGGTGCGTCGGGGTCAGCGACCTTTCCCCGCGATTTCGCGTGGCCGGAACCTCTCTCTCCACGGCGGCTTCCCTTTGGAAGTACCTTTTCAGCTCCCCTACATGGATGGGCCCGCTGAGTCGAGCCGAGTTCGGACCCCTCAGCTTGTAGTTAAGTGGCGACAGCTTCTCAGCAACGATGAATGGGCCGACCCATTTGGGCGCGAGGCCTGCCGCAAATCCCGTGCTCGCATCGCTGAGCGCGTGGTTGCGTTTGAGAGCCAAATCTCCCACTTGGAATTCCAAGTCCCGATGCGTTCGATCATAGGCCGCCTTCTGGCTCGCCCTGGCTCTCGCGCGATTGCGGCTGGCCTCCTTCACTGCGTTTTCTATGCGTTTTCGCACACGCCGCGCGTAGTCGGCAGCTGCCGTCTGGGCCGGAGCAGCATCCCTCCTTTTGGCAAGGACAATGTCCGTTGGCGTCTGTAACTCCCTCCCGAACATCAGGAAAGCCGGCGTGAAGCCCGTAGAGCGGTTTTCGCTCGTTCGCAGTGCGAAGGTGATGGCGTCGAGGTGCTCGTCCCAGTCGCTGTGCGTCCGGGCGTATGCCCCGAGCAAAGGTTTCACATCGCGATTGCGACGCTCTGTCACATTGGACTGTGGATGATAGCACGTCGTTTTCTGCTGCCGTACTCCCATTGCTGCGCACGTTTCACGAAAAACCTTTGACGTGAAGTACGATGCATTGTCGGTGATCAACCGGTCGGGGAACCCAAAACGGCAGAATAATCCTGAGATTCTCGCCAGGATCTCCTTCGTAGTGGCTTTTCGCAGCGGATAGAGTTCAGCGATCCCGCTGAAGTGGCAAGTGACCACCAGCACAAATCTGTGCCCTCTTTTGCTGCGCGGCAGCGGTCCGATCAGGTCGCACGCCACGATTTCCCATGGCTTTGTGCTCACGATCGGCTGAAGCAAGCCGGGCGGCCTTCCCCCTCTCGGCTTTCTCTCTTGACAGACATGGCAGGTTTGTACGTATTTACGTACTTCAACCTTCATTCCAGGCCAGGTAGCAAACCGACAGAGTTTCTTCCATGTCTTTGGCGCGCTCCCATGGCCGTCCGCATCGTGGTAATGCTGCATCACAGCGTGCCTGAGCTGGTGCGGGATGACGGCTTTGAAGCACTCGTTTGAGTCCTCTTTGCTTGGCACGTATTTCAGCAAAGCTCCGTCAGCATCAAGCAGGAAACTCTCCAGCTCACTCGCAGCACTGCAAGCTGCACTAGAGCTCGCGCCTACCGCATTTGCTGCGGTTCCCCGGCGCCCTTTGATTAGATTCGTCGGGCGGTCCGTCTCTTCACTAAGACCGGCGACCAGCCTCCGACAGTACGAGTCTTCCTGCTGAGCCTTGATAAGCTCTTCTCTGCTGAATGCCCGCTCGATGGGGACCTGCACACCAACGAGATGCGCGTGCAATCGAGCGAGATCTTTATCCCCTCGGCTCCGCTCTCCCGACGCGTGGGGAAGTTGCTGCGGCGGCTTCTCCTCTCCACCGCCTGGGGAGAGGTCATTCACCGGCGCGCGCGACAGCGCGTCAGCAACCACGTTTGTGGCCCCCTTTCGGTACCGCACTTCGAACTCGAAGCGCTGTAGCATCAGGGCCCACCGCGCGAGCCTTCCGCTCGGCTCACGAAGGCGGGTTAGCCATGTCAATGCCATGTGGTCGGTTTCGACCGTGAACTTGGTTCCTTCTACGTACATCTCGAATTTTCGTAGTGCGTAGATGATTGCCAAGCATTCTTTCTCCGTCACTGAGTAGTTACGCTCGGCCGGCGTCAGCGCACGGCTGGCAAATGCCACGGGTCGGAGTTGTTCTTCCTCCTTCTGGAGTAACACTGCGCCCACTCCGAAATCGCAGGCATCTGTCTGGATCACGAATGGCCTGTTTAGGTCTGGCAGTTTCAGTGACGCGGTGTCGGCGATGGCCTGAGCCAGTTGACGAAAGCTCGTCTGCTCCTCCTCTCCCCATTCCCACGGGGCTGCCTTCCTTAGCAGTTTTGTCAGGGGGGCTTGCAGGCGTATGCAGTTAGGAATGAACTGGCGGTAGTAGCCCACCATCCCGAGAAAGCGGCGCACGGCCTTCACGTCGTTCGGCGCTGGAAATTCCAGGATCGAACGAAGCTTCTCCGGGTCCGGGGACACCTGTCCGCGCCGCACGCGGTAGCCGAGTAGGCTCACTTCCGCTCTGCACAGCTGCGCTTTGGCGGGGTTGAGTGTGATGCCTGCTTCTCTGAGCTTTCCCAAGACATCCCCGAGATGATCGAGGTGCTCCTCGAAGGTACGGGAGTAGATGACGATGTCG
The DNA here is from genome assembly GCF_052857255.1 of Amblyomma americanum. Lineage (NCBI taxonomy): Eukaryota > Metazoa > Arthropoda > Arachnida > Ixodida > Ixodidae > Amblyomma > Amblyomma americanum. The sequence continues at coordinate 15,794,514 of NC_135497.1, read as the reverse complement.
TCCAGGTAGGCGAGGGCGTGATGCCATTTGGCGTCGCCGAGCACACGGTCAATCAGCCGCTGAAAGGTGCTCGGGCTTCCAGACAAACCGAAGGGCATCCTAACGAACTCGTAGAGACCCCTGTGGCATGTGAATGCCGTTTTGCACTCGTCGCCTGGTCGCATCTCTACCTGGAGATAGCCCTTGCTGGCGTCCAGAGTAGAAAAATACCTCGCTCCGCCGAGGTTTGAGACGATATCGTCAATGCTTGGGAAGGGGTACGCATCTTTCTGCGTGACTGCATTCAATCGCCTGTAGTCCACGCACAAGCGCGAGCTACCGTCCTTTTTGGGGACGAGTACGACTGGGAACCCCCAGGGACTCGTTGAACGACGAACAATGCCCGCATCGAGCAGCTCTTGCAGCGCCGCGTCAATCGCCTGCCGTTTGGCGGGGCTGACCGGTCTGGGATTGGATTTCCAAGGCTGTGCGTCCCCTGTTTCGATGCGGTGCTGCACCAGTTGCGTGCAGCCGGGGCGGTCCGTAAATATCTCCTCGAAGTCGCTTAACAAGGAGAATATGCGGCCGCGCTCACGCTCCGTCAAGTCACCCGCGTTCGCGAGGAGACCGTGTAATTTGTCTTCCTTGTCCGCACAAAAGGCGCGGGGTCGGGGACAGGCCGCAGCTACTGACTCCAGCGGCTGGGGGGGAGCGTTGTTCTCTCGGGAGGCATTCCTCATCTCCCCTTCGGCGTTAGACATCCGAGCAGTCGCGGCGGGCGCGGTAGCGAACGGCTTGAGTGGCGTGAACGGGCTTTCCCGGTAGCCGCCGTTGCCGATGTCAACTACGATTCCCGATTTTGCCAAGAAATCTCGTCCGAGAATGGCGGGGGCCGTGAGTTCAGGCAGGTGAATGAAGCGGTGTCGTCGTTTACGCTGATTCCAGCGTACGACAAGACGCGCATCACCGCCGGAGCACGCCTCTCCGCGCGCGAGTTGGAGGGGCACGTTGCGCTTTCGCAGCTGAATGCCCTTCCGTCTCAGGTGAGAGACGACCTCGTCTCCGATGAGCGATGTGCTCGCGCCAGTGTCGAGCAGTGCTTTGAACGTAAATCCTGCGATTGCAAGTTCTATGAACGGAGCACTCACACTGATCGGTGTTCCGACCCTGAACAGCGAAGGGGCCGCGATTGCGGCTGCATCGCCCGGTTCCGCCACGGCCGCCGGCGCCATTACCGGCGGCCTGCCTCGTTTCCCGGCCCGGCAGGGCACGCCCGTGCAATGTGACCCGCTTGGTCACAGTTGAAACAGCGCACAGAGTTCCGTGCATGGTACAGGGACGGACGAGGCTGCTCTCGCGCACGGCCATCCGTGAGCGCGTTCCGAACCGGCATTTCCACCCGGTGACGCTGTCCGTCTGGAGGCGTAATCCCTTCGCGATCGTTTGACCGACCTTGGGAATCTCTGTCGGGCGGTTGGCGAGAGGCTGACCAGACTCCCGGCCGTGTGACCTCTGTTGCCCTGAGCCCGTATGAGTAGGGATCCAAGGCGCGATCCGAGACTTCGAAAAGCGCGCCATGAGCCGGTGCCCGAGCGGACTCGCTTCGTGGGCGGGTGCTGCCGTTCCAGGCGCAGCTGGGCTCCAGTGATTCCGATGGAGGTGGTGGGGGCCGGTACGCGCGGGCTGCCGAGATTTCGGCTTGCACCCGGCGCGCTTCCAAAGCTAGCTCGTTCAAGTCTCCGCAGCGATTTCCCCGCAGATAGAGAGCAAACGTGGGGTGGCTCTGTCGGACTGCCCTTTCCACTCGCTCCGCGTTCGAAGCTCCGGGATCGGCGTAGTCGTAAAGCTCCTGCATCGCCCTGACGTACTCGACCAGAGATTCGTCAGGGGCTTGCGTGCGCAGCTCCAACTCCCGCCGCATCCGCAGCTGGTAGTCGTAAGGAAGGAACTCCTCCCTGAACATCCTGCGGAAATCGGCCATCGTGCTCGCGGTGTGGCCGACCAACCGGTACCACCGAGCGGCCTGATCGCCGAGCGCAACAGGGATCACTCTCCGAAGCATATCACGCTCACTCGTGCCGGTTGTCTGACCGTACTGGTCGAGAGCCAGCAAAAAGTGGTTAGCGCTCGTTTGATCGCTGTAGCCACTGTACTTGGGGATCGGAGTTCCGATCCGCGGGCTGGGCTGTGCGGATTGCAGCGCTTGCTGTAACGCGCTGGCCAGAACTTCGGCGAGATTTGCCGCGTTTGCGGGTGTCTCGCTGTCAGGAGCCGTGATGAGCGGTGACCTCGGCGCATGTGGCGCGGTCTCGGTTGTGCCGTTTGGCAGGTGTGAGACGGAGGGCGATGTGCTCGCCTGTTCCCAGGCGGCACGCGCCGATGATGGGCGAGCGCCAAGGCCTGGCGTGCTGGTACCGTGGCATCTGCGGAGTTTTCCGGCGTCCACGGTGTTGCGTACGTCGCGCCTGCGACGGTGTGTCGTCCCGTCCGTTGAGCTGATTCCGCTGCAGGAGTGCCTGGGGCAGGGCGTTCCCTAGGCCCCTGGCCGAGCTCTGTGAGCCACATCAGATCAGGCAGTGTAGACTGCGGATCCGCCATGTTCGCCGAGAGCGAGTTGCTCAAACGCGTCTGCGCGTGAGAACCACGTTGGGCGCCAGTTGTGGGGGTTCTTACTAAGCCGTCGAGCCTCCTTTGAGGTCTAGGCCGTGAACTCCGAGCTCCCGGTATCGCACACCACGCGCGGCCGTTCTCACGGCGGCGCAGCAGAAATGCGAAATAAACACAGCACGGAACAGGACGCTTTGCCTGGGGCCAAACGTTTATTGGGTTCTCCCAAGTCGCTGGCTGCTGGAATCTTGATCTGCGACCCTTGCCGTCTGGCTTGGTCGTGCGGCTGACGGGGCAAGATGGCGACAACAAAGAGGGAAGAAGCGAGGTAATTACCTGACGTCCTCTCGCTGTCGCGGCTCGCTGAAGTCTCTCTCCGGCCACGACCGGTACCCGCCGATCTCGGCGCACTTGCCCGTTGTCATATTCGGCCAATCAGCGACCGCTCCTGCGGCGCCTGGCGGTGCGCGCTTGCGACCGGTTTTTGAGGAAGGAGGCGGCGCAGCGCTCTCGAGCAGACCATCTGGCTACTCGCCCGTGGGGAAGGAGGAAAGCTTCCGCTTTCCTGCTTCTCCACGGCGCGCCCCGCCGGCCCGAGAAGGGTACGGCACTCCGAAACTCCCACAAAATGCACCAAAACTACTCCTCCAGGGCGGACACGATGAAATAGATTGGTTCGCCGTGTCCGCTCCCAAGTGCTTCCCCATAAAAAAACCGCAAAATCCGGCGCAACCTCTGCACATTGACTCGAGAACAGTGATTTGCTTGCATAATGTACCAAAGCTTGGTTAGGAGAAATATGTTGCATATTGTGCCATGCGGAAAAATAGAGCAACTGAAGCCTTTTAGTCTGTCGACCTTCTCACGTGCTTCAGCAACTTCGCGTTTCCAATACGGCACACTGTGCCGATATTTTTCCAGCGGCACTCCTAAATATTTTACTGCGGTTACTGTCCAAGGAATGTTCGCGAAATATGTTGGAGTTGTGGGCCAATCGCCGTGCCAAAAACCCGAACATTTAGCCCCGTTCACAGCGCTTCCACTCACTCACAGAACAAAAAGTTTTACACAGTTTCAACAACCACACGAACGCTTTCGTTGTCCGCGCAAAAAACGGCAATGACATCTGCATACGCGAGAACGCGGACCTCGACCGCATGCAGACAGAACCAATGAATACTGCTTCTTTGAATTATGCTCAAACAAAATGGTTAAATATAAAAAACAAAATAGCAATGGTGACAGGGGGGCAACTTTGACGCGCAGCGCGTTGCACTCGGATGCGCGCACCCACCCTTTTATTCACTATCAACCGCATCGTGCATCCCCTGTACGCCATGGCTATGCCCTGGCAAATGACTGATCCGATTTTCACGAGCTCTAATAGTGAGAACAAGCGGCCATGTGCCACTCTGTCAAAGGCTTTCTCTAGACCAAGCTGGAGCAGTGCGATGCTTTCATGCATGGCGTCGCAACACTCGAGCACAGACCTGGCTGAGTGGATGTTCGTATATATGGTGCGACCTTTAATACCACAGGTCTGATGTGGCCCTACTAATTCTTGCATAACCGTTTGGAGTCGTTTATCAAGAATTTTTGAGATCTTATAATCTTCGGTCGTCAGTGATATTGGTCGGTAAGCGGAAACTTGCCGCCGTCAAGTTTCATCGTAGCTTTTTGGTATTGAATCCATGTACGCGGTTAGATATGACCGGAGAAGGATAATCTTGTCATAAGCCTCATTAAAAAACGAAGCCAGAAGTGCAATATCATTCAGGAATGACTTATAGAGCGATGCTACTAGCACATCTGGTCCCGGAGACTTTCCAGGGTTGAGGTCTTGTATGGCGTTCCGCATTTCTTCGGTTGAAATAGCCACTTCTAACCGTTCTTTAGTATCATCACAAAGCATCGACATTAAGGGCAGGAAATGGGTCGTAAAGTCTTCGGTTCTTACATTCGTGTAACCAAAAGTCCCGCTTTAGTATTCCTAGAAGGCCCTCTCTATATTTGCTTTATCGGAGGAAATTACACCTTTCCGCTCTATTTGCAGTATGTAATTCTTGTGGACATGCCTCTTTTCCAAGCCGAGAGCACGTTTCGTGGGCATTTCGCCCGCTATCAGGCGTTCTGCCCTCGCCCTCACGATCGCTCCTTGATACCGCTCCCCATCTAGAGTCTCTAGTTTCCGCTTACCAGAGCGAATTTCTTCGATGCATGCTCCTGGCTGCTTGCCCTCTTGCGCAGTCTAAAAGCTCAAGTCATCTCTAAGCCTATTTTCCTTGACTCTCTGTTTGCTTTATATCGCACTATCGTTAAAAAGCAGTAATTTCCATTTCCTGCTTAAATCCTTCCCTCTTCACTCCTAGAAGTTCATTGTCCTCGATTTGCAGTTCGCGTATCGCCGGCGCTGCACGTTTCATAGAGGTATCACCTTTCAGCATTTTTTCATTAAGTTTCCAGTTTTCCCACACGAATTTTCTTTTCGTTCCTTCTCTTTACCCTACATGGAAGACAGCAAGACAATGGTCACTAAACGGCACTGGTTGTACAAGGTATTCTGTGCAGAATGATATCAGTTCAGCAGATACGTACACCCGATCCAAACGTGCGTGACTCGTTCCCTGGGAATGGGTAAAACGAACGCCAGAACCACACCCGGGACAATCGCCAACACCTTCGAGATGACAGCGAACAGTTACGTCAATAAACAGGCAGTACTTGCATCTCTATAGCGAATGGAACAGGTCTTGTCGCGTGCATGCATACGCTGTTGAAATCGCCAAGACAGATGACCAGACGGCCTGTATCACTATAGTTTCCAACTTTCTGAAAAAGTCTTTGCCTCTCTTCTACGTTAGTGCACGCGCAAATACAGATGACGCGCCATTCTAGACCAGCAAATTTCATGTCACAGAGAAGTCAAAGACCGAAAATGCAAGTCTGAACTCTTTCCACAATCGCTCCAAGAGGCAGTCGGTTCAAATGCATGCACCCTGCCGAAGTACCAACCTCATGAGACACGCAAACATCGTATCGGCTGCTGAACGGACGCACCATACTGTCGGTCTGGGCTTGACTCTCGATTGTGGTTTCTTGTACCGATACAATATCCAATTCCTTGTCAGTCACGAGTCGTAACTGCTGATTTTGCTTCCTCCTGGATGAAAGACCTCTGACATTGAGCGTGGCTACGACGAGGTGTCTTTCAAAAGCCGCCATCGCTTAGCAAGACCAGGCCACCAGTACGGCGTTTACCTTTGTACGCACAACCTCGCGCCGTGTAGTGTCGCCCCGCCATTACTGTGACTTCTATTTGTCGTCGCGAGGAAGCGGCGATGATCGATGCCCGCTGATGACACGCTGCTTTTTCACCTCGACGGCGTCCCGCTGGCTTTGTAGCAGGCGTTGCCTTTGCTCCGGGATCATTGCATCGACGTCGTCACGGCGCCGTTTAGCAGCAGCAGGATCGACCTTCATGGATTCCCCCTTCCCTTTTTAAGCGGGGCTTGGGGCATCCTGCTGTTTCTCGGTAACCTTGTTCGTGACTGCCGACTCGGGTGGGCTGAGCGTTGGTTCAGCTGTCGGTGGCGTGCCGTTTTCCTCTTCGTCGCGCTTCAACACAGCGGTTAGGGTCTCGACCACGGGGCTGGAGGCGGCCAGCTCAGCTTCATCCTCGTCCGTATGCAGCTCACTGTTTTCGCCGAGTGTTCTTCGCCCAGCCGCGCGGGCGTACGACTTCATGCGTTCAGCCTATACGTGCCGGTACGCATAGCACTGGATACACTTGAGCACCCTGCAGTCGCGCCTAATGTGGCCTGTGTTGCGGCAGCGGAGACATATCGGCGCACGCCCAGGCGCGGCGACTAACAGTGTCCCATTCCCGATACGCATCTGATGGGGTAGGCGCTTGAGCCTTGCATCTTCTCGTAGAACCAGCCGCAAAACTCGAGTAGTCGAGTCAGCGTTTTCAAACCCACCGGTCTTCCATCTATCGCTCGATACTTCTTTCACTTCGCCGTACTCAGCCAACGGCCGCCTCAGAGTTTCGTTGCTCACGTTGAAGGCGCACCACCTATGCACCTTCAGCCGCAATTCGTGCATTTCAAGGTTAAAAATTATGCAAGTCTTCCCTTTAACAGTGATATGCCCGGCGTCGAGCAGCTTTCTCTTGGCCTCTTCGCTGCGGAACTTTACTAACCAGACGTGCGACATCTGGTATGCTCCGATACCGCCCACCTGTTCGATGGCGTCGGCTTCTTTCACCGGCTGGCGGAAATCTTCAATCCTGTAAGGCCTTCCACCGGGGTCGCAGTGAAGAACAACCGTTCTTTTCAGTCCTTCTCTGGTAGGCAGGGGCGGCAGAACAATCCTGTAGTCTTTGAACTCGTCCAAAAACGATGTTCCGCGGCCAGCAGCGCCCGTTATCACAGCTCGCAAAGAGCCAGCCATCCTGCGTCCTTTCACGACCGTGGCCGGAAGGAGAATGACCACACCTCCATGACGACTCTTTTTTTTCTTTATATCATGGAAATAGTGCCGAAAAGAAAAGTTAAGTGCGCCATGACGACTGAGGGTTTCATGATGAATAAATGCGCATCTAGTGAATGCACGGGTTTAATATAAACTCTTCAGAACCAGAAGTCGTCGCGCTTTCGACACGTATATCCTGGCCTAAGAGAGCTAGGCCATCAGCAATTTTTTTTACTTAGGCAACCTCAGGGTAAAATTAACGAGTGTTTATTTGGCTAAAAACGCACTATTTGCAACTTTAGTATTTTTTTTTAATTTCATGTACGCAATTTCTACACCTTTAGTATTTTTTACTTTGATGTACGCCGTAATATTTGTCATGGGTACTAGTCTACATGTACAGAAACAAAAACAGCCATTTCCAGTTTTGGAGCGCAAGTTGATGTTCAATATAAAAAAAAATAATTGGAGGACGTTTGAGCTTCGTCTTCAAGAGTGAGACGAGACAGCGTGTTGCAGCGTTGCCAAGGAGTGCACGGAACGCCATTGCCCGTTCGGCGCGACGCGTGGCCCGTTGGACAATCTAAGGGAATGACACCTGTCTCATATATCTCCGTTGACAGCCGAACCGGGTCGCAAGGGAAGGAAAATGGAATGAAAATTCGTTTTAAGGAAACGAAATGACGCCTGTCTCAAAATTCTCGTTGGACACCCGTACCGCGCCGAAAGGGAAGGAAAATCCCTTCCCTTACGATGCGGTTCAGGTGTCCACCGAGATGAGCCATTTCTCGCTGACGGCCAAGGGTGCCGACAACGACGACACCGGCTTTTCTGCTACACGAGCTCCTTAACGCTGTCCCGTAAAAACGACCAAAATGGCACATTTTCATACTTTTCTCGATTTTCTTTAAATATTTCAACGAGACGACGGTCCCACCAAACGAAAACCACGCCTGGTCGAAGAGAGCCCCATGAAGACCGCCCGGCGGGCCCCAATCTTTTTCGTTCGTTCCCCCAAGCGCACGAGGTCGGCTCGCGCCGTGCACTGGGCGTTTATTCCTGTAACAACTTTCCACCGGGGGGGGGGGGGGGAGAAGAAAGAGAAGAGAGAAAGTCTAGTGCGATGCAGTGCGACAGTTCAGTTTGCTCGAGGCCAGGGAGGCCAGCCGGAAGGTACGGCAACCTCAAGTGATGCCGTGTCACGGCAATGGCCGCCCACTCCAGTACATCGGGGCGTCGACACTTTGAGCTGCACTCCTTGGGAAATGCATCGAGCACTTCCAGATGAGGCACTCGGCATTCCGGACGACGGTTGTCACGGGCATAGCTTTATTCAGGGTAGGCATCGCCACGCGGTGATGGCGTCGATGTCCCGTTTGATACCAAACTTTGCAGGTAGATAGCGAAGCTTCTTGTAGGCGGTTCTTCCCCGTACGACAATGATGAGGGCTCCTGCTGCCTCCAGACAGTTGTTCCGTTAAGCCGTTCACCCCAACTTAGCCCGACTTTCTGTTCCAGCGGCATAGTCGGGAGACGGCGCTTGTATTTGCTTATGCGGCTGCGTGTTAGCTTTTGGAAGCGTATTGCCGCGTTTGTCCTTCTATAGTTTGCCTGTCGGTGACGGGGTTGCTTCGACGGGCGCAGTCTGGACGCACAGACCTCGGAACTTGTGAGTGCGCCCATGACACGGCGCTACACTTATGGGGCGGCATTCTGGGAGAGAGGCCTTGAGCCAGCAGGCGGCGCCGGCACTGGTGAGGACGTCGGAGCCAATAAACCTGATCCGGGAGCCAAGTTGGGATCGCAGCGGGTGCCGGAGAGATATCTCTTTATGTCCGAAACATGTTCTGCAATAATGTGGTGCACACCGCATTGGCGATGCTCAGGCAGGTCTTCGAGTCGGTACGTCACGGGGCCGAACCGGGCAACAACACGGTAAGGCTTCCGGTTACCGGGCAAGAACTTTGCTGCAGCGCGGATGGTGCGGCGAACGAGGACCAAGTCGTCAAATCGGAAGGAGGGGAGGGGCGTAGCTGCCTCATTGGCTGCTTGCACACGCTCATGGGCCCGTAGGAGGTTGCGTTGGTAGCCGAGGTGAGTGCGCCGAAGTAGTTGGGGCGGAGTCTGGTGGTGACACCATAGGATGGGGCACGCCCAACTGCGTATCGAGGGTAATAGAAGGCGTTTTGACATACACGACCGAGAACGGCGTCGCATGCGTTGTTTCCTGCATCGCAGTGTTGACGAAATATACTGCGGCAGGAACAAAACGATCCCAGTTTGTGTGGGATGGAGCAACGTAGGGCGCAAACATATCCGTCAGTGTAAGGTTAACACGCTCCACGAGACCATTGCACTGGGAGTGTTTGACGGATGTCATTGAGTGCAGAATCCCAAAAGAGCGGAGGGCTCGTTCAAATTCATTCGACATAAAGCAGCTCCCTCGTTCCGTAATGAGGCGGCTGGGCACACCGCGCCGAAGCAAGAGATGTTGTTCCACAAACGAGACGGCATGGGCAGACGACGTGTCAGGAACGGGCAGTGCATTGACCCACTTCGTGAAGTGATCGCTCGCAACCAGAACATACCGATATCCGGCGGGCGTCTTCGGAAACGGGCCCAAATGGTCCAGGCCAACCAGCTCGAAAGGCACGCTCGGTGGCGAGAAGGCTTGCAAGGCGGCTTGGGTGCCCGAGTGGACGGCTTGCGGTACTGACACGTCTGGCAGGACGCGACGTGTTCCTTGACGTCCCGGATCATATTGGGCCACCAAACGCGCTCTGCGACGCGCGCGTAGGTCTTGCCGCGGCCCAGATGACCAGACGTGGGGGCGTCCTGCAAGCCGCGCAAGACCTGCGAGCGCAGCGTTGTGGACACCACTGGTAACCACACGGGAGGTCGACCACGGAGCCGCCTCACATGGCACAAGAGTGTATTCTCCACCGGATAGACCTGGCGCAGTTTTCGGTGACTTGGGGCGGCACCGTTGTTGACAGAAAGGATGATGGCAGCAATGTCGGGATCTGGTGTTTGCCCGGTCTTCGGGTCCGTGAAAGCCATCACAGAACAGGGGTGGAGCGAAAAGAAGTCGGCATTTTGATGGGCAGAGCCGCGCCGATGCACGATAGTAAAATCGTACTCCTGAAGTTGGAGGCACCAGCGCGCAATTTTCGCATTGAAATGGTTGGCGGACTGCAGCAAAGTGAGGGCGCTATTGTCCGTCACGATGGTAAAATGACGCCCGTACATGTAGAGACGGAACTTATCGACGGCCCAGACAACGGAGAGGCACTCAAGTTCCGAAGAGTGCCGGCGGCGCTCCACGTCGGACAGCTTGCGGCTGGCACAGCCTAGGACACTGTGGTCGCCAGACTCGTCTTCCTGCAGGAGGACTGCCCTGAGCCCATCCTGGCTAGAATGCGTGTCGAGGATGGTGGGGGCCGATTCGTCATAACGGGCCAACGTAGGAGACTCGAGGAGTGTGCTCTTGACATCGAGGAACGCGAGCTGTTGGGTCGGTGTCCAACTTCACACGGCATCCTTCTCCAATAGGGCGGTCAAGGGAGCGCTTCGCCTGGCATTCAGGAATGAAGCGATGGCAATAGGAAGCAAATCCAAGAAAAATTTTCAACTCCTTGGAAGTAGTTGGAGCTGTGTAAGCCGTGAGCGCTTGTAGTTTTTCAGGGCCGCGCCGATGTACGATATTAAAATCGTACTCCTGAAGTTGGAGGGACCAGCGCGCAATTTTTGTATTGAAATGTTTGGTGGACAGCAGCCAAGTGAGTGCGCTATTGTCCGTCATGATTGTAAAATGACGCCTGTACCGGTAGAGACGGAACTTCTCGACGGCCCAGACAACGGCGAAGAAGGTTCACGACGTGACCCAAGTACGTCACTTCAGCGAAACCGAAGAAGCATTCCTTCTGTTTCAAGCGAAGCCCAGTCGAGTTAAGGAATTCGAGCACACGTTTGAGGCATCGCTGGTGTTCGTCGAACGTAGCCGCGTAGAAAATGACGTCGTCCAGGTAGACCAACCCCATAGTGAACTTCATATGGTCCAAGACGCGGTCCATGAGGCGTTGGAAGGTAGCCGGCGCATTCGAGAGACAAAAGGGCATGCGGTTAAACTTATATAGACTGTCAGGCGTCACGAAAGCCGTCTTTTCCGCATCGTCAAGGTGAAGAGGCACCTGCCAGTAGCCCGAAAAGAGGTCCAAGGTGATGAAGAATTGGGACCCCTTCAGATGGTCGTGGGCGTCGTCAAGGCGAGGCAGCGGATAAACGTCTAGATGAGTGGAGGTGTTCAGCTTGCGGTAGCGAACGCAGAAGCGGATCGCCCCATCCTTCTTCCGCACAAGGACGACGGAGAGGACCACGGGCTGCACGAAGGGGAAATGATGCTCTGGTCTAGCATGTCGACCACGTGCTGCTGAATAACCCCCCGTTCGGCCGGTGCGACACGACGGGGTTGATGGTGGATGGGCCCGTGACCGGCAGTGTCGATGCGGTGGTATGTCCGGGTAGTACACCCGAGTTTTTTGGCACGTAGAGCGAAGCAACTGCAGTGTTGCTGCAGTAGCGCCTTGAGTGCGGTGAGCTACCGAGGAGGTCACGTTGGGGCCGAAATTGAAAGACTCCCACGGCAGGTGTTGCTGCGGTCGGTTACAGGGCAGCAGGCTGCCGAGAGGCAACCAGCAAGGCTGGATCTAAACCATGTGCCATGCCCAGGGGTGACCCGGGACGCAGTACGAGTGGGTGACCACCGATATTAAGGACCAGCACGTGAGCCTTTCCGTTCAGCACTGACAGAAGGCACCGAGGTGATGTCGTCTCGTGGGCTGGTGCGGGAGAGCGGACTGGCTCGAAGAGCACAACGGATGTTATCTGAGCGCCAAGCTGGCCCTGTACCCAGGTTGCCGCGCCCGACAGTAGGGCCACATCATTCTGGCAACTGCCCGTCTTTTTTAGCTAACTAGTCGGCCCGGGACACCTGCACTCGGGGTCCCTTCACGGCGATAGGGAACTTTGTTTCCACGGCCTGTCCTCGCTTGGTTTATTGAAATCGGGACGGAGGACTATGCCGCCGTTTGTAAACAACATTGTTCCCGGCAGATCAACCCGTGAGATACGGGGACAGCTAGCGACCGGCAACCCGCGCAGGAGTGGCTCACCCATTCAACTGTGCCGGCTCACCGGCGCCTCGCCCATTCGGACTTCCCGGAAGACATGTCCCGCTTGACAGCGTGAGAAGTCTCTTTCGGACGCGAAGACAACGCTCTGTCTCGAGGGGCGAGGGTCCAGCGGCACCCTCTCTCTCTCCGGCTAGACATGTGACCGAGGCGTGTCCCTATGGGAAGTGGTGTGTGTACGAAAGCGCAAGTTTTAGGCCACCCCCAACCTGGCGAACGCCTCCTCGAACCTGGGCAATCCTACGGACCGGACCCTTTTAAAACTGGACGACGAGTGCCGTGAGCCATGAATCCTTGATCATCCTCAGATCTTCTCAGATCCTCCGACCTTCACCCATCACCCTCCAATGGGTTCCTAAATCTTGTAATAATGTAAATAAACCCCCTGTACAGTTTCTTTCATAACGAAGTCCTACAACGTTATTCGTAGAAGGGACCTGCGGCACTGAAAGTCAGCTCACTCAAGGTCCCCGCAATCTCTAACACCGCCAACACTGCGCACACGTCGGACGGCGGAACGTGACGTCGAAGGTTCGATGCGACGCCTCGCAGAGAGGCGGAGGTACGCATGGCCGCCTACAACAGGGAGAGGAAGCTCCCCACCGTAGTAAAAAGCCGACGAGCCCAGCCTTGGCGATGGGGAGGCCGGTACGCCTGCTGTCGCGAGGTCGTGAAGTCGACAACGACCCCAGCTTGCTGGCACCAGAAACACCCGAGAACCACCGTCCAAATTGGGCTGTCGATGACCACCAACTCGGTCGCGAAGGTCGTGCCGAAAGCACGCACATCCACAGCGAGACGTCCGAGTTGGTGCACCAGGGTGCCATTGAATATCAAAAGCTGGGGCTCAGGGGCCGGCGGAACAATGTGGGGCACGCCGCTCACATGTGACTTGTCCAGGATGTTCACAACAGCCCCCGTGTCGACTAGGGCGTTCACTTGGTGGCCGAACATAGCCACGTCCGCAAGTACTAGGCCGCTCAACGAGAGCTTAGCAGTGAGGAGCGGGAGGAATCGAGACTTAGAAGCGGGGGACTGATTCGGCGGAATTGCGCCCCCGGAGTTCCGTCGGAGCGTTTCCCGACGGAGAAGGCTCAACGCAGTCCCTCAAATAGTGGCTCCACTGGCCGCAACGAAACCAGGTCTGGGAGAAGTTGGTGCGCCCTCTGCGGGAGGAAGCCGTCGCGGTGGCCACGGACAGTGAAGCCTACTTCGGGGGGGGGGGGGGGGGGGGGTAAGAACAGCCGCTTGCTCTGTGCGCGTGGTCCTCAAGATCATATCAGCCTCGACAGCGAGGTCCACACCAGCGCGGACGGACTCGGGACGCCCGAGGTGGACCTGGCGTTGGTCTTCCGGCACCCGAATGCGTCGAAAAATGCATCCGTGCTGACCAACCTCACGGTGGTCGGTGGTGCACCCGGCAGCGACTGCGACGCAAACCGCTGAATAGCCGCGGAAAGGTCCAGGAAGCATTCCCCAGGCTCCAGCCGGCGAGCATGCAGGCGGTGGTATTCGAGCAGGGGCTGGACCGACTCCTAAAGGTCGGCGAGGAGGCTCGCGATAGCTCCGTACCGGCCCAACTTGTGCGGGGCATCTGCGGGAGGAGCTCCGCCGCTCGGCCCCGCAACTTGAAGACGAGCATCACAACCCTCGTGCTGGTGTCCCATCCCTGCGCCTCCGCGCTGGTATCGAGTTGTAGCTGGTAGGCCTCTCAAGGGCCAGTGCCTTCAAAAGTTGGTAACTCCGCCGCCATCCCCAGCAGACAGGCCGGATGTAACGCACCTGCGCCGTGCACACCAAGGTCGGACTGCAAAGCCAGCCCGACGGGCACGGGTGCGGATTCCATGGTGTTGATGGAAGGGAGCGGCCCGCCGCGGTTCGGGTCAGTCGGTAGAGCATCTCCACGCTCGACCGCCTCCATCCTCGCCTCTAGTGGGTTCAGCCGTTGACTGAGGCGCTCAAAGGCGGCCTCCAGCGCCGGGGAAAGAACCAGGCCGCCAGAACGCCCGAGATCAGCGAGGCCGTCCACCACGCCGTGTGCCGCGTCAGCTGGAGATTGTTAGCCGTTGTTACGTTTGGAGACGCCAACATGCCAAGAATATTCAAGCCACTGAGAAGCATCAATCGACAGAGGCTTCAAAGGGCCGTCGACGTGGTTGCAGCGCCACGAGTGCAGGTGGTGGCGTCTACAAGGAACCTTTATCACCCCCTCTCGTCTTAGACTAAGTGCTTTTCCTTACATGTGGAACCTTCTGCAAACTGCAGTGGAAACCTTTAGTTACCATGCTACCGCTGTGAAGTGCAGGTGACTGGCCTTCGACGCTGCCATGGGGCCCCCCTCGGGCTATTCATTACTGCTGCCTGGAAAGCACGCACCATAACCTGCCAGCAGTGGCAAGAGTGTGTTGTTGGGGGCGTCCTGCAAGGCGGACCCTTAAGACTGGACACGTGATCTACATCACAGTGTGACATTCCTTGCGTGCTACGAGGTACATTCCTTGTGTGTGCATCGAGTTGGGGCTTAAGGCCGCCCCCCTTTTCCAGCTGCATACCTTTGCAGAAAGCAGGACGCCGGCACACGCGGAAACCGAGAGCCCCCGAGTACATACGGGGAACGAAAATTGTCGCTTGACGCACGGACCCCCTCCCCCCCCCCCTTACGACGTGGGCTATCGCCGGGAAGGCACCCACAGCTTCCCGCCGTGCCTCGTGAACAAAAGCGCATTCCCAGGAGGGCCGTGACGGACACCTGTCATGGCGGACAGGCAAGACTCGCCAAGAATGTGGGAAGACAGGGGCGACCCTTAATCTGGTTTCCCGGAGCGACAGACGAACCCCTTCATGCTTATTAGCTGTGTCCCGCCGTCGGTAGCCCGGCAGCATCGTGGGCCATTTCGCCCCCTCCTCTGTTGCTGACGGGCGACGCGGACCGATGGTGGGTGGCGGTATGCATGCATGGGGCAAGGATTAGCTCCGAAGGGAGAGCCTGTGGATACTCTCACTTGAGAGAGAGTTGTGGCGTTTTTGTTTATTTAGTTTGTGTTGTTAACAAGACTGGGTTCGAGGCTAAGCCCAACCCAAGGGGTTGTCCCCATCTCGCATGTTATTTTTGATTGGAGAATTGATGCTTTGGGCGGGCCACTGAAAATGACCGCCCTTAGTCCTTTGTTAATCAAGTGCTTAAAAGCGCATGTAAACGGATGCAGTCCAGTCTGAGCTGGGGCTCCATGCTTAGCATGTAATGTGATGCTACTTAGGCACTAACCTGCCCGGTCGATGAGTAAAGTAGTGCAAAGTTTGTTCTTTTGTAAATTCAGTTCTGCTTTTTCCAGTTTAACTTTCTGTATATGTATGTTGTAAAATTATGCTCTGCTGTCATCATCTACAAGCTCGCCTCCTGTTCATCTTCCAAGCCGAACGACACTAGAGGAAGGGTTTGTGAACCATCCTCGAAGAAACGGACGACTATTGAAATTCTACTGCATACACGCTCAGGACGACATCGTTCGCGAAGAGGGCCTTCAGCGCCGAAGCCCGACGGCGTGCAGCTTCTGCCAGCAACCGCTCGAGCCCAACTCCGGAGCCACTCCATCGCCCCCATGAAGTCGTCGGCACGTAAGCTCGGACGCCCCAGCCTCTGATGTATAATCTTAATCATGTGTAATTATTGAATATACCTGTTTGTTTAAACTGAGCCATACGGTGTCTCTTTGCCTCTCCGTCCCGTGTGGACCTGCGCATTATGGGGGTCATCACACTGGTGTCAGAAGTGGGGTCTCAAAAGCAAATGTCCTCTGAATGCTGCGACATTCATGACTTCAAAATTGTAATCAAAAGGGAATCACGGGACTGATTGTGAGACTTTTACCCCCATTTGAGAGGCTTGAGGCACCGGAGGGCTTGAAAAAAAAATGTCTTTATCTGAGGGAGCTCCCACTCCACAGCCGTCGCTCGGAGCAAGCATGCTGGCATTAGGAAGCGTCATTCCGACGTTTACGGGAGATAAGACAGGGGTTCCAATCTGCGATTTCTTTTCCATGCTAGAAGAGATTGGGAAAATGGGGGGATGGTCCGATGCTCAAATGCTGGGAATGGCGAGGTGTAAGATGGCAGGAGCTGCTCATGATTTTGCATGACGAGATGAAAAAGTAAAATCCACAAAATCATTTGCGGAATTTAAGAAGCTCGCGTTAGAGCATTTTGACACTGAACCACGTCACGTGCGAGTACAGAGGTTCCGTGACGCCGGACAGATGGTAGGGGAGGACGTGCGAACGTTTGCGTCGCGGCTTCAGCGCTTAGCGCGCGATACGTTAAGCAGGGAGGAGGAAGGAGACCAGCTTAAGAAGAAATACGCGGAGGATATACTTAAAGAGGAAATGACCGCTTTGTTCGTGGCTGGTCTGCAAGGCCCCGTGCGCCGGTTCGTGCTCTCGCGCAAGCCGAGCAATTTCGACCAAGCCGTGGAGGCCGCATTGGATGAGGAACAAAATGAGGCGTTAACGACAGCCGCAGCGAGAGTACGCGTCATAGAGAGAGCGGTGCTCAACCCTGAGGTTGCTCTCTTGACAGAGCGGTTAGATCGCTTAGAACAGCTGCTATATCAGCAGGTAGAATGCCAGGTTGAAGCGCGCGCTCAACAGCGCCCATTCGCTGGAAACCGGAGACCGCCACAAAGCTACAGGCGCGGTATGCGAGATTTTGAAGAAATCGTATGCTTCGCTTGCCAGGATCGCGGACACATCGCCAGGTTCTGCCAAAACGTGCGCCGTGGGGAGCCACAAAGAGAAGCAGGCGAGACACGCCCTAAGCAAGCCTACAGCGGGGCTCCAGATACCGAGACAAAAAACTAGTTAGTCCTCCCCAGCCTGAGGAGCGTGGGGAGGGAGCAGTAGATGATGAGGTGGTGGTAGTTTGTGTGGCCGACGAGGCATGCCCTGTTGTGCGTTGCAAGTTAAATGGTTGTTGTATGGAATTGTTGATAGATACGGGGTCAAAGGTGACATTGCTTAAGGAGAGCAGTTTTAACACGCTTCGAAGGAAGGGGGACCGCGAGGTGTTGGAAGCGTCTGGTGGTATGGCAACCAAATTTGTAGGCATAACGGGGGATCCTCTTGGCATAAGTGGACTCTACCGGTTACACTTCTCTCTCGGCGGAATTGCATTGGAGCACCCCTGCTACGTATGCCCGGACACGGTGTCTCTGCCAAACGGAGTGTCAGGTATATTAGGGCAGGATTTTTTGAGAAAAGGGAAGGTAGTAGTCTCATTCTCTGAGGAAGAGGTTAATGCGGGCGGCTCAAAAGTTCCGTTTTTTAACAGGAGAGGGGCTGAGATTCGCATTACCGATATTGACACCCGTCAAACAGTGGGATCATTGGAGAAGGTATATTCGCGGGTTGCCGTCCGGCTGGTCGAGGAGGCGGTCGTCCTTCCTTGGTCGGAGCACATTTTGTACGCGTTTGTGCCTTCAGATGTAGAGAGCGGCGCCGTGGGAGTGCTTGAGCCGGTCGACTCTCTCAGCAATGGCCTGAAGGCAGCCGCGTGCCTCGTGACAGTTAATGACGCCCACAGAGTGCCCCTACGGGTGGTTAACTGTAGCCAGCAGCCACTGAGCCTTCCCAAGAACAAAACATTGGCTTTCTTCACCTCTGCGATAGAGCAACGTGAGCCCACCGATACGGTACTCGCCACTGTAGAGCATGCTAGTCCTTCGGCTGCTCCAAAGGTGTCGTTCGATCTTTCTCACGTAAAATCCAGGGAGAGGGAGGCTCTGGCTGGTTTGCTGAACGACTACTCGGAGGTATTCGCCGCGTCCAACCTGGATTTGGGCTGCTGTGGCGTTATAAAGCACAGGATAGAAACCGGCACTTCATAGCCCGTTTACCAGCGTGCGTACAGGATTCCTTACTCCCAACGTGAGGAGATGGAGCGGCAGGTGCAGGACCTGATTGATCGCGGCATTGTCGAACACTCAAAGTCACCCTGGGGAGCACCAGCACTATTGGTGGAAAAGCCAGATGGCTCGTATCGATTGGTAGTGGACTACCGCAAACTAAATGCCGTAACTCGCATCGATCCATACCCCATCCCCAATATACAGGAGACGCTTTCTCAGCTGGGCTCTGCCAGGTACTTCACGGTAGTGGACATGGCGGCGGGATTCTGGCAGATAGCAATGGATCCGGCAGATGCCGAGAAAACGGCATTCAACACGCCCTCAGGGCACTATGAATGGAAAAGAATGCCGATGGGTCTGGCCAACAGCCCTGCTGTCTGGCAGAGAACCGCTGATGTTATCCTGGCAGGTCTTCTGGGGAGGCTGTGCTTCGTGTATATGGATGACATTATCATATACAGTGACAGTTTTGATAACCATTTGCGCGATATTGAGCAGGTTTTGGTGCGACTAAGAGCAGCGGGTCTCAAGCTGAAGCCCTCTAAGTGCCAATTCCTCAAAAACGAGCTGAAATACCTCGGGCACGTTGTTTCAGCTGACGGCGTGCGACCGGACCCTGAGAAACTAAGGTGTGTCTCGGATTTTCCATCCCCGACTAGCGTCCGCGAGGTCCGGCAGTTTCTCGGCCTGATCGGTTACTACCGAAGGCACATAGAGGAGTTCGCCAAGCTCGCTAAGCCGCTCACCGCCTTAACAGCCAAAAATGTCGCCTTTCGCTGGGACGAAAACGCGGAGAATGCTTTTGGGGCCCTGAAAAGGAAGCTAATGAGTGCACCGCTGTTGCGCCACCCGGATTTTAGTTTGCCCTTCGTTATGGCCACAGATGCGTCAAAGTTCGCAGTTGGTGCCGTGCTATCTCAGGTTATCGAGGGCAAAGAACATCCCGTTGCTTTTGCTAGCCGACAGCTGAGCCCCACAGAGCAAAAGTACGGAGCTACGGAAAGGGAGTGCCTCGCCGTTGTCTGGGCAGTAAAGCACTTCAGATGCTACCTTTACGGCCGCAAATTCAAGCTAGTCACAGACTGCCATCCTCTGAAATGGGTGATGAGTGTCAGGGACCCTAGCTCGCGACTCGCTAGATGGAATCTACACCTGCAGGAATACTGCTTTGAAGTTGATCACAAGTCAGGAAAGACACATCTGAATGCTGATGCACTCAGCCGCACAGCTGCCGTGGCAGCTATAGATGAGTTTGTCCCCGTAGTCGACCCCGCCGAATTACGCACAGAGCAGTGCAAAGATCCTGACCTGAAGCGAATAATCGAAAGCTTAGAGGGCGCACCGTCTCACCCCGAACAGCTAGGTTATTTCATTGACAAAGATGGCACCCTGTGTCGGCGCACGAGGCCAACCAGGAAAGGGAGATTAGAGAAAACCGCTTGGGAGAGAGTCGTCATACCTCGGTCGTGGACAGAAAGGGTTCTTCGCGCGTTTCACGATGCGCCATGCGCCGGTCATTTTGGCGTAGCGAAGACACGCAGGCGTGTGGAGCGTTTGTACTTTTGGAGTGGCATGCGACAGGATGTTAGAGACTACTGTGCGAAGTGTCATTCCTGTCTCGAAAGAAAAACACCCAAGGGACGAAGACCAGCTCCAATTCAGCCGTTCCCTGAGGTTTCGGCTCCCTTCGAGCGGACAGGTATGGACATAATGGGCCCATTGCCCACGACCACTTCCGGAAACAAGTACATTTTAGTATTTGTCGATCACCTTTCAAAATACGCGGAAGCGGTAGCACTCCCAGATCAGAAGGCAGACACGGTTGCAAGAGCATTTGTCGAACAGATCGTGCTCCGACATGGACCCCCGAGGCAACTCTTGACAGATCGGGGAACGAACTTCGTGTCGCAGCTAATGAGGAGAGTTTGCGAGCTGCTTAAGATCGCTAAGAAGCAGACAACACCGTACCATCCGGCTTGCAACGGCGCGGTGGAGCGACTGAACCAAACCGTGGCCGGGTTCCTGTCGCATTTTGTTTCGCGCGACCAGCGGGACTGGGACTTGTGGCTCCCGTATGCAATGTTTGCCTACAATTCCGCAGCACACGAGAGCACGGGCGAATCGCCATTCTTTCTTCTCTACGGCCGAGACCCGGACCAGCCTAGTGAAGTGCCAGAGGGCCCCCGTCGTGTCCCATACGCTTCACTGGACGACTATAAGGTGGAGCTAGAATCGCGCTTGCAAGTGGCGAGGGACATCGCAAAGGAGGCCTTAAAGAAAGCGGCGAAGCGCAGGAAGGAGGTGCACGATCGCAGTGCTAGAGACGCGCCGTTTAATGTGGGGGACAGCGTGTACATTGAAAACTGCCAAAGGCAGATTGGGCTAGCTCGTAAGTTCTAGACGAAGTGGAGAGGACCGTGCGAGGTTGTCGAGAAGCTTTCTCCGGTAAACTTCAGAGTCCGAGACGTGAACTGGCGCTTGATAAGGATACACGCAAATCGCCTCAAGTCGGCACCGGTTCAGTATTCACGAAATGAGGAAAGGGAAAGCGCGGATTTTGATGGGGACAGAAGTGAAGCGGAGCGCGCAGATAGTTCGCAAGAAACGCCCTCTCCTGCATTTGTTCGGCAGGCGCCAGAGGTGACGGCCAGAATGCCACCGGATTTACTTCATGCATTGCTAGAAGAAGAAGCGCGCGAGGTTGCCGCGCAGATAACGCCGGGAGAGGCTCCTGCCACGAGCCCTCGCGAGTCCCAAAGCAGACAAGGGGGCACAGACTTACTTAGTATGACTCATGAAGGCCGATATCCGCTGCGAAATCGGAAAGCTAAGTCGGACTAATGGCGTAAACAGAGCGGAGTTTTGAACTGGTTAGAATTGTGTAATGCCACAGCTCATAACATTGCTATGTGCTTATGTGTTAAGTTATCGGAGTTGATAGTTAAACCTTTCTGTCATTAAGTAACACCTTCACAGGAGAGCATGCGAAGCGCATGCAGAACCTGCCCTACTTCCTTTCGTTATCTATATTTTTGTCTGTGCCGTGATCGTGCTAGAAGTGGGAGCTCCTTTATAACTGTGGTAAATTTATTTCGTCCAGTTTGGACTAGAAAGGAGAGGCTTGGGTGCTGAGTTTCATGTTTATCTGTAAAAGAAGATCAGTGCTGCCCCTGGAGACGCCAGTTATGACAGCGGAGGCATATGGTGTTGTGCAGTGGTGTTGAGTGCAGCGAAAAGTGTTTTGTCGGACGCACTGTGTGAGGCGATTCAGAAAGACAAGGGGAGCTGCCGGGACTCAAATGTTCGGAGAACATTCTTCTGGAGGGTGAGCGAGTGTGACATTCCTTGTGTGCTACGAGGTACATTCCTTGTGTGTGCATCGAGTTGGGGCTTAAGGCCGCCCCTCTTTTCCAGCTGCATACCTTTGCAGAAAGCAGGACGCCGGCACACGCGGAAACCGAGAGCCCCCGAGTACATACGGGGAACGAAAATTGTCGCTTGACGCACGGACCCCCTCCCCCCCCCTTACGACGTGGGCTATCGCCGGGAAGGCACCCACAGCTTCCCGCCGTGCCTCGTGAACAAAAGCGCATTCCCAGGAGGGCCGTGACGGACACCTGTCATGGCGGACAGGCAAGACTCGCCAAGAATGTGGGAAGACAGGGGCGACCCTTAATCTGGTTTCCCGGAGCGACAGACGAACCCCTTCAAGCTTATTAGCTGTGTCCCGCCGTCGGTAGCCCGGCAGCATCGTGGGCCCTTTCGCCCCCTCCTCTGTTGCTGACGGGCGACGCGGACCGATGGTGGGTGGCGGTATGCATGCATGGGGCAAGGATTAGCTCCGAAGGGAGAGCCTGTGGATACTCTCACTTGAGAGAGAGTTGTGGCGTTTTTGTTTATTTAGTTTGTGTTAACAAGACTCTGGGTTCGAGGCTAAGCCCAACCCAAGGGGTTGTCCCCATCTCGCATGTTATTTTTGATTGGAGAATTGATGCTTTGGGCGGGCCACTGAAAATGACCGCCCTTAGTCCTTTGTTAATCAAGTGCTTAAAAGCGCATGTAAACGGATGCAGTCCAGTCTGAGCTGGGGCTCCATGCTTAGCATGTAATGTGATGCTACTTAGGCACTAACCTGCCCGGTCGATGAGTAAAGTAGTGCAAAGTTTGTTCTTTTGTAAATTCAGTTCTGCTTTTTCCAGTTTAACTCTCTGTATATGTATGTTGTAAAATTATGCTCTGCTGTCATCATCTACAAGCTCGCCTCCTGTTCATCTTCCAAGCCGAACGACACTAGAGGAAGGGTTTGTGAACCATCCTCGAAGAAACGGACGACTATTGAAATTCTACTGCATACACGCTCAGGACGACATCGTTCGCGAAGAGGGCCTTCAGCGCCGAAGCCCGACGGCGTGCAGCTTCTGCCAGCAACCGCTCGAGCCCAACTCCGGAGCTACTTTATCGCCCCCATGAGGTCGTCGGCACGTAAGCTCGGACGCCCCAGCCTCTGATGTATAATCTTAATCATGTGTAATTATTGAATATACCTGTTTGTTTAAACTGAGCCATACGGTGTCTCTTTGCCTCTCCGTCCCGTGTGGACCTGCGCATTATGGGGGTCATCACAACAGTGATTCGACGCATTTTTAATGAACTAAATTCCCCAACTGGGGACCTGGGGACAGCGGATCCTATTTAAGCAGCGATCAGGCGTGTGATCAGCCAGCTCCCGATTCACTATTTCGAACTATGTAAATATGTAAATAAACCCTTTCAGTCTCTTCTTCACCTCGAAGACCCTCTCATCTCTTCGTCACCCCACAACAGCAGTCTCCCGATCAGAAACCCGGGGACACCGACCTTAACGAGAGACGGTACAGGTGAACCAGGGGCCCGCATCTAACAACTTGTGGCAGCGGTGTGATCGATGCGTAATCTCCCAACAGCGGTGGCCTGCTATGGGGTTGGCGTCCCACTCGTAACAACTGGTTGGCAGCGGTTGGATCGACCATGTGGCGTGGTGTTGCTTCTGTGGGTGAGTGCTTGAACTTTGCTTGAGATTCGCCAGGCTTCAGTTGTTTGGGTTAAAGCTTTGAACGGCTGGGAATCGTGGGAAGTTGATCAGTGAGACCAGTGTGTGTAGCTCATGTCAACAGTTGTTCAGCAAAGTCAAGGCTCAGAACAGCAAACATGGATCTAATGAAGTTGCTAAGGACATTTTTGGTGTCACTGTGCGAAGAGTTGGGTGTAGAGGCAGATGAGAAGATGAAAAAGTCAGATATTTGCGCATTGCTCTTGGAATATGCCGAGGAAGAAACGGTTAGCAATACGTGGGAACTCCTCAAAGCAGAAAGAAACGTCTAGCGGCCGAGCAAGAGGAACGGGAGCTCAGAAGGTTACAGCTTGCGTGTGAGATAAAGAAACTGGAAGATGAGATCTCGAGAGCCAAGACTCCAGAGAGAGCGAGTCAGGCCGGATCGTTCCAGTTGGACAGACGTGACGACGTAAAACAGTATTGTGAAACAGCGCACAACCGTCATGAAGATTGCCGGAGCTGTAATGTTGAAACGCTGTATCGAAAGCCACGGGGAGACAGAGGAGGAAAGCTCCATTGCAGGGGAGCAGGGCGTTTCAGGTGTAAGCGCTCAGGCCGATAAGCGGTCTGTGGAGGACTGCCTTCAGGAAAGCGAACTGCCCAACTCGGGGGCAGCGGAAAGTGCGTTTGTCAGCAGTGTGTAGCTGACACAGACCTGCGAAGGCAAAGCGGCCAGTTTGCTATTGGATAATGGTCTCCGAGCAGAAAAACTATATGAATCTAGTTGTGGTCAGGAGTCACAAACAGAAGTGTCTAGGCGCAAAAAAAGATATAGGGCAAGGACCAAAAAAAAGCGGTTGAAATGTCAAGGCCTAAACTTAGCTGCACACACAGGTGCTAATGCTAGCATACATGTAAATGCGGCACAAGGAAAAGAAAACCATTCATGTAGTGGGCCTTGTAAACTTGCAGCTAAAGTTACTGGTCAGGCGGCACGCGCATTGGCTTCTAAACGTGACCACAGTACCAGAAAGAGAAAAGCGCATCTTGCAAGCAGGACAGGAGCGATTTTTTGCTGAGGGCATTGGCTTAAGGGACGACGCAGACCACCGCGACCTGACAGAAAGGCGGTCAGGAAGAAAGGAAATCTGCCCGAAAGATCAGAAGGCGCTAGTTTGCGGGACACCCGGTGCATGCGAGCTCAGGGGTCGAACAATAGAGACCACACATGCAGGTGTGTTCGGAGCCCACAATTGAGAAGGATGGGTCCTGCACTTTCCGCACTGTATTCGAGGAAGCGCGCAGGGCGAAAGGGTAGACGGGCTTGCTCGAGGCGAGAACAGAGAGCAGCTTCTCACTTCGGTCGCTGTCCGTCGCCCGGAATCAGTTATCGGCACTGCATGGGCTACCAGGGCCTTTTGAACGCGTCGAAGGGCCATGGAGATGACAGTAGCGATTAGGAATGTCTTTTTTCAGTTGCCCTTTGTCACGAGTTCATCATCATCATCACCATCAGCCTTACTACACCCACTGCAGGGCAAAGGCCTCTCCCATGTCTCTCCAATTAACCCTATCCTTTGCCAGCTGCATCCACCCTTTTCCTGCAAACTTCTTAATCTCATCCGCCCACCTAACCTTCTGCCGCCCCCTGCTACGCTTACTTTCTCTTGGAACCCACTCCGTTACCCTTAAGGACCAGCGCTTATCTTGCCTTCGCATTACATGCCCTGCCCAAGCCCATTTCTTTCTCTTGATTTCGACTAGGATGTCATTAACCCGTGTTTGTTCCCTCACCCACTCTGCCCGCTTCCGATCTCTTAACGTTAAGAGATCGTCACGAGTTCACAGCAGTACAATTAGTCAGAGCGCGACCCCGGCGGGAGCGGCTGAGAGACTAATCCTTCCGACGCGGGGGTGATAAACCACGTTTCACCCCGGGTAGCTATTCGAAGTAGCTGTTTTCTTTATTATTATTCCTCTTTCGGTTGTGTGCGTGTAAAATCGGGGAAGGAAATGCTACTTTGTTTTAGGTTAGAAATTTGGATTTGATCAAGTGTTACTGTTTTCTTAACTCTTAAATAAAGGTAATTGTGCGATTGGGTTAGAAAGGACGTGTGACAATTTGAGATGCTACCAAGTGATAAAGCCACCCACAGGAGTGCAGCGAACACAGTTCCTGAACAGACGATGAGCTTTTGCGTAGGTAGAACCGCTGAGAGCTAGCAAGTTGTTTTGCGCTTGAAAATTTCGCACAGGTTTGCTTTTACATATTTAGTACATTCAGACATGTAAAACTTGGTCGAGATACCAAGTGCTTTTCGCTGCATAACGGCAGTGTTGCTAATATCAGGCGAAGGCAAAGAAAGCACGGAAATTTGTGCCCATTTGAGTACTTGTTTTTAGCGGCGCTAGGCTAGCAAGCCGATTTTGGTATTAAAAGATTAAGCGAACGAAGTGAGGCTACATACTTCTGCGCAGAACAGCTGTAGCAGCTTTCTGTACAAGTGAAGGCGCATGACGGACTCATTGAGTTTAAGAGAAGTCTCTCGCCAGTACGGGAAGAAGTAAGGATTGCGATGCGCAGTCGCATCTTTACGAGTTCAACTCGAACAGTTGATTATTAGACTCGAGCGTCAAGCTTCTTTGGAAAGAGCCAGTGGATTAATTTGAGCGTGGGCCAAATTTTAAAGAATCTATCGGTTTTCCGGTGGTATAAGGGGATCAGAGCTTTGGCTTTGATTGATAACGAATAGAGTTTCTAATCAAAAATTTGTAGGCTTTGACACACCACCGCGTATTCTATAACTTGGCAGTCTGTCTTAAGATGGCGACATCAGATGAGACGCGGACGCTCGCTTGATCCGAAATTCGGGCACCATTGAGGTGCCAATTTATTTGTTTATACCAATTTTGATTCCAAATTTTCCACCCCTCTTCAAGTCGTGTACGGCGAATCGGGCCTTGGCAGCAAATTTGGCAGACATGGAAGCTGTTCTTAGTAGCCGAGATTATTCCTGTCGGCTATAAAATTTTGTGCTTACGTTTATATTAACAATGCAGTAGTATTGCATAACCGCCTGGCGGCTCTCGGGTGAATTTCGTGCACTGCCTAGGGAGTGGCGCCATGTTGAGTGGCTGGTTTCGACTAATGCCTCCGATGTCCGAGGTTTAGGACTCTGCTCTGTGCTTGGAGACAAGATGAAGAAGGGCCTCCCACGCTACAGCTCAAGTCATCTCTCCTCGACCAGTGATTGTTACCACAGGCCGATCAAAATTGCCCTGGGCGCGGAGGAGCTGTTACGTTTGGAGACGCCAACATGCCAAGAATATTCAAGGCACTGAGAAGCATCAATCGACAGAGGATTCAAAGGGCCGTCGACGTGGTTGCAGCGCCACGAGTGCAGGTGGTGGCATCTACAAGGGACCTTCCCTCCTCCCTCCTGCTGTTTACGGGGTGAAACAGCCCTCCGCTGCCTGAGAACGGCTTTGGGGTACCTGTTGTTTCTCCTCAACGCCGGACCCACCCGGGACATAACGACGTCTTTCTCCCCGAAGAGACGGCGGAGCAGCCGGCGAGCGGCGCGGGGGTGCAAATGAGCCGTGGCAAAAGCGGCCGTGTTTGACTAAGCCAACGACGCCGGAATCCTCGTGCTGCGAAAACAACCTCGTCTTAGACTGAGTGCTTTTCTTTATACGTGGAACCTTCTGCAAACTGCAGTGGCAAACTTTCGTTCCCACCCTACCGCTGTGAAGTGCAGGTGACTGACCTTCGACGCTGCCATGGGGCCCCCTTCGTGCTATTTATCACATGTCCAATAAAGGTGTGGCACTACGGCAGGCGTCATTTACGACGTCGACGTAGCCATCCGCGCGTCTGATCTGCTCATTTTGATTCAACCAGCTAGCGACGGTGTAACCATTCTGCAAGCTCAGCGTCTTGGAAGGACAAAGTGCACCAAGTTGATCTTCCAAGGGGACTGCATTCTAACGCACGTGAAGGTTGGGCACTTTCGGCATGCAGTTAGGCCTGCCGTCCCGAAGCCTCTACAGTGCCGGAAATGCATGAAAATAGGACACGTGAGTAGTGTGTGCAATTTCCCTATCGTGTGGCCACGGTGTACTAAGCCACACAGCAGCCATTCTTGCCGGGCAACATTCCTTACGTGTGCCAATTGCCACGGCCCTCATGACGCTGCCTCAAAAGATTGTCCTCGCCTGAAAAAAGAAATTGCAATACTCAAACAAAAGAGAAGAGACAATTCCACACACAGAGAAGCTGCCGCTAAGGTGCGACGACGTCGTCGCTCTCGTCACAGAAATTCTAAATGTGCATCGAGCATTGGAAAGGATCGTCCAAGAATTCTCAACTTGTACTCCCGCTCCGCATACTACTTTAAGGATTGGGAGCAAATGACTGGCAAGGCACAGACGGTTGTCGCAGACGGGCCTTGGCCATCCTTGCCTGAGCTACACACGCCCGCAGTGGACAAGCAGGTATTGCGTACTCAGAGTCCCGAGCCCATTGCTAATCAAGCACAAGTCACAACTCCGGTCCAAGACCGGGACCGGCCAGCGACTTGGCCATCTCTCCCGAAGCACCCTGCACCCACCTCAGCACCGCGCTCCCAGTGTGTTGAGCCTACTGCTGGTCTGTTAGGTCAGAAACCGGACCAGATCGCAGGCGAGCAAGTGATTGTAATCCTAAAGCCAATCGTGAATGCTGAAGCCAATCGTGCTGCTTTCCAGCATGCACATGCCAGCTGCACATAATGCACTGCAGATGCTGGATTTGTTCAATCCAGTGCTTGCAGCTGTCCAATAGCTGGCACAACGCATCCTCCAGCCTCAACCTTCCGAGAAGTCCGATGCTTACGTTGTCATCAGCATTATCAGCCTCAACGGCAAGCAGCCTTTCTCGACACTGAAAGGTCTGCGCTGCCTTGTGATGGAGGGCCCTCGGTCTGTTCCACTCAGGTCGCAGCAGTCGGTAGCCACCAAGGTGTGCAGACTGCAACTGCGGCGGCCTGTGAAATATAGTGCTTGTGTCATTGCCGGTTGTGCTTGCTACGGGCCGCATTTCTCTACTTATTCTTTTACGCCCCCTCATCCCTCTCCCCCAGTGCAAAGCAGTGAACCGAAACATTTTACTGGTTAACGTCCCTGCCTTTCCTCTACCACTTTTCTCTCTATAAAGCTGCATGCTCCGAATTACATCGAAAGCCTGAATCTGTGCAAATGTCAATGAAGAAATTTTGAAGTGATTTATAAAAATTTAAATTTTATATTGCCCGGTTTCTCGCCCATTCAAAATATTCAAACTGCCGTCACCTCACGAACAAATGTTTTTCGGAGGAAATGTTTCACGCTTTGATTATGCACATTAGGATACGTTTTCATGAACAATTTGTACGTTTGGCGTGGAATCACCCATTGAGATTCAAATGTGGACAAGCACTTAAGCAGGTATTAGCGTGCCAATTAAAGACGCACCATAAGCATCTGAGAGCACCGATAACACCGAGAAAATGAGCCGTCTACTGGGATATTCTTTACTGCATGTGTTCATATTCAGCGCACAAAGATATAGCGGCAAAGTTAGGATACCTTACAGCTTTATTCTCAGCATCCGACGTGATTTTTTTTTCATTTTCATTATTGGAGCTCTAATACAGTTTCCACCAAACTGTTAATTGAAATGAATGTTTAAGCGCAAAACGTGATAACAAATTATGGAGACACCTAAGCAATTTTTATGCGTAAATGCGAGAGCATGCATTACTTGATCACTTCGACAGTGGACACCTCAATTGCGCTGTGACTATGCGGCACTGGCACTAGAGGAAGTTATGCGCCTTTCCTATCCTTAAAATCATCAGAACGTTAATACTCCGCACGATTTGATGAAAGCAAATAATAATAATTGGTTTTTGGGGAAAGGAAATGGCGCAGTATCTGTCATATATCGTTGGACACCTGAACAGCGCCGTAAAGGAAGGGATAAAGGAGAGAGTGAAATCAGAAAGAAAGAAAGAGGTGCCGTAGTGTAGGGCTCCGGAATAATTTCGACCACCTCGGTATCTTTAAGATGGCACACCACACGGGCGCCTTACCGTTCCGCCTCCATCGAAACACTGCCGCCGCTGTCGGTTTCGAGCCCGGCTACTCCGCGTCTGTATCCGTGCGCTCTTGCCACTGAGCCACCACGGCGGGTATATTTACTTCAAGCCCTAACCACTCATTTCGCCACTTACAGTCTGAAGCCTGTTCCGGGCTCTCTGAAACCTCTCAAATGTGTGTTGTGTAGTTTTTGGGTTTTAAAGCACGTATGCAACTGCGGCCATTATACGCCAAGACCATCAAGGCCAGCACGCCACGAACGCCGAATACGAGCTGGGCATCTTGGTGTTTATTTCAGAGTTCGTGGCGCTCTTGAGGAGTCCACTGACGTGAACCAGCTATGCTCCTTTCTTTTCCTTAAAATCGAAAGGGGTTAAAATGAAAATTAATTTTTGGGGAACGAATTGGCGTTGTATCTGTCTCAAATATCGTCGGACACGTGAACCACGCCGTAAGGGAAGGGATAAAGGAGGGAGTGAAAGTAGAAACGAAGAAAGAAGTGCCGTTGTGGAGGGGTCCGAAATAATTTCGACCACCTCGGGATCTTTAACATCGCATGCCAAACGGAAACCTTACCGCTTACCGTTTCGCCTCCTTCGAAACACGGCCACCGCTGTCGTGTTCGAACCCGGCTACTCCGGGTCTATAGGCGAGCGCCCTAAGCACTGAGCTACCACGGCGGGTATTTTTACTTCTAACCCTAAACACTTATTTCACCACTTGCAGTCCGAAGCCTGGTCCGGGCAGTCTAAAACCTCTCAAATGTGTGCTGAGTGTTTGTTGGGTTTTAAAGCACATAGCAACTGCGGCCATCATAGGCCAAGACCATCAATACCAGCACACCACAAACGCCGAATAAGAGCCGGGCATCTTGGTGTTTTTTTTCATAGTTCGTGGTACCCTTGAGGAGTCTACTGACGTGAACCAGCAAGGCTCCTTTCTTTTCCTTAAAATCGAGAGGGGTTAAAATGAAAATTCGTTTTTGGGGAAAGGAATTGGCACTGTATCTGCCTCAAATATCGGCGGACACCTGAACCGCGCCTTAAGGGAAGGGTAAAGGAGGGAGTGAAAGAAAGAAACAGGTGCCGTAGTGAAAGGCTCCGGACTAATTTCGACCGCCTCTTGATCTTTAATATCGCACACCACACGGGCGCCTTAGCGATTCGCCTCTAGCTTGTTTTCGGGAGCGGAATGGAGGGGCGATAACAGCAGAGAGCTGCTTTTTTGATTCGCGGTATAGATCACTATAATTCAAAGAACTTTTACTAAGCACGTATGCACTTGCTAAAAATAATAATAATACTAATAATAATTGGTTTTTGGGAAAGGAAATGGCGCAGTATCTGTCTCATATATTGTTGGACACTTGAACCGCGCCTTTCGGGTAGGTATAAAGGAGGGAGTGAAAGAAAGGAAGAGAGAGGTGCACTTGCTAATGCCGAATACATGTTGTCGGCGTCAATCATGAATGAAAAGATAGCCTCTTATGAGCTCAGTCATTATATTGCTGGGTCGGGAGTGGCACCTGCTGTATGCAGGCTTATGACTATTTATTTATTTACCCTACTGTCGCTGTGAGCCTCCAAAGCGTAGAGCATTTATTCGCCACTTCCATCACTGCCGTCTAGCTCCTTCACCGCGTAAGTTCCTGACGGGTTAGCGCGACCGCTGGAGCACATCCTTGGCAGGTGACCCTTCCTGCCGCACTAGTGACATGTCGCTCTCTTGTTTCTGCACACTACCGAAGCGTTGTTCGAGGCACACATTCTGCAAAGAGTGTGCTGTCATGGATACATGCCCGCGTACGGACTTCTGCAGATTCCACCTGTGCTTCTGCACGAAGTTGGCAGCACCGTTGTCGTTGAAGCCCCTCTCTTGCATTAACCGGACATTCGTTTCTGCGGCTTCCGCTGCTAGAGCAAACGCTTATGCCTCTGCATTGCTTAACTTCTGTTGCGACATGTGTCATCGAGCTTGTTCATCACGGATTCCGCAGACGATCCGATCCCGCAGCATGCGTTCCAAAAACTACTCGAAACTGCAGTCCTTTGCGAGACGTCTCAGGTCGGTGATGTAGTCCCGTACTTTTTCGCCTTCCGCTTGGTTCCGCATGAAGAAAGTATAGCTTGCTTAATTCTCATGGGCTTGCGGATCGAAGTGTTTGTTCAGGTGCTGTATGACGATTTTGTAGCTCAAGCTGTTTATCGATTCCTTCTGGCTTGAAGCACAGGAACCACGTTGTCGCTCAGGGCCGACACCAGAACCGCACGCTCCTTGCCCGGATCAGTGATGCCGTGGCCCTCAAAAAAGGCCTCCAAACGAACACAGTAACAGCTCCATCTACCGGTCGTATCGTCGAATTCGGGTGGCCTGGCATTCATCGTGAAGCTATTCCATTCTCTTCGCCACCGGAGTAACGGAACGTAGCCGGTGGGTAGTGGCATAAAGACAGAACGTTTATTGCTGGGTGTTCCTCGCTTTATAAAGACAGCAAAGGTCGCATAACTGGCCATGATACGCGGCACGTGTGAAACAGTCTTTGCTCATGCTATGCACGAGAGCGCGCGCTTTATAACACATAACGCGTACTTGATAATAAAACTCCAGCGAAAATGAGCCACTATAGTGGCGAAGAATCTTCATGCAAACGGGATGCGTTCAGCGGTGAGCACTTCGCACCTTCACGAGCGCTCCGAGGCGCGCGCTCTCCGCAATCTTCTTCCGATATAAATTGCGCACTTGAGATGCGCCTGCCATACTAGCTGGTCAACCCACCTCGTGGTCCGTGCGAAACAGGACGCTGAATGCCCTGTTTTTTTTCTCTCTCTTGGCTGCGCCGCACGAAAGGTGGTGGTAGTGAAAACTTCAATTGACACAGTGGAACATCCGGACCCCGTAGAGTATCTGTTACGGGTCCAATTGAACTTATTTTTGGAAATGTAGCGGAAAGTTTGAAGAATGCTTCACTCCCGTCATCGGTTGGCCCGGTATTGCACTACCTCCAGGATCGGCCTTGTCTTTAGCGCGTCTTTACTATCCCGCCTTTCTATCCCATCTTTGAACTCACCTACTATCTGCACGTGGTAGCAATTGTGGCTAAGCTAGAGCCAGTGAGCAGGCCTGTGCACTTTCCTTTTCTTTCTTCCTGGCAACAACAGACAGACAGCCTGCCATACTAGCTGGTCATCCCGCCTCGTGGTCCGTGCTAAACAGGACGCTGAATACCCTTGTTTTTTTTCTCTCTCTCTTGGCTGCGCCGCACGAAAGGTGGTGGTGGCGAAAACTTTAATTGACACAGTGGAGTTTAAGCCACGCACGTCATTAGGCCCCCGCACACCCCACTGCACTCAAACGTTCATGTCCCGGAGGCTCATGATGCTGGCAGCCCGGCCTGTGGCGATGGCTTGTTTCGGCCGGGTCCGCGGAGCGCAGTAGGGTCTCCAAGCCTCCCAAGTGGTAAGGTGCTCCAGGCCCCGCGTGGGAGGATCCACCGGGCAGAGGAAAAGGATATGTCAAAGAGTGGCTTTGGAGTGGTGGCAGAGGGTACAGGAGGGGTTTGTGTGCACTTCGACACGTACAAAAGCCTGTCTATTCGAGCTTCGAAAGCGAAAACGGTCTCGTTCTTTGCATACCATGCGCCGAATGTCACGCGGTATCTTCTTTAGCTTCAGACCTAAAAACGCACGACAGCGAACGACGGAAAACTGAAGTTGTTATCTGGTTATAAGTGCCATGCCAGGTGCCGTGTTCTGCGGTGAAGAGGCGTTAATAGACGAAGCAACTCGCGGTGCGAAAGCACAAATTCAAAAATTCTTTTCTCGCTTTAAACAAAAATTATCTCCATAAAATGAAAGGCAATAAACAGTTATTTCTAACCCGTTATTGTTTGTATTTTGTAGCGAAAGCTACTTTGGCCACGAACTTGGGATTTCGCTGTGGCACTCCTGAGGAGGAGGCACAGAGCCGTTGCCTAGCAACGGCTGCAGCGGGCGTACGACGCGCTTGTCGCACCATCTGCCATGACATCACACCGCGCATATCGCCGCGGAGCTGTGCTCACCCACACTTACGCGCTTAACCGCTAACCAACGTATTCGGTGACGCTGTCTGTGGGAGTGACTGAAAGCCCCGCGCACTCAGTGAATAAAAGAAAAAAAATTATGTCGAGGCTGGGAATGGAACCATGGACTTTGAGGCGGAGACGCTACCACGCCGGCATCACATTTTTTTCTTTATTGCCGACTTCAGAGCGTTATTTACAAACCAATCCACGCGAACAACACAACACAGATGCTAAAACTACGTCATCCGCACTTTGGGTTAGGTAAACACATTAAAATTCGCACATGTATATCACAGCTTCCATTCTCGGAAGGCACTCAGGAACCGGGTCTAGTATCATGTGGCCTTCAATAACTCTTCCAACAGGTTCACGAAAATACCCTGTTATCGGCCTCAGGTCAATGTCCGCATGTCTGACTGCCATCCTGGATCGCCAAATACTGTGCAAGCCCAATATCATGATCATGTCGAAAGGAACCCCATCTTCATTGTCAACAGGCAAAAATTTGATTCCGAAAGCCTCCACCGGTCTGCCATTTTTAATCGTGCGTTGTAGAATGCCCCAAAAGAAAGTCTTCCCAACAATCTAAGAAGACGTGTTCAATCGTTTCCAGATTTCGGCATATGAAACAATAATTTCCCTAAGGTACAAAGAAACCTTTCTCTTCCAGATACGTCTTGACTTCAAGAGTGTTCGTATAGAGCTAAAAAAGAAATTTTTAACTCCACCTGGTACAGCCATGCGTTTCTCTCGTTATAGAACTGTCTGCCATGAACCTGCACAGTATAACGACCTGCACAATGGGACCGGAAGAAAGACATCACACAGGTTCTTATAAAGTTTAGCGATACAGCTGACAGATATTTCATTGAAAATCGCTCTTGCAAGACGCGACATGCCATGTACACCTTTCTAAGGTAGCCGGAAATGCCCCTTTGCATAGTCGCCGAACTAACAACAAAATTTGGCAAGACCCTACCCAGCCTAACTTGACAAACAGTGCGCAGAATCGGGTCATTCACGTCCGGAAAGACCATAAATCGATTCACCAACTGGCGGAGATACAAATGCACCAAAACTACTCCTCCAGGGCGGACACGATGAAACAGACTGGTTCGCCGTGTACGCTCCCAAGTGCTTCCCCATACATAACTGCAAAAACCCGGCGCAACCTCTGCACATTGACTCGAGAACAGTGATTTGCTTGCATAATGTACCAAAGCTTGGTTATGAGAAGTATGTTGCATATTGTGCCATGCGCAAAAAGAGCAACTGAAGTCTTTTAGTCTGTCGACCTTTTCACGTGCTTCAGCAACTTCGCGTTTCCAATACGGCACACTGTGCCGATATTTTTCCAGCGGCACTCCTAAATATTTTACTGCGGTTACTGTCCAAGGAATGTTCGCGAAATATGTTGGAGTTGTGGGCCAATCGCCGTGCCAGAACCCCGAACATTTAGCCCAGTTCACAGCGCTCCCACTCGCAGAACAAAAAGTTTTACACAGTTTCAACAACCACACGAACGCTTTCGTTGTCCGCGCAAAATACGGCAATGACATCTGCATACGCGAGAACGTGGACCTCGACCGCATGCAGCCAGAACCAATGAATACTGCTTCTTTGAATTATGCTCAAACAAAAGGGTTAAATATACAAAACAAAATAGCAATGGTGACAGGGGGGCAACTTTGACGCACAGAGCGTTGCACTCGGATGCGCGCACCCACCCTTTTATTCCCTATCAACCACGTCGTGCATCCCCTGTACGCCATGACTATGCCCTGGCAAATGACTGATCCGATTTTCACGAGCTCTAATAGTGAGAACAAGCGGCCATGATCCACTCTGTCAAAGGCTTTCTCTAGATCAAGCTGGAGCAGTGCGATGCTTTCATGCATGGCGTCGCAACACTCGAGCACAGACCTGGCTGAGTGGATGTTCGTATATATGGTGCGACCTTTAATACCACAGGTCTGATGTGGCCCTACTAATTCTTGCATAACCGTTTGGAGTCGTTTATCAAGAATTTTTGTAAAGATCTTACAATCTTCGCTCGTCAATGATATTGGTCGGTAAGCGGAAACTTGCCGCCGTCAAGTTTCATCGTCGCTTTTTGGTATTAAAACCATGTGCGCTGTTAGATATGACTGGAGAAGCATATTCTTGTCATAAGCCTCATTAAACAACGGAGCCAGAACTTGTGGAAAATCATTCTCGAATGACTTATAGAGCGATGCTACTAGCACATCTGGTCCCGGAGACTTTCCAGGGTTGAGGTCTTTTATGGCGTTCCGCATTTCTTCGGTTGAAATAGCCACTTCTAGCCATTCTTTCGTATCATCACAAAGCTTCGACATTGAGGGCAGGAAATGGGTCGTAAATTCTTCGGTTCTCACTTTCGTGTAACCAAAAGTCCCGCTTTAGTATTCATGGAAGGCCCTCTCTATATTTGCTTTATCGGAGGAAATTACACCTTTCCGCTCCATTTGCAGTATATAATTCTTGTGGACATGCCTCTTTTCCAAGCCGAGAGCACGTTTCGTGGGCATTTCGCCCGCTATCAGGCGTTCTGCCCTCGCCCTCACGATCGCTACTTGATACCGCTCCCCATCTAGAGTCTCTAGTTTCCGCTTACCGGAGCGAATTTCTTCGATGCATGCTCCTGGCTGCCTGCCCTCTTGCGCAGTCTAAAAGCTCAAGTCATCTCTAAGCCTATTTTCCTTGACTCTCTTTTTGCTTTATATCGCACTATCGTTCAATAGCAGTCATTTCCATTGCCTGCTAAAATCTTTCCCTCTTCACTCCTAGAAGTTCATTGTCCTCTATTTGCAGTTCGCGTACCGCCGGCGCTGCACGTTTCATAGAGGTATCACCTTTCAGCATTTTTTCATTAAGTTTCCAGTTTTCCCACGCGAATTTTCTTTTCGTTCCTTCTCTTTACCCTACATGGAAGACAGCAAGACAATGGTCACTAAACGGCACTGGTTGTACAAGGTATTCTGTGCAGAATGCTATCAGTTCAGCAGATACGTACACCCGATCCAAACGTGCGTGACTCGTTCCCTGGGAATGGGTAAAACGAACGCCAGAACCACACCCGGGACAATCGCCAACACCTTCGAGATGACAGCGAACAGTTACGTCAATAAACAGGCAGTACTTGCATCTCTATAGGGAATCGAACAGGTCTTGTCGCGTGCATGCATACGCTGTTGAAATCGCCAAGACAGATGACCAGACGGCCTGTATCACTATAGTTTCCAACTTTCTGAAAAAGTCTTTGCCTCTCTTCTACGTTAGTGCACGCGCAAATACAGATGACGCGCCATTCCAGACCAGCAAATTTCATGTCACAGAGAAATCAAAGACCGAAAATGCAAGGCTGAACTCTTTCCACAATTGCTCCAAGAGGCAGTCGGATCAAAAGCAGGCACCCTGCCGAAGTACCAACCTCATGAGACACGCAAACATCGTATCGGCTGCTGAACGTACGCACCATACTCTCGGTCTGGGCTTGACTCTCGATTGTGGTTTCTTGTACCGCTACAATATCCAATTCCTTGTCAGTCACGAGTCGTAACTGCTGATTTTGCTTCCTCCTGGATGAAAGACCTCTGACATTGAGCGTGGCTACGACGAGGTGTCTTTCAAAAGCCGCCATCGCTTAGCAAGACCAGGCCACCAGTACGGCGTTTACCTTTGTACGCACAACCTCGCGCCGTGTAGTGTCGCCCCGCCATTACTGTGACTTCTATTTGTCGTCGCGAGGAAGCGGCGATGATCGATGCCCGCTGATGACACGCTGCTTTTTCACCTCGACGGCGTCCCGCTGGCTTTGTAGCAGGCGTTGCCTTTGCTCCGGGATCATTGCATCGACGTCGTCACGGCGCCGTTTAGCAGCAGCAGGATCGACCTTCATGGATTCCCCCTTCCCTTTTTAAGCGGGGCTTGGGGCATCCTGCTGTTTCTCGGTAACCTTGTTCGTGACTGCCGACTCGGGTGGGCTGAGCGTTGGTTCAGCAGTCGGTGGCGTGCCGTTTTCCTCTTCGTCGCGCTTCAACACAGCGGTTAGGGTCTCGACCACGGGGCTGGAGGCGGCCAGCTCAGCTTCATCCTCGTCCGTATGCAGCTCACTGTTTTCGCCGAGTGTTCTTCGCCCAGCCGCGCGGGCGTACGACTTCATGCGTTCAGCCTATACGTGCCGGTACGCATAGCACTGGATACACTTGAGCACCCTGCAGTCGCGCCTAATGTGGCCTGTGTTGCGGCAGCGGAGACATATCGGCGCACGCCCAGGCACGGCGACTAACAGTGTCCCATTCCCGATACGCATCTGATGGGGTAGGCGCTTGAGGCTTGCATCTTCTCGTAGAACCAGCCACAAAACTCGAGTAGTCGAGTCAGCGTTTTCAAACCCACCGGTCTTCCATCTATCGCTCGATACTTCTTTCACTTCGCCGTACTCAGCCAACGGCCGCCTCAGAGCTTCGTTGCTCACGTAGAAGGCGCACCACCTATGCACCTTCAGCCGCAATTCGTGCATTTCAAGGTTAAAAATTACGCAAGCCTTCCCTTTAACAGTGATATGCCCGGCGTCGAGCAGCTTTCTCTTGGCCTCTTCGCTGCGGAACTTTACTAACCAGACGTGCGACATCTGGTATGCTCCGATACCGCCCACCTCTTCGATGGCGCCGGCTTCTTTCACCGGCTGGCGGAAATCTTCAATCCGGTAAGGCCTTCCACCGGGGTCGCAGTGAAGAACAACCGTTCTTTTCAGTCCTTCTCTGGTAGGCAGGGGCGGCAGAATAATCCTGTAGTCTTTGAACTCGTCCAAAAACGATGTTCCACGGCCAGCAGCGCCCGTTATCACAGCTCGCAAAGAGCCAGCCATCCTGCGTCCTTTCACGACCGTGGCCGGAAGGAGAATGACCACACCCCCATGACGACTCTTTTTTTTTCTTTATATCATGAAAATAGTGCCGAAAAGAAAAGTTAAGTGCGCCATGACGACTGAGGGTTTCATGATGAATAAATGCGCATCTAGTGAATGCACGGGTTTAATATAAACTCTTCAGATCCAGAAGTCGTCGCGCTTTCGACACGTATATCCTGGCCTAAGAGAACTAGGTCATCAGCAATTTTTTTTTACTTAGGCCACCTCAGGGTAAAATTAACGAGTGTTTCTTTAGCTAAAAACGCACTATTTGCAACTTTAGTATTTTTTTTAAATTTCATGTACGCAGTTTCATCACCTTTAGTATTTTTTACTTTGATGTACGCAGTAATATTTGTCATGGGTACTAGTCTACATGTACAGAAACAAAAACAGCCATTTCCAGTTTTGGAGCGCAAGTTGATGTTCAAAATAAAAAAAAATAATTGGAGGACGTTTGAGCTTCGTCTTCAAGAGTGAGACGAGACAGCGTGTTGCAGCGTTGCCAAGGAGTGCGCGGAACGCCATTGCCCGTTCGGCGCGACGCGTGGCCCGTTAGACAATTTAAGGGAATGACACCTGTCTCATATATCTCCGTTGACAGCCGAACCGGGTCGCAAGGGAAGGAAAATGGAATGAAAATTCGTTTTAAGGAAACGAAATGACGCCTGTCTCAAAATTCTCGTTGGACACCCGTACCGCGCCGAAAGGGAAGGAAAATCCCTTCCCTTACGATGCGGTTCAGGTGTCCACCGAGATGAGCCATTTCTCGCTGACGGCCAAGGGTGCCGACAACGACGACACCGGCTTTTCTGCTACACGAGCTCCTTAACGCTGTCCCGTAAAAACGACCAAAATGGCACATTTTCATACTTTTCTCGATTTTCTTTAAATATTTCAACGAGACGACGGTCCCACCAAACGAAAACCACGCCTGGTCGAAGAGAGCCCCAGGAAGACCACCCGGCGGGCCCCAATCTTTTTCGTTCGTTCCCCCAAGGGCACGTGGTCGGCTCGCGCCGTGCACTGGGCGTTTATTCCTCTAACAACTTTCCACCGGGGGGGGGGAGAAGAAAGAGAAGAGAGAAAGTCTAGTGCGATGCAGTGCGACGGTTCAGTTTGCTCGAGGCCAGGGAGGCCAGCCGGAAGGTACGGCAACCTCAAGTGATGCCGTGTCACGGCAATGGCCGCCCACTCCGGTACATCGGGGCGTCGACACTTTGAGCTGCACTCCTTGGGAAATGCATCGAGCACTTCCAGATGAGGCACTCGGCATTCCGGACGAAGGTTGTCACGGGCATAGCTTTATTCAGGGTAGGCATCGCCACGCGGTGATGGCGTCGATGTCCCGTTTGATACCAAACTTTGCAGGTAGATGGCGAAGCTTCTTGTAGGCGGTTCTTCCCCGTACGACAATGATGAGGGCTCCTGCTGCCTCCAGACAGTTGTTCCGTTAAGCCGTTCACCCCAACGTAGCCCGACTTTCTGTTCCAGCGGCATAGTCGGGAGACGGCGCTTGTATTTGCTTATGCGGCTGCGTGTTAGCTTTTGGAAGCGTATTGCCGCGTTTGCCCTTCTATAGTTTGCCTGTCGGTGACGGGGTTGATTGGACGGGCGCAGTCTGGACGCACAGACCTCGGAACTTGTGAGTGCGCCCATGACACGGCGCTACACTTATGGGGCGGCATTCTGGGAGAGAGGCCTTGAGCCAGCAGGCGGCGCCGGCACTGGTGAGGACGTCGGAGCCAATAAACCTGATCCGGGAGCCAAGTTGGGATCACAGCGGGTGCCGGAGAGATATCTCTTTATGTCCGAAACATGTTCTGCAAAAAATGTGGTGCACACCGCATTGGCGATGCTCAGGCAGGTCTTCGAGTCGGTACGTCACGGGGCCGAACCGGGCAACAACACGGTAAGGCTTCCGGTTACTGGGCAAGTACTTTGCTGCAGCGCGGATGGTGCGGCGAACGAGGACCAAGTCGTCGATTCGGAAGGAGGGGGGGGGGCGTAGCTGCCTCATTGGCTGCTTGCACACGCTCATGGGCCCGTAGGAGGTTGCGTTGGTAGCCGAGGTGAGTGCGCCGAAGTCGTTGGGGCGGAGTCCGGTGGGGACACCATAGGATGGGGCATGCCCAACTGCGTATCGAGGGTAATAGAAGGCGTTTTGACATACACGACCGAGAACGGCGTCGCATGCGTTGTTTCCTGCATCGCAGTGTTGACGAAATATACTGCGGCAGGAACAAAACGATCCCAGTTTGTGTGGGATGGAGCAACGTAGGGCGCAAGCATATCCGTCAGTGTCCGGTTAACACGCTCAACGAGACCATTGCACTGGGAGTGTTTGACGGATGTCATTGAGTGCAGAATCTCAAAAGAGCGGAGGGCTCGTTCAAATTCATTCGACATAAAGCAGCTCCCTCGTTCCGTAATGAGGCGGCTGGGCACACCGCGCCGAAGCAAGAGATGTTGTTCCACAAACGAGACGGCATGGGCAGACGACGTGTTAGGAACGGGCAGTGCTTTGACGCACTTCGTGAAGTGATCGCTCGCAACCAGAACATACCGATATCCGGCGGGCGTCTTCGGAAACGGGCCCAAATGGTCCAGGCTAACCAGCTCGAAAGGCACGCTCGGTGGCGAGAAGGCTTGCAAGGCGGCTTGGCTGCCCGAGTGGACGGCTTGCGGCACTGACACGTCTGGCAGGACGCGACGTGTTCCTTGACGTCCCGGAACATATTGGGCCACCAAACGCGCTCTGCGACGCGTGCGTAGGTCTTGCCGCGAACCAGGTGACCAGCCGTGGGGGTGGCGTGCAAACCGCGCAAGACCTGCGAGCGCAGCGTTGTGGGCAGCACTGGTAACCACACGGGAGGTAGACCACGGAGCCGCTTCACATGACACAAGAGTGTATTCTCCACCCGATAGTCCTGGCGCAGTTTTCGGTGACTTGGGGCGGCACCGTTGTTAACAGAAAGGATGATGGCAGCAATGTCGGGATCTGGTGTTTGTCCGGTCTTCAGGTCCGTGAAAGCCATCACAGAACAGGGGTGGAGCGAAAAGAAGTCGGCATTTTGATGGGCAGAGCCGCGCCGATGCACGATAGTAAAATCGTACTCCTGAAGTTGGAGGCACCAGCGCGCAATTTTCGCATTGAAATGGTTGGCGGACTGCAGCAAAGTGAGGGCGCTATTGTCCGTCACGATGGTAAAATGACGCCCGTACATGTAGAGACGGAACTTATCGACGGCCCAGACAACGGAGAGGCACTCAAGTTCCGAAGAGTGCCGGCGGCGCTCCACGTCGGACAGCTTGCGGCTGGCACAGCCTAGGACACTGCGGTCGCCAGACTCGTCTTCCTGCAGGAGGACTGCCCTGAGCCCATCCTGGCTAGCATGCGTGTCGAGGATGGTGGGGGCCGATTTGTCATAACGGGCCAACGTAGGAGACTCGAGGAGTGTGCTCTTGACATCGAGGAACGCGAGCTGTTGGGTCGGTGTCCAACTTCACACGGCATCCTTCACCAATAGGGCGGTCAAGAGAGCGCTTCGCCTGGCAAAGTCAGGAATGAAGCGATGGCAATAGGAAGCAAATCCAAGAATAATTTTCAGCTCCTTGGGAGTAGTGGGAGCTGTGTAAGCCGTGAGCGCTTGTAGTTTTTCAGGGCCGCGCCGATGTACGATATTAAAATCGTGCTCCTGAAGTTGGAGGGACCAGCGCGCAATTTGTGTATTGAAATGTTTGGTGGACAGCAGCCAAGTGAGGGCGCTATTGTCCGTCATGATTGTAAAATGACGCCTGTACCGGTAGAGACGGAACTTCTCGACGGCCCAGACAACGGCGAAGAAGGTTCACGACGTGACCCAAGTACGTCACTTCAGCGAAACCGAAGAAGCATTCCTTCAGTTTCAAGCGAAGCCCAGTCGAGTTAAGGAATTCGAGCACAAGTTTGAGGCATCACTGGTGTTCGTCGACCGTAGCCGCGTAGAAAATGACGTCGTCCAGGTAGACCAACCCCATAGTGAACTTCATATGGTCCAAGACGCGGTCTATGAGGCGTTGGAAGGTAGCCGGCGCATTCGTGAGACAAAATGACATGCGGTTAAACCTATATAGAGTGTCAGGCGTCACGAAAGCCGTCTTTTCCGCATCGTCAAGGTGAAGAGGCACCTGCCAGTAGCCCGAAAGGAGGTCCAAGGTGATGAAGAATTGGGACCCCTTCAGATGGTCGTGGGCGTCGTCAAGGCGAGGCAGCGGATAAACGTCTAGATGAGTGGAGGTGTTCAGCTTGCGGTAGCGAACGCAGAAGCGGATCGCCCCATCCTTCTTCCGCACAAGGACGACGGAGAGGACCACGGGCTGCACGAAGGGGAAATGATGCTCTGGTCTAGCATGTCGACCACGTGCTGCTGAATAACCCCCCGTTCGGCCGGTGCGACACGACGGGGTTGATGGTGGATGGGCCCGTGACCGGCAGTGTCGATGCGGTGGTGTGTCCGGGTAGTACACCCGAGTTTTTTGGCACGTAGAGCGAAGCAACTGCTGTGTTGCTGCAGTAGCGCCGTGAGTGCGGTGAGCTACCGAGGAGGTTGCGTTGGGGATGAAATTGAAAGACTCCCACGGCAGGGACTCAGGTGTTGCTGCGGTCGGTTACAGGGCAGCAGGCTGCCGAGAGGCAACCAGCAAGGCTGGGTCTAAACCGTGTGCCATGCCCAGGGGTGACCCGTGACGCAGTACGAGTGGGTGACCACCGATATTAAGGACCAGCACGTGAGCCTTTCCGTTCAGCACTGACAGAAGGCACCGAGGTGATGTCGTCTCGTGGGCTGGTGCGGGAGAGCGGACTGGCTCGAAGAGCACAACAGCAGTTATCTGAGCGCCAAGCTGGCCCTGTACCCAGGTTGCCGCGCCCGACAGTAGGGCCACATCATTCTGGCAACTGCCCGTCTTTTTTAGCTAACTATTTGGCCCGGGACACCTGCACTCGGGGTCCCTGCACGGCGATAGGGAACTTTGTTTCCACGGCCTGTCCTCGCTTGGGTTATTGAAATCGGGACGGAGGACTATGCCGCCGTTTGTAAACAACATTGTTCCCGGCAGATCAACCCGTGAGAGACGGGGACAGCTAGCGACCGGCAACCCGCGCAGGAGTGGCTCACCCATTCAACTGTGCCGGCTCACCGGCGCCTCGCCCATTCGGACTTCCCGCAAGACATGTCCCGCTTGACAGCGTGAGAAGTCTCTTTCGGACGCGAAGACAACGCTCTGTCTCGAGGGGCGAGGGTCCAGCGGCACCCTCTCTCTCTCCGGCGAGACATGTGACGGAGGCGTGTTCCTATGGGAAGTGGTGTGTGTACGAAAGCGCAAGTTTTAGGCCACCCCGAACATGGCGAACGCCTACTCGAACCTGGGGAATCCTACGGACCGGACCCTTTTAAAACTGGACGACGAGTGCCGTGAGCCATGAATCCTTGATCATCGTCAGATCTTCTCAGATCCTCCGACCTTCCCCCATCACCCTCCAATGGGTTCCTAAATCTTGTAATAATGTAA
Organism: Amblyomma americanum; assembly: GCF_052857255.1. NCBI lineage: Eukaryota > Metazoa > Arthropoda > Arachnida > Ixodida > Ixodidae > Amblyomma > Amblyomma americanum. Next base: position 15,750,669 of record NC_135497.1, on the reverse strand, counting down.
ACTCCCTGTACAGTTTCTTTGATAACGAAGTCCTAGAACGTTATTCGTAGAAGGGACCTGCGGCACCGAAAGTCAGCTCACTCAAGGTCCCCGCAATCTCTAACACCGCCAACACTGCGCACACGTCGGACGGCGGAACGTGACGTCGAAAGTTCGATGCGACGCCTCGCAGAGAGGCGGAGGTACGCATGGCCGCCTACACCAGGGAGAGGAAGCTCCCCACCGTAGTAAAAAGCCGACGAGCCCAGCCTTGGCGATGGGGAGGCCGGTACGCCTGCTGTCGCGAGGTCGTGAAGTCGACAACGACCCCAGCTTGCTGGCACCAGAAACACCCGAGAACCACCATCCAAATTGGGCTGTCGATGACCACCAACTCGGTCGCGAAGGTCGTGCCGAAAGCACGCACATCCACAGCGAGACGTCCGAGTTGGTGCACCAGGGTGCCATTGAATATCAAAAGCTGGGGCTCAGGGGCCGGCGGAACCGTGTGGGGCACGCCGCTCACATGTGGCTTGTCCAGGATGTTCACAACAGCCCCCGTGTCGACTAGGGCGTGTCGACTTGGTGGCCGAATATAGCCCCCGTGTCGACTTGGTGGCCGAATATAGCCACGTCCGCAAGTACTAGGGCGCTCAACGAGAGCTTAGCAGTGACGAGCGGGAGGAAACGAGACTTAGAAGCGTGGGGACTGATTCGGCGGAATTGCGCCTCCGGAGTTCCGTCGGAGCGTTTCCCGACGGAGAAGGCTCAACGCAGTCCCTCAAATAGTGGCTCCACTGGCCGCAACGAAACCAGGTCTGGGAGAAGTTGGTGCGCCCTCTGCGGGAGGAAGCCGTCGCGGTGGCCACGGACAGTGAAGCCTACTCCGGTAGGGGGGGGGGGAAGAACAGCCGCTTGCTCCGTGCGCGTGGTCCTCAAGATCATATCAGCCTCGACAGCGAGGTCCACACCAGCGCGGACGGACTCGGGACGCCCGAGGTGGACCTGGCGTTGGTCTTCCGGCACCCGAATGGCGTCGAAAAATGCATCCGTGCTGACCAACCTCACGGTGGTCGGTGGCGCACCCGGCAGCGACTGCGACGCAAACCGCTGAATAGCCGCGGAAAGGTCCAGGAAGCATTCCCCAGGCTCCAGCCGGCGAGCATGCAGGCGGTGGTATTGGAGCAGGGGCTGGACCGACTCCTAATGGTCGGCGAGGAGGCTAGCGATAGCTCCGTACCAGCCCAACTTGTGCGGGGCATCTGCGGGAGGAGCTCCGCCGCTCGGCCCCGCAACTTGAAGACGAGCATAACAAACCCTCGTGCTGGCGTCCCATCCCTGCGCCTCCGCGCTGGTATCGAGTTGTAGCTGGTAGGCCTCTCAAGGGCCAGTGCCTTCAAAAGTTGGTAACTCCGCCGCCATCCCCAGCAGACAGGCCGGATGTAACGCACCTGCGCCGTGCACACCAAGGTCGGACTGCAAAGCCAGCCCGACGGGCACGGGTGCGGATTCCATGGTGTTGATGGAAGGCAGCGGCCCGCCGCGGTTCGGGTCAGTCGGTAGAGCATCTCCACGCCCGACCGCCTCCATCCTCGCCTCTAGTGGGTTCAGCCGTTGACTGAGGCGCTCAAAGGCGGCCTCCAGCGCCGGGGAAAGAAGCAGGCCGCCAGAACGCCCGAGATCAGCGAGGCCGTCCACCGCGCCGTGTGCCGCGTCAGCTGGAGATTGTTAGCCGTTGAAACGTTTGGAGACGCCAACATGCCAAGAATATTCAAGCCACTGAGAAGCATCAATCGACAGAGGCTTCAAAGGACCGTCGACGTGGTTGCAGCGCCACGAGTGCAGGTGGTGGCGTCTACAAGGAACCTTTATCACCCCCTCTCGTCTTAGACTAACTGCTTTTCCTTACATGTGGAACCTTCTGCAAACTTCAGTGGAAACCTTTAGTTACCACGCTACCGCTGTGAAGTGCAGGTGACTGGCCTTCGACGCTGCCATGGGGCCCCCCTCGGGCTATTCATTACTGCTGCCTGAAAAGCACGGACCATAACCTGCCAGCCGTGGCAAGAGTGTGTTGTTGGGGGCGTCCTGCAAGGCGGACCCTTAAGACTGGACACATGATCTACATCACAGTGATTCGACGCATTTTTAATGAACTAAATTCCCCAACTGGGGACCTGAGGACAGCGGATCCTATTTAAGCAGCGATCAGGCGTGTGATCAACCAGCTCCCGATTCACTATTTCGAACTATGTAAATATGTAAATAAACCCTTTCAGACTCTTCTCCACCTCGAAGACCCTCTCATCTCTTCGTCACCCCACAACAGCAGTCTCCCGATCAGAAACCCGGGGACACCGACCTTAACGAGAGACGGTACAGGTGAACCAGAGGCCCGCATCTAACAACTTGTGGCAGCGGTGTGATCGACGCGTAATCTCCCAACAGCGGTGGCCTGCTATCGGGTTGGCGCCCCACTCGTAACAACTGGTTGGCAGCGGTTGGATCGACCATGTGGCGTGGTGTTGCTTCTGTGGGTGAGTGCTTGAACTTTGCTTGAGATTCGCCAGGCTTCAGTTGTTTGGGTTAAAGCTTTGAACGGCTGGGAATCGTGGGAAGTTGATCAGTGAGACCAGTGTGTGTAGCTCATGTCAACAGTTGTTCAGCAAAGTCAAGGCTCAGAACAGCAAACATGGATCTAATGAAGTTGCTAAGGACCGATTTGGTGTCACTGTGCGAAGAGTTGGGTGTAGAGGCAGATGAGAAGATGAAAAAGTCAGATATTTGCGCATTGCTCTTGGAATCTGCCGAGGAAGAAACGGTTTGCAATACGTGGGAACTCCTCAAAGCAGAAAGAAACGGCTAGCGGCCGAGCAAGAGGAACGGGAGCTCAGAAGGTTACAGCTCGCGTGTGAGATAAAGAAACTGGAAGATGAGATCTCGAGAGCCAAGACTCCAGAGAGAGCGAGTCAGGCCGGATCGTTCCAGTTGGAGAGACGTGACGACGTAAAACAGTATTGTGAAACAGCGCACAACCGTCATGAAGATTGCGGAGCTGTAATGTTGAAACGCTGTATCGAAAGCCACGGGGAGACAAAGGAGGAAAGCTCCATTGCAGGGGAGCAGGGCGTTTCAGGCGTAAGCGCTCAGGCCGATAAGCGGTCTGTGGAGGACTGCCTTCAGGAAAGCGAACTGCCCAACTCGGGGGCAGCGGAAAGTGCGTTTGTCAGCAGTGTGTAGCTGACACAGACCTGCGAAGGCAAAGCGGCCAGTTTGCTATTGGATAATGGTCTCCGAGCAGAAAAACTATATGAATCTAGTTGTGGTCAGGAGTCACAAACAGAAGTGTCTAGGCGTAAAAAAAGGTATAGGGCAAGGACCAAAAAAAAGCGGTTGAAATGTCAAGGCCTAAACTTAGCTGCACAGACAGGTGCTAATGCTAGCATACATGTAAATGCGGCACAAGGAAAAGAAAACCATTCATGCAGTGGGCCTTGTAAACTTGCAGCTAAAGTTACTGGTCAGGCGGCACGCGCATTGGCTTCTAAACGTGACCACAGTACCAGAAAGAGAAAAGCGCATCTTGCAAGCAGGACAGGAGCGAATCTTTGCTGAGGGCATTGGCTTAAGGGACGACGCAGACCACCGCGACCTGAGAGAAAGGCGGTCAGGAAGAAAGGAAATCTGCCCGAAAGATCAGAAGGCGCTAGTTTGCGGGACACCCGGCGCATGCGAGCTCAGGGGTCGAACAATAGAGACCACGCATGCAGGTGTGTTCGGAGCCCACAATTGAGAAGGATGGGTCCTGCACTTTCCGCACTGTATTCGAGGAAGCACGCAGGGCGAAAGGGTAGACGGGCTTGCTCGAGGCGAGAACAGAGAGCAGCTTCTCACTTCGGTCGCTGTCCGTCGCCCGGAATCAGTTATCGGCACTGCATGGGCTACCAGGGCCTCTTGAACGCGTCGAAGGGCCATGGAGATGACAGTAGCGATCAGGAATGTCTTTTTTCAGTTGCCCTTTGTCACGAGTTCAACATCATCATCATCATCAGCCTTACTACACCCACTGCAGGGCAAAGGCCTCTCCCATGTCTCTCCAATTAACCCTATCCTTTGCCAGCTGCATCCAGCCTTTTCCTGCAAACTTCTTAATCTCATCCGCCCACCTAACCTTCTGCCGCCCCCTGCTACGCTTACTTTCTCTTGGAGCCCACTCCGTTACCCTTAAGGACCAGCGCTTATCTTGCCTTCGCATTACATGCCCTGCCCAAGCCCATTTCTTTCTCTTGATTTCGACTAGGATGTCATTAACCCGTGTTTGTTCCCTCACCCACTCTGCCCGCTTCCGATCTCTTAACGTTAAGAGATCGTCACGAGTTCACAGCAGTACAATCAGTCAGAGCGCGACCCCGGCGGGAGCGGTTGAGAGACTAATCCTTTCGACGCGGGGGTGATAAACCACGTTTCACCCCGGGTAGCTATTCGAAGTAGCTGTTTTCTTTATTATTATTCCTCTTTCGGTTGTGTGCGTGTAAAATCGGGGAAGGAAATGCTACTTTGTTTTAGGTTAGAAATTTGGATTTGATCAAGTGTTACTGTTTTCTTAACTCTTAAATAAAGGTAATTGTGCGATACGGTTAGAAAGGACGTGTGACAATTTGAGATGCTACCAAGTGATAAAGCCACCCACAGGAGTGCAGCGAACACAGTTCCTGAACAGACGATGAGCTTTTGCGTAGGTAGAACCGCTGAGAGCTAGCAAGTTGTTTTGCGCTTGAAAATTTCGCACAGGTTTGCTTTTACATATTTAGTACATTCAGACATGTAAGACTTGGTCGAGATACCAAGTGCTTTTCGCTGCATAACGGCAGTGTTGCTAATATCAGGCGAAGGCAAAGAAAGCACGGAAATTTGTGCCCATTTGAGTACTTGTTTTTAGCGGCGCTAGGCTAGCAAGCCGATTTTGGTATTAAAAGATTAAGCGAACGAAGTGAGGCTACATACTTCTGCGCTGAACAGCTGTAGCAGCTTTCTGTACAAGTGAAGGCGCATGACGGACTCATTGAGTTTAAGAGAAGTCTCTCGCCAGTACGGGAAGAAGTAAGGATTGCGATGCGCAGTCGCATCTTTACGAGTTCAACTCGAACAGTTGATTATTAGACTCGAGCGTCAAGCTTCTTTGGAAAGAGCCAGTGGATTAATTTGAGCGTGGGCCAAATTTTAAAGAATCTATCGGTTTTCCGGTGGTATAAGGGGATCAGAGCTTTGGCTTTGATTGATAACGAATAGTGTTTCTAATCAAAAATTTGTAGGCTTTGACACACCACCGCGTATTCTATAACTTGGCAGTCTGTCTTAAGATGGCGACATCAGATGAGACGCGGACGCTCGCTTGATCCGAAATTAGGGCACCATTGAGGTGCCAATTTATTTGTTTATACCAATTTTGATTCCAAATTTTCCACCGCTCTTCAAGTCGTGTACGGCGAATCGGGCCTTGGCAGCAAATTTGGCAGACATGGAAGCTGTTCTTAGTAGCCGAGATTATTACTGTCGGCTATAAAAATTTGTGCTTACGTTTATATTAACAATGCAGTAGTATTGCATAACCGCCTGGCGGCTCTCGGGTGAATTTCGTGCCCTGCCTAGGGAGTGGCGCCATGTTGAGTGGCTGGTTTCGACTAATGCCTCCGATGTCCGAGGTTTAGGACTCTGCTCTGTGCTTGGAGACAAGATGAAGAAGGGCCTCCCACGCAACAGCTCAAGTCATCTCTCCTCGACCAGTGATTGTTACCACAGGCCGATCAAAATTGCCCTGGGCGCGGAGGAGCTGTTACGTTTGGAGACGCCAACATGCCAAGAATATTCAAGGCACTGAGAAGCATCAATCGACAGAGGATTCAAAGGGCCGTCGACGTGGTTGCAGCGCCACGAGTGCAGGTGGTGGCATCTACAAGGGACCTTCCCTCCTCCCTCCTGCTGTTTACGGGGTGAAACAGCCCTCCGCTGCCTGAGAACGGCTTTGGGGTACCTGTTGTTTCTCCTCAACGCCGGACCCACCCGGGACATAACGACGTCTTTCTCCCCGAAGAGACGGCGGGGGAGCCGGCGAGCGGCGCGGGGGTGCAAATGAGCCGTGGCAAAAGCGGCCGTGTTTGACTAAGCCAACGACGCCGGAATCCTCGTGCTGCGAAAACAACCTCGTCTTAGACTAAGTGCTTTTCTTTATACGTGGAACCTTCTGCAACCTGCAGTGGCAAACTTTAGTTCCCACCCTACCGCTGTGAAGTGCAGGTGACTGACCTTCGACGCTGCCTTGGGCCCCCTTCGGGCTATTCATCACATGTCCATTTAGGGTGTGGCACTACGGTAGGCGTCATTTACGACGTCGACGTAGCCATCCGCGCGTCTGATCTGCTCATTTTGATTCAACCAGCTAGCGACGGTGTAACCATTCTGCAAGCTCAGCGTCTTGGAAGGACAAAGTGCACCAAGTTGATCTTCCAAGGGGACTGCATTCTAACGCACGTGAAGGTTGGGCACTTTCGGCATGCAGTTAGGCCTGCCGTCCCGAAGCCTCTACAGTGCCGGAAATGCATGAAAACAAGACACGTGAGTAGTGTGTGCAATTTCCCTATCGTGTGGCCACGGTGTACTAAGCCACACAGCAGCCATTCTTGCCGGGCAACATTCCTTACGTGTGCCAATTGCCGCGGCCCCCATGACGCTGCCTCAAGAGATTGTCCTCGCCTGAAAAAAGAAATTACAATACTCAAACAAAAGAGAAGAGACAATTCCACACACAGAGAAGCTGCCGGTAAGGTGCGACGACGTCGTCGCTCTCGTCACAAAAATTCTAAATGTGCAGCGAGCATTGGAAAGGATCGTCCAAGAATTCTCAACTTGTACTCCCGCTCCGCATACTACTTTAAGGATTGGGAGCAAATGACTGGCAAGGCACAGACGGTTGTCGCAGACGGGCCTTGGCCATCCTTGCCTGAGCTACACACGCCCGCAGTGGACAAGTGGGTAATGCGTACTCAGAGTCCCGAGCCCATTGCTAATCAAGCACAAGTCACAACTCCGGTCCAAGACCGGGACCGGCCAGCGACTTGGCCATCTCTCCCGAAGCACCCTGCACCCACCTCAGCACCGCGCTCCCAGTGTGTTGAGCCTACTGCTGGTCTGTTAGGTCAGAAACCGGACCAGATCGCAGGCGAGCAAGTGATTGTAATCCTAAAGCCAATCGTGAATGCTGAAGCCAATCGTGCTGCTTTCCAGCATGCACATGCCAGCTGCACATAATGCACTGCAGATGCTGGATTTGTTCAATCCAGTGCTTGCAGCTGTCCAATAGCTGGCACAACGCACCATCCAGCCTCAACCTTCCGAGAAGTCCGATGCTTACGTTGTCATCAGCATTATCAGCCTCAACGGCAAGCAGCCTTTCTCGACACTGAAAGGTCTGCGCTGCCTTGTGATGGAGGGCCCTCGGTCTGTTCCACTCAGGTCGCAGCAGTCGGTAGCCACCAAGGTGTGCAGACTGCAACTGCGGCGGCCTGTGAAATATAGTGCTTGTGTCATTGCCGGTCGTGCTTGCTACGGGCCGCATTTCTCTACTTATTTTTTTACGCCCCCTCATCCCTCTCCCCCAGTGCAAAGCAGTGAACCGGAACATTTTACTGGTTAACGTCCCTGCCTTTCCTCTACCACTTATCTCTCTATAAAGCTGCATGCTCCGAATTACATCGAAAGCCTGAATCTGTGCAAATGTCAATGAAAAACTTTTGAAGTGATTTATAAAAATTTAAATTTTATATTGCCCGGTTTCTCACCCATTCAAAATATTCAAACTGCCGTCACCTCACGAACAAATTTTTTTCGGAGGAAATGTTTCACGCTTTGATTATGCACATTAGGATACGTTTTCATGAACAATTTGTACGTTTGGCGTGGAATCACCCATTGAGATTCAAATGTAGACAAGCACTTAAGCATGTAATAGCGTGCCAATTAAAGACGCACCATAAGCATCTGATCGCACCAATAACACCGAGAAAATGAGCCGTCTATTGGGATATTCTTTACTGCATGTGTTCATATTCAGCGCACAAAGATATAGCGGCAAAGTTAGGATACCTTACAGCTTTATTATCAGCATCCGATGTGATTTTTTTTCATTTTCATTATTGGAGCTCTAATACAGTTTCCACCAAACTGTTAATTGAAATGAATGTTTAAGCGCAAAACGTGACAACAAATTATGGAGACACCTAAGCAATTTTTATGCGTAAATGCGAGAGCATGCATTACTTGATCACTTCGACAGTGGACACCCCAATTGCGCTGTGACTATACGGCACTGGCACTAGAGGAAGTTATGCGCCTTTCCTATCCTTAAAATCATCAGAACGTTAATACTCCGCACGATTTGATGAAAGCAAATAATAATAATTGGTTTTTGGGGAAAGGAAATGGCGCAGTATCTGTCATATATCGTTGGACACCTGAACAGCGCCGTAAAGGAAGGGATAAAGGAGAGAGTGAAATCAGAAAGAAAGAAAGAGGTGCCATAGTGTAGGGCTCCGGAATAATTTCGACCACCTCGGTATCTTTAAGATTGCACACCACACGGGCGCCTTACCGTTCCGCCTCCATCGAAACACGGCCTCCGCTGTCGGTTTCGAGCCCGGCTACTCCGGGTCTGTATCCGTGCGCCCTTGCCACTGAGCCACCACGGCGGGTACATTTACTTCAAGCCCTAACCACTCATTTCGCCACTTACAGTCTGAAGCCTGTTCCGGGCAGTCTGAAACCTCTCAAATGTGTGTTGTGTAGTTTTTGGGTTTTAAAGCACGTAGGCAACAGCTGCCATCATACGCCAAGACCATCAAGGCCAGCACACCACGAACGCCGAATACGAGCTGGGCATCTTGGTGTTTTTTTTCATAGTTCGTGGCACCCTTGAGGAGTCTACTGACGTGAACCAGCTAGGCTCCTTTCTTTTCCTTAAAATCGAGAGGGGTTAAAATGAAAATTCGTTTTTGGGGAAAAGAATTGGCACTGTATCTGCCTCAAATATCGGCGGACACCTGAACCGCGCCTTAAGGGAAGGGTAAAGGAGGGAGTGAAAGAAACAGGTGCCGTAGTGAAAGGCTCCGGACTAATTTCGACCGCCTCGGGATCTTTAATATCGCACACCACACGGGCGCCTTAGCGATTCGCCTCTAGCTTGTTTTCGGGAGCGGAATGGAGGGGCGATAACAGCAGACAGCTGCATTTTTGATTCGCGGTATAGATCACTATAATTCAAAGAACTTTTACTAAGCACGTATGCACTTGCTAATAATAATAATAATACTAATAATAATTGGTTTTTGGGAAAGGAAATGGCGCAGTATGTCTCATATATTGTTGGACACTTGAACCGCGCCTTTCGGGTAGGTATAAAGGAGGGAGTGAAAGAAGAAAGGAAGAGAGAGGTGCACTTGCTAACGCCGAATACATGTTGTCGGCGTCAATCATGAATGAAAAGATAGCCTCTTATGAGCTCAGTCATTACATTGCTGGGTCGGGAGGGGCACCTGCTGTGTGCAGACTTATGACTATTTATTTATTTACCCTACTGTCGCTGAGAGCCTCCAAAGCGTAGAGGATTTCCTCGCCACTTCCGTCACTGCCATCTATCTCCTTCACCGCGTAAGTTCCTGACGGGTTAGCGCGACCGCTGGAGCACATCCTTGGCAGGTGACCCTTCCTGCCGCACTAGTGACACGTCGCTTTATTGTGTCTGTACAGTACCGAAGCGTTCTTCGAGCCTCACATTCTCCACTGAGTGGGATCTGTCACGGATCCATGCCCGCGTACGGACTTCTGCGGATTCCACCTGTGCTTCTGCACGAAGTTGGCAGCACCGTTGTCATTGAAGCCCCTCTCTTGCATTAACCGGACATTCGTTTCTGCGGCTTCCGCTGCTAGAGCAAACGCTTATGCCTCTGCATTGCTTAACTTCTGTTGCGACATGTGTCATCGAGCTTGTTCATCACGGATACCGCAGACGATCCGATCCCGCAGCATGCGTTCCAAAAACTACTCGAAACTGCAGTCCTTTGCGAGACGTCTCAGGTCGGTGATGTAGTCCCGTACTTTTTCGCCTTCCGCTTGGTTCCGCATGAAGAATGTATAGCTTGCTTAATTCTCATGGGCTTGCGGATCGAAGTGTTTGTTCAGGTGCTGTATGACGATTTTGTAGCTCAAGCTGTTTATCGATTCCTACTGGCTTGAAGCACAGGAACCACGTTGTCGCTCAGGGCCGACACCAGAAGCGCACGCTCCTTGCCCGGATCAGTGATGCCGTGGCCCTCAAAAAAGGCCTCCAAACGAACACAGTAACAGCTCCATCTACCGGTCGTATCGTCGAATTCGGGTGTCCTGGCATTCATCGTGAAGCTATTCCATTCTCTTCGCCACTGGAGTAACGGATCGTAGCCGGTGGGTAGTGGCATAAAGACAGAACGTTTATTGCTGGGTGTTCCTCGCTTTATAAAGACAGCAAAGGTCGCATAACTGGCCATGATACGCGGCACGTGTGAAACAGTCTTTGCTCATGCTATACACGAGCGCGCGCGGTTTATAACACATAACGCGTACTTGATAATAAACCTCCAGCGAAAATGAGCCACTATAGTGACGAAGAATCTTCATGCAAACGGGATGCGTTCAGCGGTGAGCACTTCGCACCTTTACGTGCGCTCCGAGGCGCGCGCTCTCCGCAATCTTCTTCCGATATAAATTGCGCACTTGAGATGCGCCTGCCATACTAGCTGGTCAACCCACCTCGTGGTCCGTGCGAAACAGGACGCTGAATGCCCTGGTTTTTTTCTCTCTCTTGGCTGCGCCGCACGAAAGGTGGTGCTGGTGAAAACTTCAATTGACACAGTGGAACATCCGGACCCCGTAGAGTATCTTTTACGGGTCCAATTGAACTTATTTTTGGAAATGTAGCGGAAAGTTTGAAGAATGCTTCACTCCCGTCATCGGTTGGCCCGGTATTGCACTACCTCAAGGATCGGCCTTGTCTTTAGCGCGTCTTTACTATCCTGCCTTTCTATCCCATCTTTGAACTCACCTATTATCTGCACGTGGTAGCAATTGTGGCTAAGCTAGAGCCAGTGAGCAGGCCTGTGCACTTTCCTTTTCTTTCTTCCTGGCAACAACAGACAGACAGCCTGCCATACTAGCTGGTCATCCCGCCTCGTGGTCCGTGCGAAACAGGACGCTGAATACCCTTGTTTTTTTTCTCTCTCTCTTGGCTGCGCCGCACGAAAGGTGGTGGTGGCGAAAACTTTAATTGACACAGTGGAGTTTAAGCCACGCACATCCTTAGGCCCCCGCACACCCCACTGCACTCAAACGTTCATGTCCCGGAGGCTCATGAAGCTGGCAGCCCGGCCTGTGGCGATGGCTTGTTTCGGCCGGCGCAGCGCAGTAGGGTCTCCAAGCCTCCCAAGTGGTAAGGTGCTCCAGGCCCCGCGTGGGAGGATCCACCGGGCAGAGGAAAAGGATATGTCAAAGAGTGGCTTTGGAGTGGTGGCAGAGGGTACAGGAGAGGTTTGTGTGCACTTCGACACGTACAAAAGCCTGTCTATTCGAACTTCGAAAGCGAAAACGATCTCGTTCTTTGCATACCATGCGCCGAATGTCACGCGGTATCTTCTTTAGCTTCAGACCTAAAAACGCACGACAGAGAACGACGGCAAACTGAAGTTGTTATCTGGTTATAAGTGCCATGCCAGGTGCCGTGTTCTGCGGTGAAGCGGTTATAGACGAAGCAACTCGCGGTGCGAACGCACAATTTCAAAAATTCTTTTCTCGCTTTAAACAAAAATTATCTCGAAAAAATGAAAGGCAATAAACAGTTATTTCTAACCCGTTATTGTTTGTATTTTGTAGCGAAAGCTACTTTGGCAACGAACTTGGGATTTCGCTGTGGCACTCCTGAGGAGGAGGCACAGAGCCGTTGCCTAGCAACGGCTGCAGCTGGCGTACGACGCGCTTGTCGCGCCATCTGCCATGACATCACACCGCGCATATCGCCGCGGAGCTGTGCTCACCCGCACTTACGCGCTTAACCGCTAACCAACGTATTCGGTGACGCTGTCTGTGGGAGTCACTGAAAGCCCCGCGCACTCAGTGAATAAAAGAAAAAAAATTATGTCGAGGCTGGGAATGGAACCATGGACTTTGAGGCGGAGACGCTACCACGCCGGCATCACATTTTTTTCTTTATTGCCGACTTCAGAGCGTTATTTACAAACCAATCCACGCGAACAACACAATACAGATGCTAAAACTACGTCATCCGCACTTTGGGTTAGGTAAACACATTAAAATTCGCACATGTATATCACAGCTCCCATTCTCGGAAGGCACTCAGGCACCGGGTCTAGTATCATGTGGCCTTGAATAACTCTTCCAACAGGTTCACGAAAATACCCTCTTACCGGCCTCAGGTCAATGTCCGCATGTCTGACTGCAATCCTGGATCGCCAAATACTGTGCAAGCCCAATATTATGATCATGTCGAAAGGAACCCCATCTTCATTGTCAACAGGCAAAAATCTGATTCCGAAAGCCTCCACCGGTCTGCCATTTTTAATCGTGCGTTGTAGAATGCCCCAAAAGAAAGTCTTCCCAACAATCTAAGAAGACGTGTTCAATCGTTTCCAGATTTCGGCATATGAAACAATAATTTCCCCAAGGTACAAAGAAACCTTTCTCTTCCAGATACGTCTTGACTTCAAGAGTGTTCGTATAGAGCTAAAAAAGAAATTTTTAACTCCACCTGGTACAGCCATGCATTTCTCTCGTTATAGAACTGTCTGCCATGAACCTGCACAGTATAACGACCTGCACAATGGGACCGGAAGAAAGACATCACACAGGTTCTTATAAAGTTTAGCGATACAGCTGACAGATATTTCATTGAAAATCGCTCTTGCAAGACGCGACATGCCATGTACACCTTTCTAAGGTAGCCGGAAATGCCCCTTTGCATAGTCGCCGAACTAACAACAAAATTTGGCAAGACCCTACCCAGCCTAATTTGACAAACAGTGCGCAGAATCGGGTCATTCACGTCCGGAAAGCCCATAAATCGATTCACCAACTGGCGCAGATACCAATGCACCAAAACTACTCCTCCAGGGCGGACACGATGAAACAGACTGCTTCGCCGTGTCCGCTCCCAAGTGCTTCCCCATACATAACTGCAAAAACCCGGCGCAACCTCTGCACATTGACTCGATAACAGTGATTTGCTTGCATAATGTACCAAAGCTTGGTTATGAGAAGTATGTTGCATATTGTGCCATGCGCAAAAAGAGCAACTGAAGTCTTTTAGTCTGTCGACCTTCTCACGTGCTTCAGCAACTTCGCTTTTCCAATACGGCACACTGTGCCGATATTTTTCCAGCGGCACTCCTAAATATTTTACTGCGGTTACTGTCCAAGGAATGTTCGCGAAATATGTTGGAGTTGTGGGCCAATCGCCGTGCCAGAACCCCGAACATTTAGCCCAGTTCACAGCGCTCCCACTCGCAGAACAAAAAGTTTTACACAGTTTCAACAACCACACGAACGTTTTCGTAGTCCGCGCAAAATACGGCAATGACATCTGCATACGCGAGAACGCGGACCTCGACCGCATGCAGCCAGAGCCAATGAATACTGCTTCTTTGAATTATGCTCAAACAAAAGGGTTAAATATACAAAACAAAATAGCAATGGTGACAGGGGGGCAACTTTGACGCACAGAGCGTTGCACTCGGATGCACGCACCCACCCTTTTATTCACTATCAACCACGTCGTGCATCCCCTGTACGCCATGGCTATGCCCTGGCAAATGACTGATCCGATTTTCACGAGCTCTAACAGTGAGAACAAGCGGCCATGTGCCACTCTGTCAAAGGCTTTCTCTAGATCAAGCTGGAGCAGTGCGATGCTTTCATGCATGGCGTCGCAACACTCGAGCACAGACCTGGCTGAGTGGATGTTCGTATATATGGTGCGACCTTTAATACCACAGGTCTGATGTGGCCCTACTAATTCATGCATAACCGTTTGGAGTCGTTTATCAAGAATTTTTGTAAAGTTCTTACAATCTTCGCTCGTCAGTTATATTGGTCGGTAAGCGGAAACTTGCCGCCGTCAAGTTTCATCGTCGCTTTTTGGTATTAAAACCATGTGCGCTGTTAGATATGACTGGAGAAGCATATTCTTGTCATAAGCCTCATTAAAAAACGGAGCCAGAACTTGTGGAAAATCATTCTCGAATGACTTATAGAGCGATGCTACTAGCACATCTGGTCCCGGAGACTTTCCAGGGTTGAGGTCTTTTATGGCGTTCCGCATTTCTTCGGTTGAAATAGCCACTTCTAGCCGTTCTTTCGTATCATCACAAAGCTTCGACATTGAGGGCAGGAAATGGGTCTTAAATTCTTCGGTTCTCACTTTCGTGTAACCAAAAGTCCCGCTTTAGTATTCATAGAAGGCCCTCTCTATATTTGCTTTATCGGAGGAAATTACACCTTTCCGCTCCATTTGCAGTATATAATTCTTGTGTACATGCCTCTTTTCCAAGCCGAGAGCACGTTTCGTGGGCATTTCGCCCGCTATCAGGCGTTCTGCCCTCGCCCTCACGATCGCTCCTTGATACCGCTCCCCAGCTAGAGTCTCTAGTTTCCGCTTACCGGAGCGAATTTCTTCGATGCATGCTCCTGGCTGCTTGCCCTCTTGCGCAGTCTAAAAGCTCAAGTCATCTCTAAGCCTATTTTCCTTGACTCTCTTTTTGCTTTATATCGCACTATCGTTCAATAACAGTCATTTCCATTGCCTGCTTAAATCTTTCCCTCTTCACTCCTAGAAGTTCATTGTCCTCGATTTGCAGTTCGCGTATCGCCGGCACTGCACGTTTCATAGAGGTATCAGCTTTCAGCATTTTTTCATTAAGTTTCCAGTTTTCCCACACGAATTTTCTTTTCGTTCCTTCTCTTTACCCTACATGGAAGACAGCAAGACAATGGTCACTAAACGGCACTGGTTGTACGAGGTATTCTGTGCAGAATGCTAACAGTTCAGCAGATACGTACACCCGATCCAAACGTGCGTGACTCGATCCCTGGGAATGGGTAAAACGAACGCCAGAACCACACCCCGGACAATCGGCAACACCTTCGAGATGACAGCGATCAGTTACGTCAATCAAACAGGCAGTACTTGCATCTCTATAGGGAGTCGAACAGGTCTTGTCGCGTGCATGCATACGCTGTTGAAATCGCCAAGACAGACGACCAGACGGCCTGGATCACTATAGTTTACAACTTTCTGAAAAAGTCTTTGCCTCTTTTCTACGTTAGTGCACGCGTAAATACAGATGACGCGCCATTCCAGACCAGCAAATTTCATGTCACAGAGAAACCAACGACCGAAAATGCAAGTCTGAACTCTTTCCACAATCGCTCCAAGAGGCAGTCGGATCAAAAGCAGGCACCCTGCCGAAGTACCAACCTCATGAGACACGCAAACATCGTATCGGCTGCTAAACGGGCGCACCATACTGTCGGTCTGGGCTTGACTCTCGATTTCGGTTTCTTGTACCGCTACAATATCCAATTCCTGCTCAGTCACGAGTCGTAAAAGCTTATTTTCCATCTTCCTGCATGAAAGACCTCTGACATTGACCGTGGCTACGACGAGGTGTCTTTCAAAAGCCGCATCGCTTAGCAGGACCAGGCCACCAGTACGGCGCTTACCTTTGTACGCACAACTTCGCGCCGTGTACTGTCGCCCCGCCATTGCTATGAATTCTAGTTGTCGTCGCGAGCAAGCGGCGATGATCGATGCCCGCTGATGACACGCTGCTTTTACACCTCGACGGCGTCCCGCTGGCTTTGTAGCAGGCGTTGCCTTTGCTCCGGGCTCATTGCATGGACGTCGTCACGGCGCCGTTTAGCAGCAGCAGGATCGACCTTCATGGATTCCCCCTTGCCTTTTTAAGCGGGGCTTGGAGCATCCTGCGGTTTCTCGGTAACCTTGTTCGTGACTGCCGACTCGGGTGAGCTGAGCGTTGGTTCAGCAGTCGTTGGCGTGCCGTTTTCCCTCTTCGTCGCGCTTCAATGCAGCTTTTCGGGTCTCGACCACGGGGCTGGAGGCGGCCAGCTCAGCTTCATCCTCGTCCGTATGCAGCTCACTGTTTTCGCCGAATGTTCTTCGCCCAGCCGCGCGGGCGTACGACTTCATGCGTTCAGCCTCTTCGTGCCGGTACGCATAGCACTGGCTACACTTGGGCACCATGCAGTCACGCCTACCGTGGCCTGTGTTGCGGCAGCGGAGAAATATCGGCGCACGCCCAGGCACGGCGACTAACAGTGTCCCATTCCCGATACGCATCTGATGGGGTAGGCGCTCGAGGCTTGAACCTTCTCGTAGAACCAGCCGCAAAACTCGAGTAGTCGAGTCAGCGTTTTCAAACCCACCGGTCTTCCATCTATCGCTCGATACTTCTTTCACTTCGCCGTACTCAGCCAACGGCCGCCTCAGAGTTTCGTTGCTCACGTTGAAGGCGCACCACCTATGCACCTTCAGCCGCAATTCGTGCCTTTCAAGGTCAAAAATTACACAAGTCTTACCTTTAACAGTGATATGTCCGGCGTCGAGCAGCTTTCTCTTGGCCTCTTCGCTGCGGAACTTTACTAACCAGACGTGCGACATCTGGTATGCTCCGATACCGCCCACCTGTTCGATGACGCCGGCTTCTTTCACCAGCTGGCGGAAATCTTCAATCCTGTATGGCCTTCCACCGGGGTCGCAGTGAAGAACAACCGTTCTTTTCAGTCCTTCTCTGGTAGGCAGGGGCGGCAGAACAATCCTGTAGTCTTTGAACTCGTCCACAAACGATGTTCCGCGGCCAACAGCGCCCGTTATCACAGCTCGCAAAGAGCCAGCCATCCTGCGTCCTTTCACGACCGTGGCCGGAAGGAGAATGACCACACCCCCATGACGACTCTTTTTTTTTCTTTATATCATGAAAATAGTGCCGAAAAGAAACGTTAAGTGCGCCATGACGACTGAGGGTTTCATGATGAATAAATGCGCATCTAGTGAATGCACGGGTTTAATATAAACTCTTCAGATCCAGAAGTCGTCGTGCTTTCGACACGTATATCCTGGCCTAAGAGAGCTAGGCCATCAGCAATTTTTTTTTACCTGGGCCACGTCAGAGTAAAACTAACGAGTGTTTCTTTAGCTCAAAACGCACTATTTGCAACTTTAGTATTTTTTCAATTTCATGTACGCAGTTTCA
The DNA here is from genome assembly GCF_052857255.1 of Amblyomma americanum. Taxonomy (NCBI): domain Eukaryota; kingdom Metazoa; phylum Arthropoda; class Arachnida; order Ixodida; family Ixodidae; genus Amblyomma; species Amblyomma americanum. The sequence goes on along the minus strand of NC_135497.1, from coordinate 15,733,327 downwards.
TCAATTTTAGTATTTTTTACTTTGATGTACGCAGTAACATTTGTCATGGGTACTAGTCTACATGTACAGAAACAAAAACGGCCATTTCCAGTTTGGGAGCGCAAGTTGATGTTCAAAATAAAAAAAAATAATTGTAGGACGTTTGAGCTACGTCTTCAAGGGTGAGACGAGCCAGCGTGTTGCAGCGTTGCCAAGGAGTGCACGGAACGCCATTGCCCGTTCGGCGCGACACGTGGCCCATTGGACAATTTAAGGGAATGACACCTGTCTCACATATCTCCGTTGACAGCCGAACCGGGTCGCAAGGGAAGGAAACTGGAATGAAAATTCGTTTTAAGGAAACGAAATGACGCCTGTCTCAAAATTATCGATGGACACCCGTACCGCGCCGAAAGAGAAGGAAAATCCCTTCCCTTACGGCGCGGTTCAGGTGTCCACTGAGATGAGCTATTTCTCGCTCACGGCCACCGGTGCCGACATCGACGACACCGGCTTTTCTGCTACACGAGCTCCTTAACGCTGTCCCGTTGAAACGACCAAAATGGCACATTTTCATACTTTTCTCGATTTTCTTTAAATATTTCTACGAGACGACGGTCCCACCAAACGAAAACCACGCCTGGTCGAAGAGAGCCCCAGGAAGACCGCCCCGCGGGCCCCAATCTTTTTCGTTCGTTCCCCCCAGGGCACGTGGTGGGCTTGCGCCGTGCCCTGGGCGTTTATTCCTGTATCAACTTTCCACCGGGGGGGGGAGAAGAAAGCGAAGAGAGAAAGTCTAGTGCGACGCAGTGCGACGGTTCAGTTTGCTCGAGGCCAGGGACGCCAGCCGGAAGGTACTGCAACCTCAAGTGATGCCGTCCCACGGCAATGGCCGCCCACTCCAGTGCATCGGGGCGTCGACACTTTGAGCTGCACTCCTTTGGAAATGCATCGAGCACTTCCACATGAGGCACTCGGCATTCCGGACGAAGGTTGTCACGGGCATAGCTTTATTCGGGGTAGGCATCGCCACGCGGTGATAGCGTCGATGTCCCGTTTGATACCAAACTTTGTAGGTAGATGGCGGAGCTTCTTGTAGGCGGTTCTTCCCCGTACGACAATGATGAGTGCTCCTGCTCGCCTCCAGACAGTTGTTCCGTTAAGCCGTTCACCCCCAACTTAGCCCGGCTTTCTGTTCCAGCGGCATAGTCGGGAGACGGCGCTTGTATTTGCTTATCCGGTTGCGTGTTAGCTTTGGGATCACAGCGGGATCCCAGCGGGAGCCGGAGAGATATCTCTTTATGTCCGAAACATGTTCTGCAAAAATGTGGTGCACACCGCATTGGCGATGCTCAGGCAGGTCTTCGTGTCGGTACGTCACGGGGCTGAACCGGGCAACAACACGGTAAGGCTCCCGGTTCCCGGGCAAGAACTTTGCTGCAGCGCGGATGGTGCGGCGAACGAGGACCAAGTCGTCGATTCAGAAGGAGGGGGAGGCGTAGCTGGCTCATTGGCTGCTTGCACACGCTCATGGGCCCGTAGGAGGTTGCGTAGGTAGTCGAGGCGAGTGCGCCGAAGTCGTTGGGGCGGAGTCCGGTGGTGACACCATAGGATGGGGCATGCCCAACTGCGTATCGAGGGTAATAGAAGGCGTTTTGACATACACGACCGAGAACGGCGTCGCATGCGTTGTTTCCTGCATCGCAGTGTTGACGAAATATACTGCGGCAGGAACAAAACGATCCCAGTTTGTGTGGGATGGAGCAACGTAGGGCGCAAGCATATCCGTCAGTGTCCGGTTAACACGCTCCACGAGACCATTGCACAGGCAGTGTTTGACGGATGTCGTTGAGTGCAGAATCCCAAAAGAGCGGAGGGCTCGTTCAAATTCATGCGACATAAAGCAGCTCCCTCGTTCCGTAATGAGGCGGCTGGGCACACCGCGCCGAAGCAAGAGATGTTCCACAAACGAGACGCCATGTGCAGACGACGTTTCAAGAACGGGGAGTGCTTTGACCCACTTCGAGAAGTGATCGCTCGCAACCAGAACATACCGATATCCGGCGGGCGTCTTCGCAAACGGGCCCAAATGGTCCAGGCCAACCAGCTCGAAAGGCGCGCTCGGTGGCTAGAAGGCTTGCAAGGGCGGCTTGGGAGCCCGAGTGGACGGCTTCCGGTACTGACACGTCTGGCAGGATGCGACGTGTTCATTGACGTCCCGGAACATATTGGGCCACCAAACGCGCTCTGCGACGCGTGCGTAGGTCTTGCCGCGGCCCAGATGACCAGACGTGGGGGCGTCCTGCAAGCCGCGCAAGACCTGCGAGCGCAGTGTTGTGGGCACCACTGGTAACCACACGGGAGGTCGACCACGGAGCCGCTTCACATGGCACAAGAGTGTATTCTCCACCCGACAGACCTGGCGCAGTTTTCGGTGGCTTGGGGCGGCACCGTTGTTAACAGAAAGGATGATGGCAGCAATGTCGGGATCTGGTGTTTGCCCGGTCTTCAGGTCCGTGAAAGCCATCACAGAACAGGGGTGGAGCGAAAAGAAGTCGGGATTTTGATGGGCAGAGCCGCGCCGATGCACGATAGTGAAATCGTACTCCTGAAGTTGGAGGGACCAGCGCGCAATTTTCGCATTGAAATGGTTGGCGGACTGCAGCCAGGTGAGGGCGCTATTGTCCGTAACGATGGTAAAATGACGCCCCTACAGGAAGAGACGGAACTTCTCGACGGCCCAGACAACGGAGAGTCAATCAAGTTCCGAAGAGTGCCGGCGGCGCTCCACGTCGGAGAGCTTGCGGCTTGCACAGCCTATGACACTGTGGACGCCAGACTCGTCTTCCTGCAAGAGGACTGCCCTGAGCCCATCCTGGCTAGCATGCGTGTCGAGGATGGTGGGGGCCGATTCGTCATAACGGGCCAACGTAGGAGGCTCGAGGAGTGTGTTCTTGACATCGAGGAACGCGAGCTGTTGGGTCGGTGTCCAACTCCACATGGCATCCTTCTCCAATAGGGCGGTCAAGGGAGCGCTTCGCCTGGCAACGTCAGGAATGAAGCGATGGCAATAGGAAGCAAATCCAAGAAAAATTTTCAGCTCCTTGGGAGTAGTGGGAGCTGTGTAAGCCGTGAACGCTTGTAGTTTTTCAGGGCCGCGCCGATGTACGATATAAAAATAGTACCCCTGAAGTTGGAGAGACCAGCGCACAAATTTCGCATTGAAATTTTTGGTGGACTGCAGCCAAGTGAGGGCGCTATTGTCCGTCATGATAGTAAAATGACACCTGTACACGTAGAGACGGAACTTGTCGACGGCCCAGACAACGGCGAAGAAGGTTCACGACATGACCCAAATACGTCACTTCAGCAAAACCGAAGAAGCATTCCTTCAGTTTCAAGCGAAGCCCAGCCGAGGTAAGGAATTCGAGCACAAGTTTGAGGCATCGCTGGTGTTCGTAGAACGTAGCCGCGTAGACAATGACGTCGTCCAGGTAGACCAATCCCATAGTGAACTTCATATGGTCCAAGACGCGGTCCATGAGGCGTTGGAAGGTAGCCGGCGCATTCGAGAGACAAAAGGGCATGCGGCTGAACTTATATAGACTGTCAGGCGTCACGAACGCCGTCTTTTCCGCATCTTCAGGTTGAAGAGGCACCTGCCAGTAGCCCGAAAGGAGGTCCAAGGTGATGAAGTATTGGGACCCCTTCAGATGGTCGTGGGCGTCGTCAAGGCGAGGCAGCGGATAAACGTCTAGATGAGTGGAGGTGTAGAGCTTGCGGTAGCGAACGCAGAAGCGGATCGCCGCATCCTTCTTCCGCTAAAGGCCGACGGGAGAGGACCACGGACTGCACGAAGGGGAAATGATGCTCTGCTCTAGCATGTCGGCCACGTGCTGCTGAATAACCCCCCGTTCGGCAGCTGCGACACGACGGGGTTGATGGTGGATGGGCCCGTGACCGGCAGTGTCGATGTGGTGGTATGTCCGGCTAGTACACCCGAGTTCTTCGGCACGTAGAGCGAAGCAACTGCATTGTTGCTGCAGTAGCGCCTTGAGTGCGGTGAGCTCCGAGGAGGTCACGTTGGGGCCGAAATTGAGACTCCCACGGCAGGGCCTCAGGTGTTGCTGCGGTCGGTGCCAGGGCAGCAGGCTGCCGAGAGGCAACCAGCAAGGCTGGGTCTAAACCGTGTGCCATGCCCAGGGGTGACCCGCGACGCAGTACGAGTGGGTGACCACCGATGTTAAGGACCAGCAAGTGAGCCTTTCCGTTCAGCACTGACAGAAGGCACCGAGGTGATATCGTTTCGTGGGCTGGTGCGGGACAGCGGACTGGCTCGAACAGCTCAACGGCAGTTATCTGAGCGCCAAGCTGGCCCTGTACCCAGGTTGTCGCGCCCGACAGTAGGGCCACATCATTCTGGCAACAGCCCGTCTGGTTTAGCTAAGTAGTCGGCCCGGGACACCTGCAGTCTGGGTCCCTGCACGGCGATAGGGAACTTTGTTTCCACAGCCTGTCCCCGCTTGGGTTATTGAAATCGAGACGGAGGACTATGCCGCCGTTTGTAAACAACATTGTTCCCGGCAGATCAACCCGTGCGATATAGGGACAGCTAGCGACCGCCAACCCGCGCAGGAGTGGCTCACCCATTCAACTGTGCCGGCTCACCGGCTCCTCGCCCATTCGGACTTCCCGGAAGACGTGTCCCGCTTGGCAGCGTGAGAAGTCTCGTTCGGACGCGAAGACAACGCTCTGTCTCGGGGGGCGAGGATCCAGCGGCACCCTCTCTCTCTCCGGCGAGACATGTGACGGAGGTGTGTCCCTATGGGAAGTGGTGTGTGTACGACAGCGCAAGTATTAGGCCACGCCCAACCTGGCGAACACCTCCTCGAACCTGGGGAATCCTACGCACCGGACCCTTTTAAAACTGGACGACGAGTGCCGTGAGCCATGAATCCTTGATCATCCTCAGATCTTCTGAGATCCTCCAACCTTCCCCCATCACCGTCCAATGGGATCCTAAATCTTATAATAATGTAAATAAACCCCCTGTACAGTTTCCTTCATAACCAAGTCCTACAACGTTATTCGTAGAAGGGACCTGCGGCGCTGAAAGTCAGCTCACTCAAGGGCCCCGCAATCTCTAACACCGCCAACACTGCGCACACGTCGGACGGCGGAACGTGACGTCGAAGGTTCGATGCGACGCCTCGAAGAGGCGGAGGTACGCATGGCCGCCTACACCAGGGAGAGGAAGCTCCGCACCGTAGTAAAAAGCCGACGAGCCGAGCCATGGCGATGGGGAGGCCGGTACGCCTGCTGTCGCGAGGTCGCGAAGTCGACAACGACCCCAGCTTGCAGGCACCAGCAACACCCGAGAACCACCGGCCAAATTGGGCTGTCGACGAACACAAACTCGGTCGCGAAGGTCGTGCCGAAAGCACGCACATCCACAGCGACACGTCCGAGTTGGTGCACCGGGGTGCCATTGAATATCAAAAGCTGGGTCTCAGAGGCCGGCGGAAGCATGTAGGGCGCGCCGATCACAAGTGGCTTGTCCAGGATGTTCACAACAGCCCCCGTGTCGACTAGGGCGTTCGCTTGGTGGCCGAATATAGCCACGTCCGCAAATACTAGGGCGCTGCACGAGAGCTTAGCAGTGACGAGCGGGAGGAATCGAGACTTAGAAGCCTGGGGACTGATTCGGCGGAATTGCGCCCCCGGAGTTCCGGCGGAGCGTTTCCCGACGGAGAAGGCTCAACGCAGTCCCTCAAATAGTGGCCCCACTGGCCGCAACGAAACCAGGTATGAGAGAAGTTGGTGCGCCCTCTGCAGGAGGAAGCCGTCGCGGTGGCCACGGACAGTGAAGCCTACTCCGGGGGGGGGGGGGTAAGAACAGCCGCTTTCTCCGCGCGCGTGGTCCTCAAGATCATATCAGCCTCGACAGCGAGGTCCACACCAGCGCGGACGGACTCGGGACGCCCGAGGTGGACCTGGCGTTGGTCTTCCGGCACCCGAATGGCGTCGAAAAATGCATCCGTGCTGACCAACCTCACGGTGGTCAGTGGCGCACACGGCAGCGACTGCGACGCAAACCGCTGAATAGCCGCGGAAGGGTCCTGGAAGCATTCCCCAGGCTCCTGCCGGCGAGCATGGAGGCGCTGGTATTGGAGCAGGGGCTGGACCGACTCATAATGGTCGGCGAGGAGGCTCGCGATAGCTCCGTACCGGCCCAGCTTGTGCGGGGCAGCTGCGGGAGCAGCTCCGACGCTCGGCCCCGCAACTTGAAGACGAGCATCAAAACCCTCGTGCTGGCGTCCTGTCCCTGCGCCTCCGCGCTGGTGTCGAGTTGGGGCTGGTAGGCCTCCCAAGGGCCAGTGCCTTCAAAAGTTGGTAACTCCGCCGCCATCCCCAGCAGACAGGCCGGATGTGACGCACCTGCGCCGTGCACACCAAGGTCGGACTGCAAAGCCAGCCCGACGGGCAAGGGTTCGGATTCCATGGTGTTGATGGAAGGCAGAGGCCCGCCGCGGTTCGGGTCAGTCGGTAGAGCATGCCCACGCTCGACCGCCTCCATCCTCGCCTCTAGTGGGTTCAGCCGTTGACTGAGGCGCTCAAAGGCGGCCTCCAGCGCCGGGGAAAGAAGCAGGCCGCCAGAATGCCCGAGATCAGAGAGGCCGTCCACCGTGCCATGTGCCGCGTCTGCTGGAGATTGTTAGCCGTTGATACGTTTGGAGCCGCCAACATGCCAAGAATATTCAAGCCACTGAGAAGCATCAATCGACAGAGGCTTCAAAGGACCGTCGACGTGGTTGCAGCGCCACGAGTGCAGGTGGTGGCGCCTACAAGGAACCTTTTCCTTATACGTGGAACCTTCTGCAAACTGCAGTGGCAACCTTTAGTTCCCACGCTACCGCTGTGAAGTGCAGGTGACTGTCCTTCGACGCTGCCATAGGGCCCCCTTCGGGCTATTCATCACTGCTGCCTGGACAGCGCCGACCATAACCTGCCAGAAGTGGCAAGAGTGTGTTGCTGGGGGCGTCCTGCAAGGCGGACGCTAAAGACTGGACACGTGATCTACATCACAGTGATTCGACGCATTTTTAATGAACGAAATTCCCCAACTGGGGACCTGGGGACAGCGGATCCTATTTAAGCAGCGATCTGGCGTGTGATCAGCCAGCTCCCGATTCACTATTTCGAACTATGCAAAAATGTAAATAAACCTATCAGTCACTTCTCCACCTCGAAGACCCTCTTATCTCTTCGTCACCCCACAACAGCAGTCATCCGAAACCCGGGGACACCGACCTTGGCGTGAGACGGCACAGGCGAACAACAGAGGCCCGCATCTAACAACTGGTGGCAGCGGTGTGATCGACGCGTAATCTCCCAATAGCGGTGGCCTGCTATGGGGTTGACGCCCTACTCGTAACAACTGGTTGGCAGCGGTTGGATCGACCATGCGGCGTGGTGTTTCTTCTGTGGGTGAGTGCTTGAACTTTGCTTGAGATTCGCCAGGCTTCAATTGTTTGGGCTAAAGCTTTAAACGGCTGGGAATCGTGGGAAGTTGATCAGTGAGACCAATGTGTGTAGCTCCCGTCAACAGTTGTTGAGCAAAGTCAAGGCTCAGAACAGCAAACATGGATCTAATGAAGTTGTAAGGACAGATTTGGTGTCACTGAGCGAAGAGTTGGGTGTAGAGGCAGATGAGAAGAAGAAAAAGTGAGACATTTGCACATTGCTCTTGGAATCCGCGGAGGAAGAAACGGTTAGCAATACGTGGGAACTCCTCAAAGCGGAGCGAAAGAAACGGCTAGCGGCCGAGCAAGAGGAACGGGAGCTCAGAAGGTTACAGCTCGCGTATGAGATAAAGAAACTGGAAGATGAGATCTCGAGAGCCAAGACTCTAGAGACAGCGAGTCAGGCCGGATCGTTCCAGTTGGACAGACGTGACGACGTGAAACAGTATTGTGAAACAGCGCACAACCGTCATGTAGATTGCGGAGCTGTAATGTTGAAACGCTGTATCGAACGCCACGGGGAGACAGAGGAGGAAAGCTCCATTGCAGGCGAGCAGGGCGTTCCAGGTGTAAGCGCTCAGGCCGATAAGCGGTCGGTGGAGGACTGCCTTCAGGAAAGCGAACTGCCCAACTCGGGGGCAGCGGAAAGTCCGCCTGTCAGCAGTGTGGAGCTGACACTGACCTGCGAAGGCAAAGCGGCCAGTTTGCAATTGGATAATGGTCTCCGAGGAGAAAAACTAGATTAATCTAGTTGTGGTCAGGAGGCGCAAACAGAAGTGTCTAGGCGTAAAAAAAGGTATTGGGCAAGGACCAAGAAAAAGCGGTTGAAATGTCAAGCCCTAAACTTAGCTGCACAGACAGGGGCTAATGTAAGCATACATGAAAATGCGGCAGAAGGAAAAGAAAACTCTTCCCGCTTTGGGACTTGTAAACTTGCAGCTAAAGTTACTGGCCAGGCGGCACGCGCATTGGCTTCTAAAGGTGACCGCAGTAACAGAAAGAGAAAAGCGCATCTTGCAAGCAGGACAGGAGCGAGTTTTTGCAGAGGGCATTGGCTTAAGGGACGACGCAGACCACCGCGACCTGACTTGGCAGCGACAGGGGCAGCGGGACAAAGCCTGACCGACCGCACGCTTTTTCTTGTCACCCACAGATACCCCTGATTTGCTGTGCTGTGCCGCAATCTACGTGCCAGGATTTTTATCCTTCGGAAAATAACTTTTTGTGACGTCACGGCAACGCCTGCGGTGCCTACGTCTCGCAAGTTATTTCTGCTCATCGCCGAGGACTGCAACGACAGGGAACCACCACCAGGAGCCATCAACTACATAAGCGCCATCGGACCAGCGTCTACCTGACTTGGCAGCGACATGGGCAGCGGGACAAAGCCTGACCGACCGCACGCTTTTTCTTGTCACCCACAGGTCTGTGGTTATTGCTCCTTTTTACGTTTATAGTATTATAGTACCTTTTGCTGCTGTCGCTGCCAAGCTGACGTTGCCTGTGAAATATGCCTATTGATGTCGAGAAGCTACGTGAAGAACTCCGAATAGAATTCCGAAAGGAAATTGCTTCGTTGCGTAGCTCAATCGAGAGGGATGTTCGGAAAGAGTGCCGCGAATTATCCAACAGTGTTGAATTTTGCTCCAAAAAATTTGATGACATAGCTGCTGAGTTTGCAGCGCTTAAGGAAGAAAACAAGGTACTCAGAGCTGAAAATGCTACACTGTCATCCGAGCGTGATGGACTCAAGAAGCTTGTAGAAGACTTTGAACCGCGATGCACTGTTCTAGAGCAGTTTTCCAGAAATAAAAACATTGAAATTAACGGTGTTCCCGAAACTGAGCGGGAGAACCTTCAAGACACATTACAGAGGGTTGGTGAAGTGATCAATGAGTCCATAACGCTCGATGACATTGATGCTTGTCACCGTGTTCCTACCAAGAATACCACAATCCCGAACATCATTGTGCAGTTTCGCAACCGCTTGAAGCGGGACACCGTTCTAACAAAGGCGAAAGAACCAATATGACTACAAGCGACCTTGGCCACCCCGGACAAACTTCCATTTACATAAATGAACACTTGTGTCCTGCCCTGAAAAAGCTGCTAGGAATGGCAATTTCGCGTAAAAAGGAGAAAAGCTGGAAATTCGTCTGGAAACGTCATGGCCACATTCTAGCTAGAAGGAACGAAAATTCGGATGTGGTCAGGATCGCTTGCCTAAAAGACTTAGACAAGATAAACTAGGCGTCCCCTCCCATGCATTCTTTTTGTTACTAATGTGGTATCCGGCTTCTTTACACATGATGATGCTTCATCTTTGTACGCAAAAAACAAAAAAGCCTCAAATTTTTTTCATCTGAACGCACAGTCACTCTGTAACAAAGAAGATGAAGTTGTTGCTCTTTTGGATGCTTTTACCTTTGATTTTGATGTCATTATGATAACCGAAACGTGGTATAAAAAAGATACGGTGCCACTGAAACTGCCGCAGTACGATATTTATCTCCAATCTCACCTGAATAAAAAGGGCGGAGGCGTGTTGATAGCTGCTAAGAAATGTTTCCAATGCTGCCTTATTCCAGAATTCTCAAAAACGAACGAAAATTATGAGATACTTTCTTTGAAATCTGGCAGTAATGTATTTTCTGCTGTATACCGTGCCCCAGCTGGGAACATCTCAGTCCTTTTTTTCTTTTTAGATCTGATGTTATCTTGGGTAACCGAAAATGACTTAAAGCTAATACTAAGTGGTGACCTTAATATTGACTTTTCGTCCTCATCTCCTGAGTCACAAGAAGCAAACAGGTTGTTCGAATGTTACGCCCTTACCAACTTCATAAATGAAGAAACGCGACCGTTAACACAGACATCCATTGATGTTTCCTGTAGCAATGTGTCAAAGGAATTTATCAAGTCTGGAGTGGTACTAGCGCAAGTTAGTGATCACCTGCCAATTTTTCTTTTTGTCGAGTTGCCAACGGCATTTCGAAATAGTAAGCCTTCCTATATGACATACCAGTGCATAACAAAACAAACTATCGAAAATTTCAGTAATGAAATACGAAAAGTCGACTGGAATCACGTCTACAAAATAACTGACCCTAGCAAAGCATATGACGCATTTATAAACACACTTAAAGTTTTGTACAATAAATGTTTCCCTTATAAAACAACTAAGAGGCCTACTAAGGTGCGCAAGCCCTGGATAAATCGTCGTTGCTTAAATATGATTCAAAAGAAAAATCATCTTTTTAAACGGTTTCTTCGAACTAGGTCTTCCGACGACTAAGCCAAATTTAAATCATATCGCAACAATGTAACTTCATTTCTTCGAGAAACCAAGAAGGAATACATGGAAAAATTATTTTCTGGTAATGTACAAAATCGAAGCGACTTCATGTGGAAAGAAATAAATAAAGTTCTAAACCGTACAGAACAGGAACCCGTCGAGCTAGAAATCTTAGTCCGAAATCAGAAACTTTCGGGAAAAGAACTAGCAGATACTTTTAATAATTACTTCGTGTCTTTAGTTAACAGTGTACATAATCCTGATTCCCTCAGCTATCTGAAATCTAGAAATCACAGTAGCGCATTTTTATCACCAACGGATCGCAGTGAAATTGAAAACTGTTTTGTTGCTCTCCGAACGAGTAGTACAAGGGACGTAAATGACCTAAATATTCAACCTATTAAACATACCATTGATCTAATTAGTCCTGTTTTAGAGCATATATATTTAATCTATGCTTTCTGCAGGGAGTTTTCCCACAAGCCATGCAAGTTGCTAGGGTGACAGTAGTTTTTAAAGGTGGCGAGAAAAATAACTTGTCGAACTATCGTCCCATATCAATCCTCTTCATTTTTTCAAAATGCCTAGAGAAACTGCTGTCAAAAGGATAATTAGCTTTTGTATCAAACATAACTTATTGACACCTCATCAACATTGGTTTAGAAGTTGCCACTCCACAGATACAGCGCTTTTAACTCAAAACGAAATAATCCTGCAATCTTTCGAACAGCACCAATTAACTCTCGGTGTATTTGTAGATTACTCAAAGGCATTTGATTCTATTAATCATCAGACAATGCTTGCTAAACTTGAGTTCTCTGGCTTCCGTGGCGTTTTTCATAACATATTGAACTCTTATTTATCTGCGCGAGTACAACAAGTAGTAATTAACAATAAATTATCCGACCCGAAATCAGTTTTAGCAGGTGTCCCGCAAGGAAGCATATTGGGGCCTCTACTTTTTATCATCTACATTAATGACATCGTTCTCATTGACCCATGCCCAACATTTATAATATATGCTGATGATACCAGTTTATTTTTCAACTCTAGCAATATACAAAATCTGACTGAACAAGCAAACACGTGTTTAAATCTTTTAAATCATTGGTCGATCGTCAACTCACTATCTATAAACATAAATAAAACAAAAAATCGTGCTTTTTAGGCCAAGAAATAAAATAGTGTGCGATAGCGACATTTCACTTCGGATTGGGTCTGTGCCTTTAGAAGTTGTCTCCGTCGTAAAAAGCCTTGGAGTATATTTTGAGAAGCATTTATCGTGGTCAACACATGTCGATAAATCAGCGGACAAGCTGTCAAAAATAACTGGTGTGTTAAGTAAACTACGCTATTTTTTGCCACAAAAAGTGAAACTAATTCTTTATAATTCCATGTTTGCTTCCGTTTTAAACTACGGTTTCACGGTATGGGGAGCTACCACACTCTCAAACTTAAACAGGTTACATGTAATCCAAAAACGAGCCATAAGAAGCATTGCAAGCATCCCCCGCGACGTTACGACAAAACCCCTTTTTAATGCCTTCCACATAACTCCAATTCACGAGCTATATAATGTCAACTTAATAAAACGATATAGGAGAAGTAATACCTATCGTAATTTTCTTGAAACTTTGTCTCAAATAACACCTAGAGAACACACTTATGCCATAAGAAACCGCGATAAATGGTTCATTCCCCAAATACGAACTAACTATGGACGTCAAATGCTCAGCTACCTCTTACCATTATTTCTAAATACTTTGTGTTAGTCTTACAAACCAGTATTTTTGCATCTTATTTCTTTTCCTGTTTTTTCTGTTTTTATCTCTTTTTTTATTTTTTCCGAGTCAGTTGTGTCTCGCTTATTTTTCCTCAAACGCAATTGTTATGATAGTTGCTGCCAATATATGTAATCAAACAAACCTTGAAACCTTGTACGGGGGCGCAGGCGCGCAATCAAGCTCCAGTGAGAGCTTTTTGTCTGCGCCCCTAACATCTGGATGATGTAAATAAAGATTTGATTTGATTTGATTTGAGTTTTTGCAGAGGGAATTGGCTTAAGGGACGACGCAGACCACCGCGACCTGACAGAAATTCGGTCAGGAAGAAAGGAAATCTGCCCGAAAGATCAGAAGGCGCTAGTTTGCGGGACACCCGGCGCATGCGAGCTCAGGGGTCGAACAACAGAGACCACGCATGCAGGTGTGTTCTGCGCGCACAATTAAGAAGGATGGGTCCTGCACTTTCCGCACTGTATTCGCACTGTATTCCGCATTGAGATGGACCAACCGTTCCAATTATTTGATCTCAAGGCAGCCCTGACCAAAATGAGGAGAGGCACTGCGCCTGGACGGGACACGGTCACAGTTAAGCTGCTGGCCAATCTCCCTGACCAGGCGTATGGGGCCCTTCTGAAATACATGAACACTATATGGAAGGGCGAGAACCCGCTCCCCCCTGATTGGAAAACAGCTCTAGTAACCTTCATCCCCAAGGCGGGAAAGGAAATCAACACAGACAACTTGAGGCCTATCTCGCTCACCTCGTGTGTGGGCAAGCTGATGGAAACAATGGTGCGGGATAGGCTCTCCGAATACTTCGAGCAACGAAACACATTTTCAGACACTCTGTTCGGCTTTCGCCCACATAAGTCGGCACAGGATGTACTCCTCCAGCTCAACAGAGACATAATACAACCAGTCGAACACCCACACAATGACAAGGTCGTCCTGGCCTTGGACTTTAAAGGAGCCTTCGACAACATCAAACACAGCGTCATACTGACACACCTCAATGAAACCAACTGTGGCCGCAACACTTTCAACTATATCAAAGACTTCCTGACCGATCGAGCCGCATTAATCACAATCCAAGAGGAAGAATTTGGTCCGTATCAAATGGGTACGCGGGGGACACCACACGGCGCGGCGCCATCCCCCCTACTCTAATTTTGCGATGCTCCATCTGCCAGACAAGTTGAATGGTATCGAAGGCATACGGCATGCGCTGTATGCCGATGATACCATGATCTGGGCCACAGAGGGAAACTTAGGGCGCATGGAGGAATGCCTGCAAACAGCCGCTCACGTAGTGGATTGCTACGCAGGGCACTGTGGTCTCCAATGCGCACCCAACAAGTCTGAATTTGTGCACCTTAGGGCATCCCCTAAGGACACTACCGAAATACATCTCTCCTTAACAAGTGGCCCCATACACGAGGCCAAGAGATTCGAATACTCGGGCTCTTCATCCATAACCAAAGAAGAGTAGACACAACATTGCACAAACTCCGCAAAGTTGGAGACCAAGTAGGCCGTTTGGTCCAGTCGCGTCTCCAACAAGAGAGGGGGTTTGCGAAGCATGGATGCCGTGCGGCTGGCCCATGCTTTCGTAATTAGCCGAATCCTCTATTCGGTCCCTTATCTACCCTTGCGGAAACACGACGAAGACAAAGTTGAGGTAATACTCTGCAAAATGATGAAGAGGGCACTTGACCTTCCTGTGTCCACCTCCAATGCGAGACTTCTTGCATTGGAGTGGTGAACACTTTTCAGGAACTCAAGGAAGCCCATCTCACAAATAAATACACGAGACTAGCCCAAACGAAGTCGGGTCAGCACTTGCTAGCCCGCCTTCACATCAAACATAATTTTCACATTCAGGAGCGGGTCCGAGTGCCCGAACTCTGGAGACGCGCCATCAGAGTTCGACCCCTCCCCACTAAGATGGACAAGGAGGATCATAGTGGTCGTCGTCAGGATAGGGCGGAAGCCTTAGCGCACCACTATGACAACAAACATGGTGTCTTTTACGTAGATGTAGCTGGGCCTACCCGCGGGGGGTGGTACACGGCCGCGGTCATACATCAGGAAATACATGTGGATGGGCTTTCCTTTCGAGCCCCAGGCACAACACAAGCTGAAGAGGTTGCCATCGCCCTAGCTGCTTCTGATTCAAAATCAAAACACATAATAACAGACTCGAGTTCGGCATGTCGCAATTGTGAGGCTGGCTGCATAACTCCACTCGCTGAACGAATACTAAGGAACTGCAGCCGGGACACCGATCCTACACCCCGCTGCCTGGTTTGGACTCCGGGCCATCAGGGCCTAGCAGGAAACGAAGCTGCAGACGCGGCGGCCCGAGCACTCATTCACCGGGCGTTCCCATTGGCTCCTTTGCACCTGGAACCTGAAGGTAGCTACTTAATCTCATTCAAAGCTATCACATCCTATTATAAGGATAGGCATCGTCTCTACCCGGCCCCTGCAAAGGGACTGGGGAAAGCAAACGAACGCGTTCTACTCCGATTATTCACGAACACAATGCTGTGCCCGGCAGTACTAAAACACTTCGATCCCGCGTTCACAGGCAGGTGCAAACACTGTGGGGAGGTAGCTGACACCTACCACATGGTTTGGGCTTGCCAGCGCAACTCCGCTCTCTCTCCACACCCCAACCCTACCAGAGAGGAATGGGAGGCGGCCCTGCTTGGCTGTTCGGACCTTCAGTCCCCAAAGGCTTTGGTCAAGAGGGCTAAGCTGGCGGCTTCGACCAATGGGCTCCCGGAATAAGGACTCCACCCATTGCGGGGCTCTTTAAAGAGCCTCACATTTTCATTAAATAAGGGCTTTTCACCACCACCACCCACAATTGAGAAGAATGGCTCCTGCACTTTCCGCACTGTATTCGAGGAAGCGCGCAGGGCGAGAGGGTAGGCGGGCTTGCTTGGGGTGAGAACAGAGAGCAGCTTCTCGCTCCGGTCGCTGTCCGTCGCCCGGAATCAGTTATCGCCACTACATGGGCTACCAGGGCCTTTTGAGCGCGTCGAGGGGCCATGGAGATGACAGTAGCGATCAGGAATGTCTTTTTTCAGTTGCCCTTTGTCACGAGGTCTCAGCAGTATAATCAGTCAGGGCGCTACCCCGGCGGGCGCGGCTGAGAGACTAATCCTTTCTACGCGGGGGTGATGAACCATGTTTCACCCCGCGTAGCCATTCGAAATAGCTGTTTTTTATTATTATTCCTCTTTCGGTTGTGTGCGTGTAAAATCGGGGAAGGAAATGCTACTTTGTTTTAGGTTAAAAATTTGGATTTGATCAATTGTTCCTGTTTTCTTAACACTAAAATAAAGGTAATTGTGCGATTGGGTTAGAAAGGACGTGTGTCAATTTGAGATGCTACCAAGTGGTAAGGGCACTCACAGGAGCGCAGCGAACACAGTTCCTGAACAGACGATGACCTTTTGCGTAGGCAGAAGCGCTGAGAGCTAGCAAGTTTTTTTTTTGCGCTTGAAAATTTCGCACAGGTTTGCTTTTATATATTTAGTACATTCAGACATGTAAGACTTGGTCGAGATACCAAGTGCTTTTCGCTGCATAACGGCAGTGTTGCTAATGTCAGGCGAAGGCAAAGAAAGCACGGAAATTTGTGCCCATTTGAGTACTTGTGTTTAGCGGCGCTAGGCTAGCTAGCCGATTTGGGTATTCAAAGATTCAGCGAACGAAGTGAGGCTACAGACTACAGCAGCTTTCTGTGCAGGTGATGGTGACGAGGCGCATGACGGACTCATTGAGTTTAAGAGAAGTCTCTCGCCAGTACGGAAAGGAGTAAGGATTGCGATGCGCAGTCGCATCTTTACGAGTTCAACTCGAACAGTTGATTATTAGACTCGAGCGTCAAGCTTCTTTGGAAAGAGCCAGTAGATTAATTTGAGCGTGGGCCAAATTTTAAGGAATCTATCGGTTTTCCGGTTGTATAAGGGGATCAGAGCTTTGGCTTTGATTGATAACGAATAGAGCTTCTTATCAAAAATTTGTAGGCTTTGACACACCACCGCGTATTCTATAACTTGGCAGTCTGTCTTAAGATGGCGACATCAGATGAGACGCGGACGCTCGCTTGATCCTAAATTCGGGCACAATTGAGGTGCCAATTTATTTGTTTATTCCAGTTTTGCTTCCAAATTTTCCACCGCTCTTCAAGTCGTGTACGGCGAATCGGGCCTTGGCAGTAAATTTGGCAGACATGGAAGCTGTTCTTAGTAGCCGAGATTATTGCTGTCGGCTACAAAATTTTGTGCTTACGTTTATATTAACAATGCAGTAGCATTGCATAACAGCCTGGCGGCTCTCGGGTGAATTTCGTGCACTGCGTAGGGAGGGGCGCCATGTTGTGTAGCTGGTTTCGACTATGCCTCCAATGTCCGAGGTTTAGGACTCTGCTCTGTGCTTGGAGACAAGATGCAGAAGGGCCTCCCACGCTACAACTCAAGTCATCTCTCCTCGACCAGTGATTGTGACCACTGGCCGATCGAGATTGTCCTGGCCGCGGAGGAGCTGTTACGTTTGGAGACGCCAACATGCCGAGAATATTCAAGCCACTGAGAAGCATCAATCGACAGAGGATTCAAAGGGTCGTCGACGTGGTTGCAGCGCCACGAGTGTAGGTGATGGCATCTACAAGGGACGTTCACCCCTCCCTCCTGCTGTTTACGGGGTGAAACCGCCCTCCGCTGCCTCAGAACGGCTTTGGGGTACCTGTCGTTTCTTCTCAACGCCGGACCCACCCGGGACATAAAGACGTATTTCTCCCCGAGAGGACGGCGAAGGAGCCGGCGAGCGGCGTGGGGCTGCAAATGAGCCGTGGCAAATGCGCTCGTGTTTGACTAAGCCAACGACGCCGGAATCCTCGTGCTTCGAAAACAACCTCGTCTTAGGCTAAGTGCTTTTCCTTATATGCGGAACCTTCTCCAAACTGCAGTGGCAACCTTTAATTCCCACGCTACCGCTCTGAAGTGCAGGTGACTGACCTTCGACGCTGCCATGGGGCCCCCTTCGGGCTATTCATCACTGCAGCCTGGACAGCGCGGATCATAACCTGCCAGAAGTGGCAGGAGAGTGTTGTTGGGGGCGTCCTGGAAGGCGGATCCTAAAGACTGGACACGTGATATACATCGCAGTGATTCGACGCATTTTTAATGAACTAAATTCCCCAACTAGGGACCTGGGGACAGCGTACCCTATTTTAGGAGCGATCTGGCGTGTGATCAGCCAGCTTCCAATTCACTATTTCGAACTATGTAAAAATGTAAATAAACCCTTTCAGTCTCTTCTCAACCTCGAAGACCCTCTCATCTCTTCGTCACCCCACAACAGCAGTCTCCCGATCCGGAACCCGGGGACACCGACCTTGACGAGAGACGGCACAGGCGAGCCAGGGGCCCGCACCTAACAAATGGTGGCAGCGGTGGGATCGACGCGTAATCCCCCAACACCGGTGGCCTGCTATGGGGTTGGCGCCCCACTCGTAACACCGTCCTTGGCAGCCGCTTCCGCAGCCAGTTTCCGAGCGCGGGTGGGCGCCATCCTACTTCTGACACCAAAACATGCAACGAGACGACGCTACCGCCCAAAGAAAACCACGCCTTGTCAGAGAGAGCCCCAGGAACACCGCCCGGCGTGGCCCAATCTTTTTCGTTCGTCTGCACGTGGTCGGCTTTATTCCCCTTTGCGTTTATTCCCGTAACAATATTGATGCCGTTTATATCTCCAGGAAGTGGCTCTAGACGAGAACGCCCTCCCTTTGCCTCTTCAGATTTTTTCCTGATTTACGACATTATAATGGAACCGCGGTTTCGTTTTTGGTGACGGTGATGGAAGTGGACGCTGTTGAACTTCAGTCCGCTCGGTCAGCCGCTGCAGCCGAGAGGAAACGTCTTGGCCTCCAGAATTATGCAAACAGCCAGGCCAGCGTGATGTACTCGGCCACCAATGGTGACTCTTCGGCTGACGACGGCTTCATCAGAGTCCTAAGCAAGAAGGCCTAATGGAGACTGCGCAAAGGTGAGGACTTGTCATCGTAGAGTACGCCCACGATCACTAAGGAGCGATGATAATCGGCCCATACTGTCCTATTTGTGCCAGAGACTCCCACCGGGAATCTCAACCACATCAATAGGCAAGCCACGTCTGCGTTCCTGGAGGCCTGCGTCCCACGAGAAATGAAAGATTTGAGGGTGAATCATATTAGGAATGTCGTTGCTCTTGATGTCATGGACCAGAACGCGCTTGAGAGTTTGAGCAACATCAGAACTCTGGGCGGCATCGGCGTTCGTTCCAATGTCCATTTAGGGCGTGGCACTACGGCAGGCGTCATTTACGACGTCGACGTAGCCATCCGCGCGTCTGATCAGCTCATTTTGATTCAACCAGCTAGCGACGGTGTAGCCATTCTGCAAGCTCAGCGTCTTAGAACGACAAAGTGCACCAAGTTGACCTTCCAAGGGGACTGCATTCTAATGTACGTGAATGTTGAGCACTTTCGGCATGAAGTTACGCGTTTCGTCCTGAAGCCTCTCCAGTGCCGGAAAAGCATAAAAATAGGACACGTGAGTACTGTGTGCAATTTCCCTAACGTGTGCCCACGGTGTACTAAGCCACACAGCAGCCATTCTTGCCGGGCAACATTCTTTACGTGTGCCAATTGCCGCGGCCCTCAGGACGCTGCCTCAAAGGATTGTCCTCGCCTGAAAAGGGAAAGGACGATACTCAAACAAATGAGAAGAGACAATTCCACACACAAAGAAGCTGCCGCTAAGGTGCGACAACGTCGTGGCTCTCGTCACAGAAATTCTAAATGTGCAGCGAGCATTGGAAAGGATCGTCCAAGAATTCTCAACTTGTACTCCCGCTCCGCATACTACTTTAAGGATTGGGAGCAAATGACTGGCAAGGCACAGACGGTTGTCGCAGACGGGCCTTGGCCATCCTTGCCTGAGCTACACACGCCCGCAGTGGACAAGCAGGTATTGCGTACTCAGAGTCCCGAGCCCATTGCTAATCAAGCACAAGTCACAACTCCGGTCCAAGACCGGGACCGGCCAGCGACTTGGCCATCTCTCCCGAAGCACCCTGCACCCACCTCAGCACCGCGCTCCCAGTGTGTTGAGCCTACTGCTGGTCTGTTAGGTCAGAAACCGGACCAGATCGCAGGCGAGCAAGTGATTATAATCCTAAAGCCAATCGTGAATGCTGAAGCCAATCGTGCTGCTTTCCAGCATGCACATGCCAGCTGCACATAATGCACTGCAGATGCTGGATTTGTTCAATCCAGTGCTTGCAGCTGTCCAATAGCTGGCACAACGCATCCTCCAGCCTCAACCTTCCGAGAAGTCCGATGCTTACGTTGTCATCAGCATTATCAGCCTCAACGGCAAGCAGCCTTTCTCGACACTGAAAGGTCTGCGCTGCCTTGTGATGGAGGGCCCTCGGTCTGTTCCACTCAGGTCGCAGCAGTCGGTAGCCACCAAGGTGTGCAGACTGCAACTGCGGCGGCCTGTTACTTACAGTGCTTGTGTCATTGCCTGTCGTGCTTTCTACGGGCCGCATTTCTCTACTTCTTATTCTTTTACGCCCCCTCATCCCTCTCCCCCAGTGCAAAGCAGCGAACTGGAACATTTTACTGGTTAACATCCCTGCCTTTCCTCTACCACTTTTCTCTCTATAAAGCTGCATGCTCCGAACTACATCGAAAGCCTGAATCTGTGCAAATGTCAATGAAAAACTTGTGAAGTGATTTATAAAAATTTCAAATTTATATTGTCCGATTTCTCGCCCATTCTAACTATTCAAACTGCCGTCACCTCACGAATAAATTTTTTTCGGCGGAAATGTTTCACGCTTTGATTATGCACATTAGGTTAAGTTTTCATGAACAATTTGTATGTTTGGCGTGGAATCACCCATTGACATTCAAAAGTAGACAAGCACTTAAGCATGTAATAGCGTGCCAATTAAAGACGCACTTAAGCATCTTAGAGCAGATTGAAGAGAAGTTTATTAACCACGGGCCTGGAAGGGACTGGTATCCCTCGCAAAAACAAAGGCACAGAACGGCGAATAATGTCGCCCAACCTAAACTAATGACATGCTTTGGCGACTAGCGGCAACCTACTTATGCAAAAATGCACGTTGGCATGAAATGCAGAAATATAAAAGCCATGAAAGCCCAAAAGAGTTCAAAAGAGGGTCCATACGCGCGAGGGGGAAGCACGCGGGCATGCACGCACAACACACCGCGCACAATCGCCGCACACAAGGAGCGCACGGCACACTCAGTATGGCAGGAGCTGCACGGTGACGCGGCCCTGCTTGTGTTGATGAAACGGGTGCTCCACCGCCGCAGGAATTCTTCCTCATCGAGGGTGACCCAGTCTAAGCACGCCTGTTCGAACAGGCGCGTTCTCACCCTCAGCAACAATGGGAACATGGTCCGCTGAGGTCGACCCTGCAAGGACGCCACGCCTCTCTGCCGCCACAAAACAAACGCACCCACACAGAGCAGAAGCCGCACAAACGACTCACGTGGCCGGGTGCGGTAGTTCAAGGAGACAAAAAACATACGCGACATGAGCCGCCAAAACGTTTTAGCAACCACGCACTCAAACATGGCATGCTGTAGGGTTTCAGTGTCGCCACACTGAGGACACCGCGAAGAAGGGGCGATGCCCCACGCCGCGACACGGACTCCCGTGGGCAAGACCCGCCAGCCTCGCAGCCAGCCGAAGTCACGAACGTCTGGTGGAAGACTGCTAGACGTCAAATCTCGCCACCGCACCCGCCTGCTCCGTTCCAGCTCTTCTGGAGTAGCCTCCTGGATAGCGAGGAGCTCGCAAACACGGGAGGCCTGTGTCTTAGTGACGTCGACCTCGGGCAGAGCGGCTGTGAGTGACTCGGCCGCCCGACAGACATACCTAAAGAACCTCGGCGGCTTTTCGCCTGAAGGACCTGTTACCTGACCAAAAAAAGGCGCCGCGACGTCCCAAGAAGGTAGGCGAGAAGTCCCCTCCCCGGGTAGTCGGTGACGTTGACCAGGTCGTGGACGCCTCGACAGCTAGAACACTGCACATGGTGCGTAAATCGGGCAAGCTTAACCCGCCCATGCGCGTGGGAAGGCGGAGGAGCGCGCGAGCGACGGTCTCCGTCTTTCCCGCCCAGAAAAAAGCGCCACAGAGTGTGGCCAAACGACGCATGAATGTGCGCGGCGGACAGGCGACGCGAGCTGCGTAGAAGAGTGGCGCGCACACAGATGATCTAATTATAAAAGCGCGCTCAGACAGCGACAAGCGAAAACGCGCTGCCACTGCGAGACGTCGCTCTGCGGTCGTTCTTAACGGCGACCACGACTCACGAGCTACCTCTCCTGAGGAGAGGAACACGACGCCAAGAACCTTAACCGCCGAGACCCACTCAACGCCGCCCAGCAGGTCTGACGTAAAAGCGCCAAAGCGCAAAGCTTTGCTCTTGCCCCTGTTAAGCAGGGCGCCGGACAGCTCGCTGTAACACGCAAAAAGCCGTAAGAACGCTGCGTAGCTGTCCTCGTCTCGCAAAAACAGGGACACGTCGTCAGCGTACCCGGACACCTTCACCTGACCTTGGCCAGGCAAAGGGAACCCGCGCACCGATGGACACTCAGCTACGCGCCGCAGGAGTGGGTCTAAACCCAACACGAATAGCAAAGGGGACATGGGACAACCCTATCGTATGCCGCGCTCGATATTGAAGCGGTCGCTCAGCGAACCGTTAAAAAGCAACCGAGCTGTAAGGCCGGAATACAGCTGCGCTAACCGCGCCACGAACTCGGACGCAAAGCCGAAAGCCCCGAGAACTCCAAAAAGGTAGCGGTGCTCAACTCGGTCGAAGGCTTTAGCCTGATCAAGTGAGACGAAACAACCCGGTATTCCCGTTCTCGAGGTGAACGTGAACAAGTCACGCGTTAGTACGAGAGACGAGAACACCGATCGTCCGGGCACACTGCATGTCTGTGCAGGGCTTATGAGCTCCGCTAAGACCGTACTCAACCTTTTAGCCAGCAGTGACGCCACAATCTTGTAATCTGCATTAAGCAGTGTGATCGGGCGCCACGCCTGCTGGTCAGATGGGCTCCCGCCAGGCTTAAGGATGAGCACAATACGGCTGTCTCTGAAGGACTCCGACCTCTCGCCGTCCCTGACGAAGGCGTTCACCATCCTGAGAAGGTGTTTCTCCAGAACGGTGTAAAACCGCGCATAAAAGCTAATGGGAATGCCGTCAGGGCCTGGAGCTAAGGCAGCGTTCATGCCTTTAACTGTGGCAAAGAGTTCCTCTGAGCTCACCGGAGCGCCGAGCTGTGTGCAGACATCGCTCGGCACCTGCGGCAGCTGGCCGAAAAAACTGCGTAAAGCGACCGCGAAGGAGGCGGCGTCCCACCGTCCGGCCTCAGAAACAAACAGCTGTGAGAAGTGACGCCTAAAAACGGCAGAGATGACAGCCGCGCTGCTGCTCCTGGAACCGTCCGGCAAAACGACCTCCTCCACGCGAACCTGTCGTGTCTCATCAAGACTACCTGCGCGCACCTGCCGCAGCACTGTTGGATCAGACACAGGTCTACCCTGCAGTAGTGCCTGACTTGCGGCTCGCGAGGACTGGCGTAGAAGCATGTGATAGCGCGCTTTTAAAAGGGCGAGGTAATCGCGCATGGCAAAGGTAAGCGGCGCGCCGCGCTGCACAATGCGAATACGGGCAAGGGTTGTGTTTATCTCCTCCGAGATACGCCTCCTGCGCTGGCGCCCTTCGCTAACTAAAAGCGCCCGCCATGTCGATTTGAGGTCATCCCAGGTGTTGGCACTTGCAACGTCTCCAACCGGGCCTCCCAACGCCTGTTCAATAGAAGTCACGCTCGACCAATCTGTCAGCAGACATGGATCCATACGCCGCGCGTCGACGCGGGGGGCGCCACAGCCCATGTCCAGTACTGCTGACAGAGGTCTATGGTCGCTAATACGTGGGGTGCCCGGGGGAAACGTGAGCACGTCACACGATACCACACAACAATCCAACTCGCGTGGAAACAGAAATTTGTCGAGACGACTAGCTGACCTGCCCCTCTCCCAAGTAGCACCAAAACTGTCACCATGTAGTTTTTTTACCCACGCGTCAGTCAAAGAAAATTGAATACAAATATCCCGCAGTGATCGTGCCCCGGCGTAGGGTCGCCCCTGGCCTGGACCACGAACATCAAGAACGGGATCTAAAACACAATTGAAGGTAGGTAGGAAAGACTTTTAATGCTCTAGAAAGGTGCTAGTAGCAGACGGGAAAGAAGAGGTCCATCTTCCTTCTTCTCACAGGGTCGGTGCCCCTATTCCAGGGCTCCGCTGAGCTTCGCTGCTCGTTGGGCGTGCTGGATCAGACCTTGTTGGCAACCCAGATCGCCGCTGGAGAGCCGGCTCTCCCACTGTTCCGCACTCGGGTCTTTGCGAAAGCTGTCGTTTTTACTGCATTCCCACGTGATGTGGTACAACGATGGTTTGCTGCCACACCACGGGCAAGTGTCCCGATATTGCGTCGGGTAAATCTTGCTAAGGATATGCAGGTTTGGGAATGTTCCTGTCTGCAATCTTCGCCAATACACTGCTTCTAGTTGATTTAGATCAGGATGAGGCGGCGGATAGCGGATCCGTACCCCCTTATAGTAGTTGAGAATGTCTGAGTACGTAGGACTGACTCGGTCGGGTAGATCGTCCGATTGGAAGGAAGCTCGGCTCGTATACCCTCGAGCTACCTCGTCGGCGCGTTCGTTCTCCGCTATGTCGGTGTGTCCTGGCACCCAGTAAATGCTATGTATGACTTTTGGTGGGGTCGCGCTCTGGAGGAGCAGGAGCGGGGCGCGACCTATGCGGCCGTTCATGTAGTTACGGCACGCTTCTCTCGAATCGGTAAGGATGGTAAGGGACATGCTGCTTCGATAACCGGCTACCGCCGCTAGAGCTACGGCCAGCTCCTCCCCTTCGGTTACCGTGCAATCCCTCACTGAGGCGCTAGCTAATTCCTTTAAGTTCGAATCAATAACTACCGCCACTGTGCTGTTATGTGAGCTTCTTGTATACGGAGCCGCGTCCGTGTATACCGTTGTGGATTTTGTAGCTAGATTTTGTTGTACATACCTCGCCCGGGCTGCACTACGGGCCGCATGCAAGTTGGGGTCCATGTTCCGGGGAAGGGAGCGAACCTTTAGCGTCTGGCGGATTGCGTCCGGTATGCTCGCAGTACGATTCTCGAATTCCGCAGTTCCGCCTAGCCTCAGTCGGCTAAGGAGCGAGCGCCCCGTAGGAGTCTGCTGGAGCCTAGCTAACTGCGTGACCAGTTGGGCTTCTTTGATCTCTTCGAAGGTGTTGTGAATTCCAAGAGCCAATAGTTTTTCGTTGGAGGTGTTCATTGGTAGATGCAGGGCTGTCTTGTAAGCTTTGCGGAGTATGGTGTCTGCACTATCCACTTCTCCTTTGTTGAGGTTGAAGTACGGGAGGGCGTAACCCACGCGACTAACCACCAGGCTCTGAACCAGGCGCAGGGTATCCCCCTCTCGCATGCCGCTCCGCTTCTGCGACACGCGCGTGATCATTCTGGCGACCTGAGTGGTCGATTGCTTGAGAAGGCCGAGCGTATGGCCGCATCGCTGGTTGCTCTGCAGCCACATTCCCAAGACGCGTATCTTGTCTCGTTCGGCAATTAGCTGTCCTTCGAGGGAGACACTGAGGGACCCTTCCTTGTGTTTCCCTTTGTGGACTCGCAGGAGTTCTGATTTTTCGGTGGAGCAGGCGAGGCCTCGTGCACTGGCATATTCTTCCACGCAGGTAGCCGCTGCTTGCAGTCGTTCTTCTTTCTGGCCGAGCGACCCAGTGGTAACCCAGACCGTGACGTCGTCAGCGTATATTGCGTGGTGTATGCCTCCGATCTTCTCGAGTTGTCTTGCGAGGCCGATCATGGCCACGTTGAAAAGTAGTGGCGAGATGACGGACCCTTGAGGTGTGCCTTTGTTTGGGGTCGAAAATTTAGCGCTACGAAGGTCTCCGAGCCCAACCGTTGCAGTGCGGATGGAGAGAAAGGCCTTCACGTAGCTGTGAATTTTCTCACCGCCGTGGAGGTTGTCGAGTCCTTCCATTACAGCCGTGTGGCTAACGTTGTCAAAGGCTCCTTTGATGTCGAGGGTCATAACCACGTTCTCGCCTACGCTCGGGACGTTGGTGAGGACTTCCTCTTTGAGTTGTAAGAGGATGTCCTGGGTGGAGAGGTGGGCTCGGAAGCCGAACATACTGTGGGGGTACAGGTCTTCGTCTTCCATGTAGCTTTGGAGCCTCCGAGTAACGACTCGCTCGTAGAGCTTACCTAGGCAGGAGGTGAGTGAGATAGGTCGGAGATTTTCGATCTGGAGTTTCTTACCCGGTTTGGGGATCATTACGACCTCTGCATGCTTCCACTCTTCAGGAACCGTTCCTGCGGCCCAGTGCCCGTTGAGGAAGGTGGTCAGTTGGTCGACCGCCTCGTCACAGGTTGCGTATGAGTGCGTTCTGGATCTTGTCTGCTCCCGCCGCAGTGTTGCGCGTGCATGCCTTTATGGTAGCGAACACTTCTTCCCTGGTGATCGGCCTGTCTAAGTGGGTGTTCGGTTTCCCCAGGTATGGTTTCGCGTATGCCGCAGGCAAGGTCGTGCCGTAGCATTTCTCTTTGGCCTTATCTAGCAGTTCCTCTTCCGTACCCTCGAAGGTGTGGACGAGTCTGCGGATAGCTTTCCCGCTTTCGGCCCTGGTTTGGGTAGGGTCGAGGAGGGTCTTGAGTATACGCCACGTTTTGGCCGTGCTGAGGGTGCCGTCCAGCGAGCTACTGAACTGCTGCCAGCTCTGCCTGGCCAGTTGGGTCGCGTACTCCTCCGCTATCTTGGTGACTTCTGCGATCTTGAGCTTGAGCTTCCTGTTAAAGCGCTGCTTCTTCCAGCGCTTGGTGAGTCCTCGACGTGCCTCCCACAGCCTGATGAGCCGAGGGTCCACCTCAGGTGTTTGCTCGGTGCGATCCACTTCCTGAGTGTACCGCTTCTGGATGTCTTTAAGTTGTTGACACCAATCATCTATGGAAGTAATCCCCCCTTCCAGGTCCGCGCAAGCCTTGCGGAAAGCCGGCCAGTTGGTGATCTTGGCCGTGCCGAGCTTGCGCTTGATGTTGGTGGCTGCTATCGTGGTCTTCAGGATATAGTGGTCACTGCCTAGATTCTCCAGCAGATTCTCCCACGTTGCGTGCTTCACTCCCCTGACAAACGTTAAGTCCGGACACGTATCCGGGCAGATCGAAGTGCCAAGGCGCGTGGGATGAAGTTGGTCTGTTAAGAGGGTACATTGGATCGCTTCCGCCGCGTCCTCGACCTGTATACCTTTGTGATTATTAGTGGGGTATCCCCATTGCTGTCCGCGAGCGTTGAAGTCGCCTACAATGAGCAACGAGTTGCTTTTCGCAAGTTTGCTGGCCCCTAGAAAGAGTATATCAAAATTCGCGTCCCGCTGGCGAGGCGGGCTATAGAGGTTTACTAGAAAGACACCCTTTTCCTTACGCTTCTTTTTGGGAATAATTTCCGTCACTAAGTGTTCAATTTTGGTGTTGGGAATTGGGTCATGGGCTATGGCTACCAACTTTTTGCTGACCAAGGTTGCCGTGCGTCCGCTATCGTAGCACGTATATCCCCTGAGGGACGGTGTCGTGTTAGTTTCCTGTAAAGCTATTATATCGGGTGTTGAACCTTGCATATGTAAACACTGCATTAGGAGTCCCTGCTTTTGGCGGTACCCCCTGCAGTTCCATTGCCAGATTTCTAGTGGAGTTTGTTTAGCCATTGTTTTGGGCATTGTTCTGATTGGAGCCTTCAGTTCCGAAACGGCGCTCATGTATGAGCCTGTCCCGGGCCTCGTTTGTTATTCGTTGCGTATTTTGACTTTTGACGTGGCTGCGGAAACTTTGGTCCTGCAACGCAACTTTTTGCTGTAGTAATGTGATGTTCTGTTCTGACAGGTTGAGTTGGACCTGCATGGCATCTAATCTTGCATGAGTTTGTCGGAACTGTCCTTCGGTGCGAATCATGAAATCCTCCATGCGCTGCATGAAAGTTCTGAATTCTCCGGGGCTCACTTCTAAGGGGGTTGGAGATCGTTGCACTTCGGCCGCCGGAGTCGGGGGCCGCGGTACGTGCCCTGTTCTCTGAGCCTGCATCTCTTTAATGAGGTCATCGATTTTTTTTCGGAGATGTGCATTCTCCTCTCTTAGAGCTTTAATTTCCTTCGAGTTACGCGTAATATTATCTTGATCCGAGTGCGGAATCAGTGGGTTTGGAGAGCCCGCTCCCCAGCTCACCTTGACGCCGCCCTTCTTCTGTTGTTTCTGCGGCGGCTGCTGCTGCTGCTGCTTCGGCTTGGCCGTTGACCGGTTTAGCGGCGGGAAAGAGTCATCCCTGGATCGGCTCTGGCTGTGATCTCGCACGGCCCTACGGCCTCGGCTCGAGGAGCGGCCATGGTCCCGCTCCGAGCTAAGCCACCTGGGTCGGCGCTCTCGACTCAGGTGCGGGTTCTGCTGCTGCTGCTGCGGTTGTTGCTGCTGCGGCAGTTGGTGCTGCTGCTGCTGCTGCTGCCATTGTTGTTTCCGGGACTGCCGGCCGCCGGTCGTGCTGCCCCGGAGCTCCTCAGTAGTCTTGAGGCGTCGACGGCACTCCGTGGTGACGTGGTCGCCTTCGCACACCATGCATTTGGCCTTGCACGGGTGGCCTTCTGGTGGGTCGTGTGTGCCGCACGTCCTGCAGAGCTTGGTGTTCGGCGTTGGACAGACGTCCGAACGATGGCCTTGCTCTCCGCACACGTAGCAGATCTGTCTCGTAGGACGATATGGGTAGGTCTTGAATTCTCCGGATCGGTAGATGACCCACTGCGGGATATACGGGCCGTCGAACGTGATGAGCGCCGTTTCCGACTTGCCCAGCATTCTCGCTTCCAGGATCTTCACTCCTTGTGATCGAAGCCGCAGCCTCGATTTCAGTAGGGCCGGTGATTGCCCCGGCATGACGCCGTGAATTACCGCACGCTTCAGGTCGTCCGGTAGGGCTGGATAGGTGTTGGTTGCATAGGTCTGGTCATTGATCGTGAGCTTTTCGATCTTCCTGAGCACGTCGCCGATGTCCAGGTCGGGCGTGCTCGCAATCATGATGTTCGATCCGGGCCGGAGTCTCATGATAAAGTCTGCTTCCTTGATCGTTCCTCCGCTGGCCGCGACGAGGGCTTGCGTTGCCTGGTCGACACGGATTTCGCTGATTTTTAGGCCTCCCTTGGGGCGATAAATGATTTTGATATCATCCTTCGGTAGCGGCGGCGGACGTGGCCTGATCTGCCGCTGCGCTCCCGCCAGATGTGGTTTTAATGTAAAGCGCGGCACGCCACTCGCTCGCGTCTCTGCTCCGCCAGCTGCGGCTGTCGGCGCTATCTTGTTGCTTGCTTCTTCCCGGGGATCGCCTGGCCCCTTCGAGCCTTTCTTCGAGCCTTTCCTTTTTAGGCGCCGTTTGTAAGAAACAAGCTGCCAACGATCCATGTCTTCGTCTTGCAGTGGGTCGATGTCGGCCCCGTCGTCCCGCTGCGGTGGCGAGGTCTCCATGGCCTCGGTCATTGCGTCCCCAAGTCCGGGGCTCGCATTGACCGGCGGCGCGGCAGGAGATTCGTCCGTACTTTCAATATTCGCCGAACCTTTGGCCGAGGTCCGGGTAGGTTCATTCATGATAGGGTCGTCAGCGTCCCGGGGTTCCATGCTGGCCGATGTCTAGACACGCAAGCACCGCACGGGGCCGCCCCGGGAGCGCGCTAGGCCTACGCTAGGCTCAGCGCTCCCGGCCGCAGGTGGCCACTCGAAAGTCCGATAAAAGTCCAAAAAATGGGCCTACCGGCTCAGGAGTGGTGTCGCCGTGGTCCAGGTGACGTTATCCGTCGATGTAGCCGAAAATTTTCGGTGGCCCACGTGAAAATTGGGTCGGAATCTTCGAAAAGACACGGAGCCGATGTGGAGTGCGTCCGTCCACATGCGAACGCCCAACCCCAACACAATTGAAATCTCCGACTAGGAAACAAGGATAACAGACCAACAAAAAAGAATCTAGCAAATTAAAGAAACTAGACGAACCAGAACGGCAGGCTGGTGCATAGACCACTACCGCCCTGACACGCCTGCTACCCAAATAAAAATCTACCGCAAGTGCGCGCCAGAGCGAAAAGACCTGTTAACAAAAAAAAAAGCTGTTACACCGAGAAGAAAGAGCCGTCTATTGGGATATTCTTAACTGCATGTGTTCATATTCAGAGCACAAACATATAGCGGCAAAGGTAGGATACCTTACAGCTTTATTCACAGCATCCGACGTGAAGTTTTGTTTTCATTTTCATCATTGGAGCTCTCCTAAGGGTTCCACCAAACTGTTAATTGAAATGAATGTTTAAGCGCGAAACGTAATAAAAAAGTTATGGAGACACCTAAGCAATTTTTATGCGTAAATGCGAGAGCATGCATTACTTGATCACTTCGACAGTGGACACCTCAGTTGCGCTGTGACTATGCGGCATTAAAACTAGAGGAAGTTACGCGCCTTTCCTACTCTTCAAATCATCAGAACGGTAATACTCCGCACGATTTGATGAAAGCAAATAATAATAATTGGTTTTTGGGGAAAGGAAACGGCGCAGTATCTGTCTTATATATCGTTCGACACCTGAACAGCGCCGTAAGGGAAGGGGTAAAGCAGGGAGTGAAAGAAGAAAGGAAGAAAGAGGTGCCGTAGTGGAGAGCTCCGGAATAATTTCTACCACCTCGGTATCTTTAAGATCGCACACCATACAGGCGCCTTACCGTTCCGCCTCCATCGAAACACGGCCACCGCTGTCGGTTTCGAACCCGGCTACTTCGGGTCTGTATCCGTGCGCCCTAGCCACTGAGCCACCACGGCGGGTATATTTACTTCAAGCCCTAACCACTGATTTCGCCGCTTACAGTCCGAAGCCTGGTCCGGGCAGTCTAAAACCTCTCAAATGTGTGTTGTGTGTTTTTTGGGTTTTAAAGCACATAGGCAACTGCGGCCATCATACGCCAAGACCATCAAGCCGAATAAGAGCTGGGCATCTTGGGGTTTATTTCAGAGTTAATAATAATAATAATAATTGGTTTCTGGGGAAAGGAAATGGCGCAGTATCTGTCCCGTATATCGTTGGACACCTGAACCGCGCCGCAAGAGAAGGGATAAAGGAGGGAGTGAAAGAAGAAATGATGAAATAGGTGCCGTAGTGGAGGGCTCCGGAATAATTTCGAACACCTGGGAATCTTTAACGTGCAATGACATCGCACAGCACACGGGCGCCTTGGCGTTTCTATGGTTTTTCCTCCATAAAAACGCAGCCGCCGCGGTCGAGTTCGAACCCGGGAACTCCGGATCAGTAGTCGGAGTTCCCGGTTTCACGCTTGAGGAGTCCACTGACGTGAACCAGCTATGCTCCTTTCTTTTCCTTAAAATCGAGAGGGGTTAAAATGAAAATTAGTTTTTGGGGAAGGAATTGGCGTTGTATGTCTCAAATATCGGCGGACACGTGAACCACGCCGTAAGGGAAGGGAAATGGAGGGAGTGAAAGTAGAAACGAAGAAAGAGGTGCCGTTGTGAAGGGCTGCGGAATAATTTCGACCTCCTCGGGATCTTTAACATCTCATGCCAAACGGACGACTCACTGTTTCGCCTACATCGAAACACGGCCGCCGCTGTCGTGTTCGAATCCGGTTACTCCGGGTCTATAGGCGAGCGCCCTAACCACTGAGCTACCACGGCGGGTATTTTTACTTGTAACCCTGACCACTGATTTCACCGCTTGCAGTCCGAAGCCTGGTCCGGGCAGTCTAAAACCTCTCAAATGTGTGTTGTGTGTTTGTTGGGTTTTAAAGCACATAGCAACTGCGGCCATCATAGGCCAAGACCATTAAGACCAGCACACCACGAACGCCGAATAAGAGCCGGGCATCTTGGTGTTTTTTTCAGAGTTCGAGGCACCATTGAGGAGTCCACTGACGTGAACCAGCTATGCTCTTTTCTTTTCCTTAAAATCGAGAGGGGTTAAAATGAAAATTGGTTTTTGGGGAAAGGAATTGGCACTGTATCTGCCTCGAATATCGGCGCATACCTGAACCGCGCCGTAAGGGAAGGAATAAAGGAGGGAGTGGTGGTGGTGGTAGTGGTTTTATTAAAAATAATAGTAAAAAAGGAAGGAAAAGATTTTTTGCTAGCCCCGGCATCTGCCATCGATACTGAAGCGCCTGAGCTGGGGCAGCGGAAATAAAGGACAGCAGGCAGAATGGAGAAATGAAATGAAAGAGGTGAGGGGACAGGAATAGAGGTCAGGGGGAGAAGTAATATGTACAAACTATTTACACAATAAGTAATGTGTCCAGGTTGTGCGCGTGATTAGTTCATTTTAGAGGAATTAAATCACACACGCGCACAGCACTGTGTAGGTTACAACTGGAGTGGGGCGTCCAGTTATTAATCGTTCAAGGTAGAACTCGCGGAGCGTTCGGTCACTGCGTGTAACTACCTGACGGAGAACAGACGGGACGTCAAGCCCGTGTGTTCGAGGAATGCACAGAGGCTCACCAAAGTTCGCTCACGAGTGCGCGCACTGCCCTGCGGCCACAATAGCGTCTTGATGGAGTCTGGTAGTATGCCCTGCGCCCTATAGGCCGCGAGCATATCGCGACGAGCATCGGCGAACGCGGAGCAGCGAAGGAGCAGATGTTCTAGTGTTTCCACTGCACCGCATCCGTCACACACATCACTCGTCGCGATTCCGTGACGCACCCGTCGTTCCCCGGGCCACACGCAGCCAATGCGCGCGCGGAGGATCATTGCACGTTGCGACCGTGTAAGTGCGCTACAGCCGGTGACACTGTCGATGCGCTCACCTCCCGCGATGCGTGGGTCGGGGTGCTGCTTTCGGAGATGGTCGTGAATGGCCGCACGCACGTCCTCCAGCTCAAGGGGCAGATCGCTGGCAGGTAGTTGGTGTGCAGCGGTCGCGAGGTCGTCAGCTTCTTCGTTGCCGGCGATGCCGCAGTGACCGGGCACCCACTGTGCACGCACGGCACAACCTCTCTGCGCGAGGCGCTCGATGCGCGAGCGAATTTCCCGCACTAGTGGGGTACCGCGGCCGTTAGATTGCAGGCGGCTGAGGGCGGCGCGGGAGTCGCACAGCAGAGCACTCCTGGGCGGCGGAGGGCCGAGGGTGAGCAGCAGGTCCAGCCCGAGCCGGATCCCCATCAACTCCGCCGTGGTGGAGGAGCCCAGGAAGGTTGCGTGTTGCTGGCTGTGCAGTCGCAGGGCGGGGATGGTGGCCGCCGCAGCAAGGGAGCAGCTGTCGCGGGCCACTGAGCCGTCGGTGTACACGAGGAGATGGTCCTGGAGCTCCTCGTGTATGACGGCTCTGGCCAGCTGCTGCACAGCGCAGAGGGGTGTGCTCCGCTTTCCCGCGATGCCGACGATCTCTCGCTGTACCTCCGAGGCAGCAGGCCAGGGCGCGCAGGAGCCGTAGGGGGGTGGGCCTTGGGTCAATTGCTCATACTCGAGCAGCGCCGCGCCCATTCGTGAGCGCGGGTGCGAGCGCATACGCTGCAGCAGCGAGCCGCCGTCCGGTGCGCGGTGAAGCCGGTCGATGTGATTCAGTGCCCTGCGCGCTGCTTGGAGCTCAAGGGGCCACGCTCCTGCCTCGACCAACGTTGCGGCGCACTGCGAGTTTTTGGGCAGGCCTAGGCACACGCGCAGGGACTTGCGGTGCTGAAGCTCGAGCTTCTTCCAGCACGGCTTGCGCACCGTGACGAGCGGCAGCGCATAGAGCACCGCCCCCAAAGCTGCGGCATTGTATAGACGCAGCGCGGCTTGCTGGGAGATGCCCTGGCCTCGAGCGGTGAGCTTGTGCACGGCGGTGGTGATCCTCTTCATCTGCAGACAGGCCTTGGTCGCCGCGGGGCGGAAGGAAAGGCGCCAGTCGATGTCCAGGCCAAGGTACCGCACCGATTTACGCCAAGGAATCGGAGTCCCGTCCAGTGACAGTGGCGCAAGGTGCGCGCGCGAGCGCGAAACGCAGGCCATGGCCACCGATTTGTTCGCGCTCAGCGACAGACCAAGGCCGCGCAAGCTGGCATCGATTGCGGTCAGGGCTCCCTGAAGGCACCCCCGCACGCGGAATGCCTCGCCCGGTGGTCCCCGGCACCACAGAGCTATGTCGTCTGCATATATGGACATGTACACATGGTGTCGCCCGCTCGTGGGGAGGGAGGCCGGCACCACCGACATGGCCACATTAAACAGAAATGGTGATAGGACAGAGCCCTGCGGAACGCCCATGTCGACCGGGCGAGGCTTCGAGAGCTTACTCCCTACTCGTACGCGCATGGTGCGCCCGCTCAGGAAGCCATGAACGTATCGCAAAAGGCGCCCGCTCACACCGGCCCCCTCAAGCACCGCGAGAATTGGTGCGCGGTGAACGTTGTCAAACGAGGGAGTGAAAGGAAGAAACAGATGCCGTAGTGGAGGGCTTCGGACTAATTTCCACCACCACGGGATCTTTAATATCGCACACCACACGGGCGCCTTAGCGTTTCGCCTCTAGCTTGTTCTCGGGAGCGGAATGGAGGGGCGATAACAGCAGAGAGCTGCATTTTTTATTAGCGGTATAGATCACTAATTCCCTGAACATTTACGAAGCACGTATGCACTTGCTAATAATAATAATAGTATATTTGGTTTTTGGGGAAAGGAAATGGCGCAGTATCTGTCTCATATATTGTTGGACACCTGAACCGCGCCTTAAGGGTAGGGATAAAGGAGGGAGTGAAAGAAGAAAGGAAGGGAGAGGTGCACTTGCTAACGCCGAATACATACTGTCGGCGTGAATTATGAATGAAAAGATAGCGTCTTATGAGCTCAGTCATTACATTGCTCAATCGGGAGGAGCACCTGCTGTATGCAGGCTTATGACTATTTGTTTACCCTACTGTCGCTGTGAGCCTCCAAAGCGTAGAGCATTTATTCGCCACTTCCATCACTGCCGTCTAGCTCCTTCACCGCGTAAGTTCCTGACGGGTTAGCGCGACCGCTGGAGCACATCCTTGGCAGGTGACCCTTCCTGCCGCACTAGTGACACGTCGTTTTCTTGTGTCTGTACGGTACCGAAGCGTTGTTCTAGCCTCACATTCTCCACTGAGTGGGCTCTGTCACGGATCCATGCCCGCGTACGGACTTCTGCGGATTCCACCTGTGCTTCTGCACGAAGTTGGCAGCACCGTTGTCGTTGAAGCCCCTCTCTTGCATTAACCGGACATTCGTTTATGCGGCTTCCGCTGCTAGAGCAAACGCCTATGCCTCTGCATTGTTTAACTTCTGTTGCGACATGTGTCGTCGAGCTTGTTCATCACGGATTCCGCAGACAATCAGATCCCGCATCATGCGTTCCAAAAATTACTCGAAACTGCAGTCCTTTGCGAGACATCTCCGGTCGGTGATGTAGTCCCGTACCTGTTCGCCTTCCGCTTGGTTCCGCATGAAGAAAGCGCAGCTAGCTGCACTCTCATTGGCTTGTGGATCGAAGTGTTTGTCCAGGTGCTGTATGACGATTTTGTAGCTCAAGCTGTTTATCGATTCCTACTGGCTTGAAGCACAGGAACCACGTTGTCGCTCAGGGCCGACACCAGAAGAGCACGCTCCTTGCCCGGATCAGTGATGCGGTGGCCCTCAAAAAAGGCCTCCAAACGAACACAGTAACAGCTCCAGCTACCGGTCGTATCGTCGAATTCGAGTGGCCTGGCTTTTATCGTGCAGCTACTCCATTCTCTTCGCCACTGGAGTATCGGAACATAGCCGGTGGGTAGTGGCATAAAGACAGAACGTTTATTGCTGGGTGTTCCTCGCTTTATAAAGACAGCAAAGGTCGCATAACTGGCCATGATACGCGGCACGTGTGAAACAGTCTTTGCTCATGCTATACACGAGCGCGCAAGCTTTATAACACATAACGCATACTTGATAATAAAACTCCAGTGAAAATGAGCCACTATAGTGGCGAAGAATCTTCATGCAAACGGGATGCGTTCAGCGGTGAGCACTTCGCACCTTCACGAGCGCTCCGAGGGGCGCGCTCTCCACAATCTTCTTCCGATATAAATTGCGCACTTGAGATGCGCCTGCCTTACTAGCTAGTCATCCCACCTCGTGTTCCGTGCGAAACAGGACGCTGAATGCCCTGTTTTTTTTCTCTCTCTTAGCTGCGCCGCACGAAAGGTGGTGGTGGCGAAAACTTTACTTGACACAGTGCAGTTTAAGCCACGCACGTCCTTAGGCCCCCGCACGCCCCACTGCACTCAAACGTTCATGTCCCGGAGGCTCAAGATGCTGGCAGCCCGGCCTGTTGCGATGGATTGTTTCGGCCGGGTCCGCTGAGCGCAGTAGGGTCTCCAAGCCTCCCAAGTGGTAAGGTGCTCCAGGCCCCGCGTGGGAGGATCCACCGGGCAGAGGAAAAGGATATGTCAAAGAGTGGCTTTGGAGTGGTGGCAGAGGGTACAGGAGAGGTTTGTCTGCACTTCGACACGTACAAAAGCGTGTCTATTCGAGCTTCGAAAGCGAAAACGGTCTCGTTCCTTGTATACCATGCGCCGAATGTCACGCGATATCTACTTTAGCTTCAGACCTAAAAACGCACGACAGCGAACGACGGCAAACTGAATTTGTTATCTGGTTATAAGTGCCATGCCAGGTGCCGTGTTCTGCGGTGAAGAGGCGTTAATAGACGAAGCAACTTGCGGCGCGAACGCACAATTTCAAAAATTCTTTTCTCGCTTTAAACAGAAATTATCTCGATAAAATGAAAGGCAATAAAATGTTATTTCTAACCCGTTATTCTTTGTATTTTGTAGCGAAAGCTACTTTGGCCACGAACTTGGGATTTCGCTGTGGCACTCCTGAGGAGGAGGCACAGAGCCGTTGCCCAGCAACGGCTGCAGCTGGCGTACGACGCGCTTGTCGCGCCATCTGCCATAGCATCACACCGCGCATATCGCCGCGGAGCTGCGCTCACCCGCACTTACGTGCTTAACCGCTAACCAACGTATTCGCTGGCGCTGTCTGTGGGAGTCACTGAAAGCCCAGCGCACTCAGTGAATAAAAGAAAAAAAATTGTGTCGAGGCTGGGAATGGAACCATGGACTTTGAGGCGGAGACGCTACCACGCCGGCATCATTTTTTTTCTTTATTTACGAATTCAGAGCGTTATTTACAAACCAATCCACGCGAACAACACAACACAGATGCAAAAACTACGCCACCCGCACTTTTGGGTTACGTAAACACATTAAAATTCGCACATTTATAACAGAGCTTCCATTCTCGGAAGGCACTCAGGCACTGGGTCTAGTATCATGTGGCCTTCAATAACTCTTCCAACAGATTCACGAAAATACTCTCTTATCGGCCTCAGGTTAATGTCCGCATGTCTGACTGCCATCCTAGATCGCCAAATACTGTGCAAGCCGAATATCATGATCATGTCGAAAGGAACCCCATCTTCAATTTCAACAGGCAAAAATCTGATTCCGATAGCCTCCACCGGCCAGTCATTTTTAATCGTGCGTTGTAGAATGCCCCAAAAGAAAGTCTTCCCAAAAATCTAAGAAGACGTGTTCAATCGTTTCCAGATTTCGGCATATGAAACAATGATTTCCCCAAGGTACAAAAAACCTTTCTCTTCCAGATACGTCTTGACTTCGAGAGTGTTCGTATAGAGCTTAAAAAAGAAATTTTTAACTCCACCTGGTACGGCCATGCTTTTCTCTCGCTATAGAATTGTCTGCCATGAACCTGCACAGTGTAACGACCTGCAGAATGGGACCGGAAGAAAGACATCACTCAGGTACTTATAAAGTTTCGCGATACAGCTAACAGATATTTCATTGAAAATCGCTCTTGCAAGACGCGACATGCCATGTACACCTCTCTAAGATAGCCGGAAATGCCCCCTTGCATAGTCACCGAACTAACAACTAAATTTGGCAAGACCCTACCCAGCCTAACTTGACAAACAGCTCGCTGAAACGGGTCATTTACGTACCGAAAGAACATAAATCGATTCACCAACTGGCGCAGATACAAATGCGCCAAACCTCCTCCTCTAGGGCGGACACGATGACACAGACTGGTTCGCCGTGTCTGCTCCCAAGTGCTTCCCCATTAAAAACCGCAAAACCCCAGTGCAACCTCTGCACAATCACTCGAGAACAATGAAAATGTGTTGAGTATTGTGGCACGCGCAAAAATAGACCAACTGAAGCCTTTTACCCTGTCGACCTTCTATCGCGCTTCAGCAACTTCGCTCTTTCAAAACGGCGCACTGTGCCGATAATTTTCCACCGGCACTCCTAAGTATTTTACTGCGGTTACTGTCCAAGGCATGTTCGCGAAATATGTTGGGGTTGTAGGCCAAACGCCGTGCCAGAACCCCAAACATTTAGCCCAGTTCACAGCGCTCCCCCTCACAGAACAAAAAGTTTTACACAGTTTCAACAACCGCACGAACATTTTCGTAGTCAGCACAAAATACGGCAATGACATCTGCATACGCGAGAACGCGGACATTGACCGCATGCAGACAGAACCCATGAATACTTCTTGTTTGAATTATGCTCAAACAAAAGGGTTAAATATACGAAACAAAATAGCAATGGTGACAAGGGCAACTTTGACGCACAGAGCGCTGCACTCGGATGCGCGCACCCACCCCTTTATTCACTATCAACCGCGTCGTGCATCCCCTGTACGCCATGGCTATGCCCTGGCAAATGACTGATCCGAATTTCATGTGCTCTAACAGAGAAAACAAGAGGCCTTGTGGCACCCTGTCAAAGGCTTTCACTAGATCAAGCTGGAGCAGTGCGATGCTTTCATGCATGGCGTCGCAACACTCGAGCACAGACCTGGCTGAGTGGATGTTGGTATATATGGTGCGACCTTTAATACCACAGGTCTGATGTGGCCCTACTAATTCTTGCATAACCGTTTGGAGTCGTTTAGCCAGAATTTTTGTGAAGATCTTATAATCTTCGTTCGTCCGTGATATTGGTCGGTAGGCGGAAACTTGTCAAGTTTCATCGTCGCTTTTTGTTATTAAAATAGTGTGCGCTCTTTGATATGAGGGGGAAGCATATCCTTGTCATATGCCTTATTAAACAACGCAGCCAGAACTTGTGCAATATCATTCTCGAATGACTTATAGAGCGATGCTACAAGCCCATCTGGTCGCGGAGACTTTCCAGGGTTGAGGTCTTGTGTGGCTTTCCGCACCTCTTCGGTTGAAATACCCACTTCTCACCGTTCTTTCGTATCATCACTAAGCTTCGGCATTAAAGACGGGAAATGGGTCGTAAAGTATTCGGTTCTTACTTTCGTGTAACCAAAAGTCCGCTTTAGTATTCCTAGAAGGCCCTCTCTATATTTGATTTATCGGAGGAAATTACACATTTCCGCTCTATGTGCAGTATGTAATTCTTGTGGACATGCCTCTTTTCCAAACCGAGAGCACGTTTCGTGGGAATTTCGCCCGCTATCAGGCGTTCTGGCCTCACCCTCACGATCGCTCCTTGATACCGCTCCCCATCTAGAGTCTCTAGTTTCCGCTTACAGGAGCAAATTTCTTCGATGCATGCTCCTGGCTGCTTGCCCTCTTGCGCTGTCAAAAAGCTCAAGTCATCTCTAACCTATTTTCCTTGACTCTCTTTTTGCTTTATATCGCACGGTCGTTCAATAGCAGTCATTTCCATTGCCTGCCTAAATCTTTCCCACTTCACTCCTATAAGTTCATTGTCCTCGATTTGCAGTTCGCGTATCGCCGGCACTGCACGTTTCATAGAGGTATCATATTTCAGCATTTTGTTATTAAGTTTCCACTTTTCCCACGCGAATTTGCTTTTCGTTCCTTTTCTTTACCCCACATAGAAGACAACAAGGCAATGGTCGATAAACGGCACTGGTTGTACGAGGTATTCTGCGCAGAAAAGTATGAGTTCGGCAGACACATGCGCCCGATCCAAACGTGCGTGACCCATTCCCTGGGAATGGGTAAAACGAACGCCAGAACCACACCCGGGACAATCGCCAACATCTTTGAGATGACAGCGAACAGTTACGTCAATAAACAGGCAGTACTTGCATCTCTATAGCGAATGGAACAGGTCTTGTCGCGTGCATGCATACGCAGATGAAATCGCCAAGACAGATGACCAGACGGTCTGTATCACAATCGTTTCCAACCGTCTGAAAAGGTCTTTGCCTCTCTTCCACGTTGGTGCGCGCGTAAATATAGACGACGCGCAACTCCCGACCAGCAAATGGCATGTCAAAGAAAAACCAACGACCGAAAATACAAGTCTGAACTCTTTCCACAATCGCTCCCAGAGACTGTCGGATCAAAAGCATGCACCCTGCCGAAGTACCCACCTCATGAGACACGCAAACATCGTATCGGCTGCTAAACGGGCGCACCATACTGTCGGTCTGGGCTTGACTCTCGATTTCGGTTTCTTGTACCGCTACAATATCCAATTCCTGCTCAGTCACGAGTCGTAAAAGCTTATTTTCTTTCTTCCTGCATGAAAGACCTCTGACATTGACCGTGGCTACGACGAGGTGTCTTTCAAAAGCCGCCATCGCTTAGCAGGACCAGGCCACCAGTACGGCGCTTACCTTTGTACGCACAACTTCGCGCCGTGTACTGTCGCCCCGCCATTGCTATGAATTCTAGTTGTCGTCGCGAGCAAGCGGGGATGATCGCTGCCCGCTGATGACACGCTGCTGTTTCACCTCGGCGGCGCCCGCTGGCTTTGAAGATGCCCTTGCGTTTGCTCCGGGCTCATTGCCTCGACGTCGTCGCGGCGCCGTTTAGCAGCAGCAGGATCGACCTTCATGGATTCCCCCTTGCCTTTTTAAGCGGGGTTTGGGGCATCCTGCGGTTTCTCGGTAACCTTGTTTGTGACTGCCGACTCGGGTGGGCTGAGCGTTGGTTCAGCAGTCGGTGGCGTGTTGTTTTCCTTTTCGGCGCGCTTGATTGCAGCCGTTAGGGTCTCGACCACGGGGCTGGAGGCGGCCTGCTCAGCTTCATCCTCGTCCGCATGCAGCGCACTGTTTTCGCCGAGTGTTCCTCGCCCAGCCGCGCGGGCCTAAGACTTCATGCATTCAGCCTCTTCGTGCCCGTACGCGTGTCACTGGCTGCAATTGGGCACCTTGCAGTCACACCTAATGTGGCGTGTGTTGTGGGAGCGGACATATATGGGCGCGCGCCCACGCACGACGACTAGCAGTGTCCCATTCCCGATACGCATCTGACGGGGTAGGCGCTCGTGGCTTGCACCTTCTCGTAGAACCAGCAGCAAAACTCGAGTAGTCGAGTCAGCGTTTTCAAACCCACCGGTCTTTCATCTATAGCTCGAGACTTCTTTCACTTTGCCGTACTCAGCGAACGCCAGCTTCAGAGTTTCGTTGCTCACGTTGAAGGCGCACCGCCAGTGCACCTTCAGCCGCACTTCGTGCCTTTCAGGGTCAAAAATTACGCAAGTCTTCCCTTCAACAGTGATATGCCCGGCGTCGAGCAGCTTTTTCTTGGCCTCTTGGTTGCGGAAGTTTACTAACCAGACGTGCTACATCTGGTGTGCCCGATACCGCCACATGTTCGATGACGCCGGCTTCTTTCCCCGGCTGGCGGAAATCTTCAATCCTGTAAAGCCTTCCAGCGGTGTCGCAGTGAAGAACAACCGTTCTTTTCATCCTTCTCCGGTAGGCAGGGGCGGCAGAACAATCCTGTAGTCTTTCAAATCGTCCATAAACGATGTTCCGGGGCCAGCAGCGGCCGTTATCACAGCTCGCGAAGTGCCAGCCATCCTTCATCTTTTCACGACCGTGGCCGGAATGAGAATGACCACTCCGCCATGACGGCTCTTTTTTCTTTATATAGAGGAAATAGTGCCAAAAAGAAACGTTAAGTCCGCCATTACGGCTGAGGATTTCATTATGAATAAAGGCGCATCTAGTTAATGCACGGGTTTTATGTGAACTATTAAGATCCAGAAGTCGTCGCCCTTTCGATACGTATATCCTGGCCTAAGAGAGCTAGGCCATCCGCAATTGTTTTTACTTGGGCCACCTCAGGGTAAAATTAACGAGTGTTTTTTAGCTCAAAACGCACTACTTGCAACTTTAGTATTTTTTACTTTGATATACGAAGTAACATTTGTTATGGGTACTAGTCTACATGTAGCGAAACAAAAACGCCATTTTCCAGTTTCGGAGCGCAAGTTGATGTTCAAAATAAAAAAATAATAATTGGAGGACGCTTGAGCTTCGTCTTCAAGAGTGAGACTAGACAGCGTGTTGCAGCGTTGCCAAGGAGTGCACGGAACGCCATTGCCCGTTCGGCGCGACGCGTGGCCCGTTGGACAATTTAAGGGAATGACACCTGTCTCACATATCTCCGTTGACAGCCGAACCGGGTCGCAAGGGAAGGAAAATGGAATGAAAATTCGTTTTAAGGAAACGAAATGACGCCTGCCTCAAAATTCTCGCTGGACACCCGTACCGCCCCGAAAGGAAACGAAAATCCCTTCCCTTACGGCGCGGTTCAGGTGTCCACCGAGATGAGGCATTTCTCGCTGACGGCCACCGGTGCCGACACCGACGACACCGGCTTTTCTGCTACACGAGCTCCTTAACGCTGTCCCTTTAAAACGACCAAAATGGCGCATTTTCATACTTTTCTCGATTTTCTTTAAATATTTCAACGAGACGACGGTCCCGCCCAAAGAAAACCACGCCTGGTCGGAGAGAGCCCCAGGAAGACCGCCCGGCGGGCCCCAATCTTTTTCGTTAATTGCCCCAGGGTACGTGGTCGTCTTGCGCCGTGCCCTGGGCGTTTATTCCCGTAACAACTTTCCACCGTGGGGGGGGGGGGGGGGCGGAGAATAAAGGGAAGAGAGAAAGTCTAGCGCGACCCAGTGCGACGGTTCAGTTTGTTCGAGTCCAGGGAGGGCAACCGGAAATTACGGTAGCCTCAAGTGATGCCCTCCCACGGCAATGGCCGCACACTCCTGTCGACACTTTGAGCTGCACTCCTTGAGAAAGGCATCGAGCATTTCCAGATGAGCCACTCGGCACTCCGGACGAAGGTTGTCAGGGTCTAAGCTTGATTCGGGGTAGGCATCGCCACGCGGTGATGGCGTCGAGGTCCCGTTTGATACCAAACTTTCCAGGTAGATGGCGGAGCTCCTTGCAGGTGGTTCTTCCCCGTACGGCAATGATGAGGGCTCCTGCTTGCCTCCAGACAATTGTTCCATTAAGCCGTTCACCCCCAGCTTAGCCCGACTTTCTGTTACAGCGGCATAGAAGGGAGACGGCGCTTGTATTTGCTTATGCGCCTGTGTGTTAGCTTTTGGAAGCGCATTGTCGCGTTTGCCCTTCTATAGTTTGCCTGTCGGTGACGGCGTTGCATCGACGGGCGCAGCCTGGTCGGACACACCTCGGAACTTGTGAGTGCGCCCATGACACGGCGCTCCACTTATGGGGTGTCATTCTTGGAGGGAGGCCTGGAGCCAGCAGGCAGTGCCGGCACTTGTGAGGACGTCGGAGCCAATAAATGTGATCCGGGAGCCAAGTCGGGATCACCGCGGGTGCCGGAGACATATCTCTTCATGTCCGAAAGATGTTCTGCAAAAATGCGGTGCACACCGCATTGGCGATGCTCAGGCAGATATTCGAGTCCGTACGTCACGGGGCCGAGCCGGGCAACAACACAGTAAGGCCCGCGGTTCCCGGGCAAAAACTTTGCGGCAGCGTGGATGGTGCGGCGAAAGAGGACCAAATCGTCGATTCGGAAGGAGGGGGCAGGCGTAGCTGCCTCATTGGCCGCTTGCACACGCTCACAGGCTCGGAGGAGGTTGCGCTGGGCGTCGAGACGAGCGCGCCGAAGTCTTTGGGCGGAGTACGGTGGTGACACCATAGGATGGGGCATGCCCAACTGCGTATCGAGGGTAATAGGTGGCGTTCTGACATACACGACCGAGAACGGCGTCGCATGCGTTGTTTCCTGCATCGCAGTGTACACGGCAAAAACTGCGGCAGGAGCAAAACTATCCCAGTATGTGTGGGATGGAGCAACGTCGGGCGCAAGCATATCCGTCAGTGTCCGGTTAACACGCTCCACGAGACCATTGCACTGGGAGTGGTTGACGGATGTCGTTGAGTGAACAATACCAAAAGAGTGGAGGGCTCGCTGAAATTCATGCGACATAAAGCAACTCCCTCGGTCCGGAAAGAGGCGTCTGGGCACACCGCGCCGAAGGACGATATGGCGTTCCACAAACGAGACTGCATGGGCAGGCGACTTGTCAGGAACAGGCAGTGCTTCGACCCACTTCGAGAAGTGATCGCTCGCAAGCAGAACATACCGATTGCCGGCGCGCGTCTTCAGAAACGGACCCAAATGGTCCAGGCCAACCAGCTCGAAAGGCGCGCTCGGTGGCGAGAAGGCTTGCAAGGCGGCTTGGCTGCCCGAGTGGACGGCTTGCGGCACTGACACGTCTGGCAGGACGCGACGTGTTCCTTGACATCCCGGAACATATTGGGCCACCAAAAGCGCTCTGCGACGCGTGCGTAGGTCTTGCCGCGAACCAGGTGACCAGCCGTGGGGGTGGCGTGCAAACCGCGCAAGACCTGCGAGCGCAGCGTTGTGGGCAGCACTGGT
This sequence comes from Amblyomma americanum, assembly GCF_052857255.1. Lineage (NCBI taxonomy): Eukaryota > Metazoa > Arthropoda > Arachnida > Ixodida > Ixodidae > Amblyomma > Amblyomma americanum. The sequence goes on along the minus strand of NC_135497.1, from coordinate 15,688,839 downwards.
AACCACACGGGAGGTAGACCACGGAGCCGCTTCACATGACACAAGAGGGTATTCTCCACCCGATAAACCCATCGAAGTTTGCGGTGGCGTGGGCCATGACCGTTGTTGAGAAAAAGGATGATGGCATCAATATCGGGATCTCGTGTTTGCGCGGTCTTCAGGAACGTCAAATCCATCACAGAACACGGGTGGCGCGAAAAGAAGTCGGCATCTTGATGGGCAGAGCAGCGCCGATGCACGATAGTACAATCGTACTCCTGAAGTTGGAGGGACCAGCGCGCAATTTTCGCATTGAAATGTTTGGTGGACAGCAGCCAAGTGAGTGCGCTATTGTCCGTCACGATGGTAAAATGACGCCCGTACATGTAGAGACGGAACTTATCGACGGCCCAGACAACGGAGAGGCACTCAAGTTGCGAAGAGTGCCGCGGCGCTCCACGTCGGAGAGTTTGCGGCTGGCATAGCCTAGGACCCTGTGGTCGCCAGACTCGTCTTCCTGCAGGAGGACTGCGCCGAGCCCATCCTGGCTAGCATCAGTGTGGAGGATGGTAAGGGCCGATTCGTCACAATGGGCCAACGTTGGAGGCTCGAGGATGGTGTTCTTGACATCGAGGAATGCGAGCTGTTGGGTCAGTGTCCCACTCGACACGGCATCCTTCTCCAATAGGGCGGTCAAGTGAGCGCTTCGCCTGGCAGTCTTGAATGAAGCGATGGCAATAGGAAGCAAATCCAAGAAATCTTTTCAGCTCCTTGGGAGTAGTGGGAGCTGTGTAAGCCGTGAGCACTTGTAGTTTTTCAGAGCCGCGCCGATGCACGATAGTAAAATCGTACTCCTGAAGTTGGAGGGACCAGCGCGCAATTTTCGCATTGAAATGTTTGGCGGACTGCAGCGAAGTGAGGACGTTATTGTCCGTCACGATGGTAAAATGACGCCCGTACAGGTAGGCACGGAACTTCTCAACGGCCCAGACAACGGCGATGCCGGTTCACGACGTGACCCAAGTACGTCACTTCCGCTAAACCGAAGAAGCATTTCTTCGGTTTCAATCGAAGCTCAGCAGAGGTAAGGACTTCGAGGACAAGTTTGAGGCATCGCTGGTGTTCGTGGAACGTAGCCGCGTAGACAATGACGTCGTCCAGGTAGACCAATGCCATAGTGAAATTCATATGGCCCAAGACGTGTCCATGAGGCGTTGGAAGGTGGCCGGCGCATTCGAGAGACCAAAGGGCATGCGGTTGAACTTATAAAGTCCGTCAGGCGTCACAAACGCCGTCTTTTCCGCATCTTCAGGGTGAAGAGGCACCTGCCAGTAGCCGAAAAGAAAGTTCAAGGTGGTGAAGCATTGGGACGCCTTCAGACGGTCGGGGCGTCGTCAAGGCGAGGCAGCGGATAGACGCATAGATGGGGGGCGGTGTTGAGCATGCGGTAGAAAACGTAGAAGCGGATCACCCCATCCTTCTTCCGCACAAGGACGACGGGAGAGAACCACGGGCTGCACGAAGGGTAAATGATGCTCTGGTTTAGCATGTCGGCCACATGCTGCTAAATAGCCCCCCGTTCGGCCGGTGCGACACGACGTGGCTGATGGTGGATGGACCCGTGAACGGCAGTGTCTATGCGCTATGTCCAGGTAGTACACCCGAGTTCTTCGGCACGTAGAGTGAAGCAACTGCGGTGTTGCTGCAGTAGCACCTTGAGTGCGGCGACCTCCACGGCGGTTACGTTGAGTCCAAAATTGAAAGACCCCCACAGCAGGGCCTCAGGTGTTGCTGGGGTTGGTGCCAGAGCGGCAGGCTGCCGAGAGGCAACCAGCGAGCCTCGGTCTAAACAGTGCGCCATGCCCAGGGGTGACCTGTGACGCAGTACGAGTGGGTGACCACCGATGTTAAGGACCAGCACGTGAGCTTTTCCGTTCAGCACTGACAGAAGGCACCGAGGTGGTGTCTTGAGGGCTGGTGCGGCACAGTGGACTGGCTAGAAGAGCACAACGGCAGTTATCTCTCTCAGTTTCCTCAGTATCCTCTGTCTCCAAGTTTCCTGTGTACGTCTTATTAGCGCACGCTGTTTAATAGAGATGTACCAACTAACCCGTCAGAAAGTTCTACTACAGTTATCTGAGCGCCAAGCTGGCCCTGTACCTAGGTTGCCGCGCCCGATAGTATGGTCACATCAGAAGCCGCTGTAAGGATTCTGGCGACAGCCCGTCTGGTTTAGCTGCTTAGTCGGCCCGGGACACCTGCAGCCGGGGTCCCTGCACGGCAATAGGAATCTTTGTTGCCACGGCCTGTGCCCGCTTGGGCTATTGGAATCGAGACGGAGGACTCTGCCGCCGTTTGTAAACAACATTGTTCCCGGCAGATCAACCCATGCGATACGGAGGCAGTTAGCGACCGCCAACCCGCGCAGGAGTGGCTCACCCATTCAATTGTGCCGGCTCACCGGCGCCTCGCCCATTGGGACTTCCCGGAAGACGTGTCCGGCTTGACAGCGTGAGAAGTATCGTTCGGACGCGATGACAACGCTCTCTTTGGGGGGGGGGGGGGGGAGTCTAGCGGTACCATCTCTCTCTCCGGCGAGACATGTGACGGTGGCGTGTCTCTATGTGTAGTGGTGTGTGTACGACAGCGCAAGTTTTAGGTCATGCCCAACCTGGCGAAGACCTCCTGGAACCTGGGGAATTCTACGGACCGGACCCTTTTAAAACCGACCAACGAGTGCCGTGAGCCATGAATCCTCGGTCATCCTCATATCTCAGATCCTCCGACCTTCCCCCGTCAACCCCCCATGGGTTCCTAAATCTTGTAATAATGTAAATAAACCTCCTGTACAGTTTCCTTCATAACCAAATCCTACAACGTTATTCATAGAAGGGACCTGCGGCGCTGAAATAGCCAGCTCACTCAAGGGCCCCGCAATCTCTAACAGCTGGTTGGCAGCAGGTGGGATGGACCGCGCTACATCGTGCTTTCTCAACCGGTAAGCGCTTCGGCATTTTGCTATAGGATTCGCCAGGCTTCAGATGTTCAGAGTATAATCTAGAATCATTGGAAGTGTATGTCAATTGAGAAAGAGTAATCTCGCGACATTTTGAAGATAGCATTGCCAAAGCGGAGAAAGCGTTGTCATGGACCTTATGAAATTGTCAAAGCCGGACTTGCTGTTGTTATGAGAATAACTGTCAATAGAAGTACAGAGCAAAATTACAAAACCTGAAATATGCAAGACAATTCAAAAACACGTAGAGGACGATCACCTGGTAGATACGTGGAATTTGGTACGGGAAGAAAAGCACGTAAAGAGAAAGCCGATCAGGAGGAAAAAGAAAAAGGGAAGCGGAATGGGAAAAAGAGAAGGAGCGGCAAAAGTGGGAAGCTGAAAAAGAAGAAAGAAATCTAAAGCGATTGTAGCTTGAAAGCGAAAATCGGATAAAAGGCGACAGTACGAGAGCCGAGTCTCCTGAAAGAGCAAGCGATGTACAATCATATAGAATGAACACATTCATGCAGCCCTGTGAAAGTGGAAGGGACCTAGGATTGTACCTGGGAAACTTTAGAAAACTTGCGAAAGGGAGAACTTTGCTCGCAGTACATGGCCGCAACGGCTTCTGACGCTCTTGCCATGTGAAGTAGCTGAAGTCATAGCGAGACTTGGCACACAAGACACAGCTGACTACGAAAAAGTAAAAGCCAGCCTGCTAAAAAGGTACCGGCTGTCAGCCGAAGCTTTCCGACAGCGCTTCAGGACCACAATGAAAAACGATAGCGAGGGCTATCCGGATTTCGCGTATGGCCTAAAGATGAATCTGCTAGAGTGGAGCCGAGGTTTATAAAAGCCGAGACAAATCTTCGAGTGTTTTTGCCTTGAGCAATTTTACCGAAGCATTCCCCAGGTGGTGAAACTGTGGGTTCAAGACAGAGAAAAAGTCGACACAGTTGAAAGGGCCGCTGAGCTAGCAGAGGAGTACGTTTCGCTCAGAAGGTTGAGCACTGAAGAGGGTCCGTCACACGCTCGAAACGCGATGCGAGATAAAGGGCCTAGCAGAAAGACGCGAAGTGCTAGAAGTTCGGAGCAATCGGAGGCAACGAAGGTAGCGCCAGAAAAGCGTGAAGAATAGGCAAAGAGACAGGGAGCAGACAAAGCCGCGAAAAAAGTTTGAGGCTAGTAGGCCATTTCGTTGCTAAAACTGCAATGGTGTCGGGCACTTTGCAGCCAAGTGTACAAAGCAACGTTTGGTGTTCTCGTGCGTCGAGGATAACGCCGAGAATCTAGAGCTCCTTAAGCCATACCTGCACGAGCTGCACGTTAACGGGAAACCATGCAGGGCGCTTCGTGTTAGCGCCGCGACGATGGACGTTGTCCATCCGTCTTACGTTTCAGCGGGCAATTTTACGGGAGAAGTCTCGTGGATAAAACAGGCAGTAGAAGAACACAGTGTATGCCTTCCCATAGCTAGAGTCAGAACTTGTGGACCGTTTGGAGAGCTAATCACTGATGCCGTAGTTTCGAAGGCCGTGTCACTTCAATATCCTTACCTCTTCTCGAATCGATCAGACCAATTGCTACGCGAGAGAGGCCAGAAGCTCGGAAGCGGGGTGATACAGGCTTTGACAAGGTCGAAATCTCGACAGCTCGTATCTCAACTAAGTCAGGTTTCCGAAGCTCAGGTAGCCAGAGACACACCATCGTTGCAAACAAATGAGGAGAGAAGAGAACCTACGAGGAATGAAATCCAGACAGCTGACCGAGCAGATGAGCGACCAGGGACTTCAACCACTAAGTCGGTAGAGGAGGCAAAAAACGCTGAATGATCCGCTTCATGTCCCACATCGCGTAGTATTGATCGCCTTCTGCAGGTGAACACAGAGTCCCTAATAAAAGAACAGAAGCAGGACCCCACTTTGGAAAGACTGCACCTTAAAAGCTAAAGAGGGCATCGCGAGACGCAACATAACGATAGATGAGAAGGGAGGCTTACTATACCGGCACTACCAGGACAGAAAACCAAACCATTTGATCAGCTGGTCGTGCCCGAAAAATACAGAGCGGACATTCTGAATCTCTGCCACGTAAATGGCTGGGCAGGACATCTGGTAATCAATAAAACAAAGGAGCGGTTAGTAATGGAATATTATTGGCGGGTCGTTTCAAAGATGTCGAACGCTGCGTAAAATCATGCGATGCGTGCCAGCGCGTGGGCAAGCCGGGAGAGACATGGAAGGCTCCACTGAAAATTGTTCCATTGATCTCAAAACCCTGCCGCCGGCTTGTAATAGACACAGTAGGCCCTTTGCCTAAAACGAAATCAGGCTATAAGTACTTGCTTACTATGCTATGTCCCGCCACAAAATTTCCCGAAGCAATTCCGTTGAAGGACTTGAGCTCCACAGAAATAGTTGACGCCCTTTTATCAGTGTCCGCGAGAATAGGATTTCCGGCCGAAATCCAAGCCGATCAGGCGACGGTTTTTAAAAGCGCCTTGACGACCACGTTCCTAGAAAGATGCGGAATTAAACTTTTACACAGCTCGGTGCATCATCCACAGTCCAACAGTGTAGAGAAATGGCGTTCGGTGCTGAAGCGGGTGCTACGCGCTCTTTGTTATGAGCATAAAGCAGACTGAGAGGATTGTCTACCGGCCACACTTTTCGCTTTACGAACAGTCCCCCCCCACGAAGCTACGGGGTTCACACCAGCAGAACTCGTGTACGCAAGAGGCCTCCGCTCTCCCCTCCGAATGCTGAGAGAAATGTTGGAAGGGACAGGAGACAACCAGACAGTGGTTGAGTACGTGCTTCAGCTTCTGGACCACCCTAACAACACGAGGGAATTAGTAAACCGAAATATGAAAGCTGCCCAGGAGGCCGCCAAATTCTATTATGACAAAAACGGCCGCCTTCGAGGTATCGCCGCGCGCGATCCCGTGATGACTCCGGCCATCGAGAAAAACAAGCTGGAAGTTCATTGTAATGGTCCAGTGTAAGTGTTGCATAAACTTTCTGAGAAGAATTACGCGCTAAGGGTTCCAGGCAGGGGAAAGCAGGTGATCACTGCAATCTGATGAAGCCGCTCGTGGAACGCAGCGGGATCGTCAATCTGACTCTAAATGAACCAGAAGAGCTGCACAGCGAGAGTCAGGGTTGGAAGGGAGGTGCGGACGCTAGTGACAACGTGGAGAACATTCTGGCTCTCTCCGTGAATGCACATTTCCTAAGCGGGACCAATGTCGACACGCTAAAGCAGTTGTTGAGTGAATTCGCTGACCTATTTAACAGTCGCCCGGGAAAGACACACCTCCTGACGCACGAAATCGAGCTCACATCAGACGAGTCGGTATGGTCGAAACCCTAAAGGGTATCACCGCGGCAAAAAGAAATAATGGACGCGGAAATTCAGCGCATGTTGGAGTTAGGGGTTGTACAGCCAGCGGAGTGTGACTATACCTCACCGCTAATTCTTGTTGAGGCCCCGCGGAAACATTTTCCTCCCTGCGTGGATAATAGAAAGCTGAATGCAATTACCAGGGATCAGCTATACCCGATTCTCAACATAGAGGAAAGGATAGAAAGGGTGAGTGGCGCGAAATTCATTTCCACCCTCGATCTCGTACGGGGATATTGGCAAGTTCCCCTCTCAGTAAGTGCGAACAGGTATGCCGCTTTCATCTCCCCAGCGGGCACCTTTCGACCCTTAATGCTTAGTTTTGGGTTGAAGAATGCCCCTTACAGCTTCTCAAAACTAATGGACATCGTACTGAAGGACATGCAGTGCTTTTCACTCCCTTATTTAGAGGATGTCGCTATTTTTTTGGAAACCTGGCAAGAGCGGGGCGCTGCGATCGTCGAGGTGAGCGGACGCGTTCACATCGGCTCTGTCTTCTACAAATGATTTCGCAGCGATTTCAACTGCATTTCATCGCCAACCTTTCACCACCGGATCCGTGAAGTCGAGAGGCATCGATGGATACCCAGTTTTGAGGTGGGCCAAAATTCTTCGCAGAGATATTGCACTATCTGCGCTCCGACCCCGGCATAGCCTCGCTAGGTCTAGGCGTCTACGCCAGACGCTAGGCTTAGCCGGCGCAACCGCTGCGCGCCGCTGACAGACGCGGAAGGGGGAAGGCATTCCCGCTCACGAAATTACCGAAGAAGCCGGATGGAAGACCGCCGGATCTAGGCGTTCGAGACCCCGAGACCACGGTGCGAATTCAACGCACGACATCGATGCAAGAGCGAACGCGCCTGGCACCGACCAGCAAGGTACGAAACCCAAGCATGTCAAAGAAAAGGTTATCAAAGCGGGACGCATGCCCACACTGCCGAAGGAGGAAATTAAAATCGTGGTTCGACCAAAAGGCGGCCTCGACATCGTTAAGGTCGGCACCCCGACGGTCACCGCCGCAATCTTCGCGGCCGCCGACATAACGGGAGACGAAAGTGCGGAATACACGGTCTGTCCGAACTCTCACCAGAACATCGTCGTCGTCAGCACACCGAAACGAGCGAATGCGGACCGCTATGCCAAACTGCGGCGAAATCACATCCAAGGGAAACCGCACGAATTCAACGCGTACGAAACGGCACCCGATAATACAACCAAGGGAGGGATTCGTGGCATCTCCATTGAGGACGGACCCCGAGCACTGGACGAGAACACCGTAAACCCGAGAAACCCACTGGCACTGGCGGCCAAACGCATAGGCACTACGCCCATGGTTGTAATTGCCTTCGACAGACTCAAAGTGCCCAACATCGTCAGGTACGGCGCAACACCCGTTCGTTGCACGTTGCATTGCAAGTAAATTGACATCTGTCACAAGTGCGGACGCCTCGGCCACCGCATGGACGTGTGCCCAAATCCCGCCAACCGCATTTGCAGGGGTTGCGGAGGCCGCAACCCAGACCAGGGGCACCAATGCTCGCCCAAGTGTAACCTATGCGGCTGCGCTCACGTGACGGCCGACAAGGCCTGCAAAGCAAGGTACAAGACTCCGTATGTGATTCGCAGGCGATGATGGGAGCGCCAAAACACACATGCCCAACTGACACAGCAAGACTTCCCGCCCATCCGGCCGCACAGACCCAGATCCACGTAGCGATCGCGTGGCCGGTCCCGGTCCCGCAGTCGTCAAAGGCACAACCGCGCTTCGACAAGATCGAGATCCAGGACGCCAACTCCCGGAGACAAGGTGAGCTAAGCGGACACTGTCCGGAGCAACGCGCGGGAGGTGGTCGTAACAGCACCTGCAGTCCCAGAGCAGAATAAAAAAGCCGGTAATGACATTTTAGAGGCGCTAAGGAAAGAGAACGCAGAAATGCGAAAAGAGAACGCGGCAATCCGCGAACAAGTCCAAAAGCTAATGCAAGAGATGCGAGAACTCAGACGCGAGCGCGCCGGGATGGAACAAAACAAACAGAACGCACAACAGCAGGTACCAGCGAGCGTTCCTGACGCGGACGCGCCCGCCCCGAAGAAATGGGCGATACAACAAAATACCACGAGGGCGGTTTCGAGAGCCAGGTGCGAGTGTAAATTACATACATCAAGAAAATGCCACGCACCATGCAAAGTACCATGGAGACCCTGCACGCAACATTCCTTGGCCCCGCAAACAAGACCCCTAACCTTGAAGGAAACATGCAAATACTGAATCACTCCGTATTCACGTAACACGGACACGCACCGGCGAGCAGTGATGCGGGACCGAGCCAGCATGAAGGGCAGCCGGGTAACTTGCATCAACATCAACATGGCCAACGATAACTAAGGGATAGTATAACGGCAGTGAAACTGCCGCGGCTTCGCCGGCAAAAGGACGTTCTACAGCAACACATCAGGCACGCAACACGTAAACCGGACGTAACATTGCTCCAAGAAACGCTCACCGACGCGCCTACCTTAACAGGCTACAAAACGCAAGGCAGCAAAATCGAGGGGAGGGGTGTATGCACGCTCGTCAGGAAGCGTCTGACATTCGTTGAACACGAACTAAGCGGCGTCCAGATGGAACACACTCTCACCGAACTGATAACCAGCAAGCAGAGGAAACAAAGTATATCCATACTGAACGTATACAGCAGCCCGTCGAAACACCGCCAACGCTTCCGAGCGCTGTTTTAGAAGACGCTTAAGATTGCCGGGTCCCGGACGCGGATTGCAGGGGGAGATATCAACGCGGCAGGCACGGCATGGGGTTACGGCTACAGCACGACGAAAGGAAGAGAACTCGTGCAAGATGCGCAGGAACTCGAATTTGCGTTACTTATGGATCCGGCGCACCCGACGAGAATCGGTAACTCCACTACCAGAGACACGACCCCGGACTTGACGCTCGTCCAAAATGCCAGGACGACGGCTACCACGTAGAAAAACACGTCGACCGACCTGGGGACTGACCACATGATCGTCGAAATACACGTACAGACTCCGGACAAGGCGCAGGGCAGTAAGGGAAAATTCAAATGGACCTATTGGGAAGATTTCAGAAATAGACGAGACCAACAAGAGTCTTCAGGAGATACGATCACGGACATCGAAGCCTGGACCCGCTAGCGGGTTGCAGACGAAACTGTGGGACGAAACGAAGACCAAGTCCCTCCAGAGGAACTGCCTCGCATGTCTATTACACAAGGAGCTCGAGAAGCACGGTGAAGATGCAGTGATCGTCCGGTTACGAGCGAAGTACTTGCCGCACACTTCGACCGCACAACACGGCCCATATGAGGGGGATCCGAACGCAGAATTGGATAAGGACCTTAACGTAGAAGAGATCAGGACGGCGCTGCACAACCTCCACAGCAGATCGGCGCCGGGCCCCGACGGGGTGTCAAATCGCGCCATAAAGAATCTCGACGACCGATCCGTGGAACAGTTAACGACATTCATCAATGACTGCTGGCAGCGCTGTAGCCTCCCGCAACAGTGGAAAGCTGCGAGAATGATACTGATCCCAAAACCCGGAAAACCGCCAAGCCTCGGCAACCTTCGCCCCATATCCCTAACGTCGTTTGTCGGCAAGACCATGGAGCACGCACTGCTTAACCGCTGGCAAGCCCACTTAGAGCAGAAAGAGGCACACCCACCATGCATATTAGGATTCCGCCCCCAATTATCCACGCAAGATGCAATGTTACAACTGAAGCACCAGGTGCTTGACGTCAAGACGAGAGGAACCAGAGAAATTCTCGGCCTCGACCTTGAAAGCGAGTTCGATACAATCGCGCACTCTGCGATCTTACACCAGATATCGCGCAAAATCTAGGTGTACGCTCGTACAACTACGTTAAAGATTTTTTGAGAGACAGGCGAGCTTTTTTGTGGAAATGGATATTCAGATAGAAGTGCAAACGCTGGGAAGCACCGGCACCCCGCAGGGCTCCGTCATCTCGCCCCTGCTCTTCAACTTCGTCATGATCGGGCTAGCACAAAAGCTACAAGAACTCGAGGACGTCCGGCACACCATATACGCCGACGACACAACACTCTGGGTGCACGAAGGCAGCGACGGTTACATCGAAACGGCACTGCAACTAGCAATCGAGACAATAGAGGAGTACTTTGTGGGTACGGGATTACGAAGTTCGCCTACAAAGTCGGAACTCCTACTCTACCGCCCTACGCAGAGGGGCAGACCACCCGGGTGTGGTCGGAATGCGGCAACGACCAGCCTAGAATATGAAGAGATCAGACTACGCACGAGCAACGGAGCAACCATCCCGATAGTGCACAGAATTGGGGTCCTTGGCATGACAATCGAAGCCAGTGGCGTCAACGGCGAAACGATCACTAAATTACAGCAAAATACGGATAACGCCATGCGAATCCTCAAGAGGGTCACCAGCAGAAGAAACGGAATGAGGGAGGCGAGTCTCACACGACTCATATTCTCTTTCGTCATGAGCAATATTGCGTAAGTCGCGGCATTCCACAACTGGTACAAGGGAGAAGAAGCCAAGTCAACGTCCTCACCCGCAGTGTGTACAAGATAGCACTGGGTCTACCCGAGTCCACCAGCACGCAACGCTTGCTCCAGCTCGGGCTTCACATCACGCTTACCGGAATCGCCGAGGCGCAGCGCAAGAGAAACCAATGTAGGACTGAAGCAAGATGAACAATCCCAGGGGGGAATTTTTACTCAGAAAAGCAATTGGAAGCACCAGCCAAACAAATTGACAAAGTAGTTTTTGAGGATAGTGAAACAGAATGGACTTATACCAAATTAACTCCATTACTTGAGCTAAAGCTAGCTAAGGTGCGAGTAAAGCTAAAAGGTAAAAGACGCAAACCCAACAGTTGGTGGGGTGAGGAGGTCAAGAGGGCGATAGAGAAACGTCAGGAAGCATCCAGGGAACACAGATATTCCAAGAAGAGGGGGAACCAGAAGTTGAAGTAGACAGAAAATGGGATACCTTCATAAAGTATAGAAGGGATGCATCCTATTTGATTAATGAGAATATTAGAAGAAAGGATGCCCAATGGATCTCAAAAGTTAATAAAAAGGATATAAAAGCAGCTCAAAAATTCGGGAAGCATCTAAATACAACGTGTAATAAGACTAGGCTAGAACAAAGATGTTTCAACAGGACTTGTCGGGCTAGTTGGTTGATCATAATGCAAAAAAGACGAACTGCGCAACAAGAACACGGACGAAAGGGAGGCAGACACACACTAACGCACTAACACACTAACACACACTGCGTTAGTGTGTGTCTGCCTCCCTTTCGTCCGTGTTCTTGTTGCGCAGTTCGTCTTTTTTGCACTAGAACAAAGGTTTATTGTTACAGATCACGGTATTCGAGTAAAAGGGGATGAAGCGATAAAACACATAGGAACAAAGATGACAGAAATATTTAAAGAAAGAAATGTTGCACATTATTTATCGAAGCAGGATAGACAGGTTACTGCAATAGCTTCACTTCAGCAAAGAGAGTGGGAAAGGGCAGAGAAGAAGGTTCCTAGTGGCACATCAACAGGACCAGATTGTATTCCAATTATGTTAATAAAGAAGCTAGGACCAATATCCAAGCAAACATTAATACACGTAGTGAATAAAATGATAGTGGATGGGAAAGTCCCCGATGAATGGCGATTAAGTAGGATGAACATGATATATAAGGGAAAAGGGTACAAAGCTGACGTAAGCAACTACCGTCCCATAACATACGTGGTTTACAGGGTGGTGATGCAGATTATAAAGCACAGATTGCAGGCTTGAGGGGAGAACGATAGGGTGCTAGGGGAGCTACAAAATGGGTTCCAGAACTAAAGGAGGTTGGAAGAGAATCTGTTTTCATTGACGCAGTGTATAGAGATTGCTGAAAAGGAACACAGGCCGCTAAGGCTAGCATTTCTGGATATTAAGGAAGCCTACGACAACGTTATTCAAGAGTATTTGTGGCACATACTGGGCACATTGGATGTGGAAGATGGAGTAATTAATCTCTTAAAAGAGATATATAAAGGTACCAGAATGCTTATAAGATGGGAAAAAATGTATCAGAGCCTGTAGAGATACAGCAGGGGCTTAGGCAAGGATGTCCTCTCTCTCCTTTGTTGTTGATGTTGTACCTGCAAGGGTTGGAGACCAAGCTAGAGGGGAGCGGACTACGCTTCAACCTGTCTTTTTTCAAGCATTCCGTCCGACATCAACGCTTCATCATGTCCGAGATCGCCACTACTCGGTTTCCTGTTCCTGCGTGCTAAATGAAAACCCTCATCACCACAGTCATCAGCCGCCGATATAAATGTGCTGCAACCTTCTTCGACGCTCTGTGGGCTCGGTGGCTGTGCTCCGCACAAGTCACTAATCCTCTGGTATTCGTCATGCATATTGGTGGCGAGTATTCTCTGTTTTCAAAAAAAAAACTAGCAATTATTTCTTAGTCCAGCTGCCGAGCCCGCAGTGCTGCGTTTTTCTGGTAGCTGATTGCAGTAATGTTTTGCGTCCCTTCCTGCTCTTGACAGGTGATATCGAATCTAACCTGGCCCTAATACTATCGAGGATGAGCTCGATGAACTAAAGAATCTATCCTGCTGTCAAACCAAGCTCATTTCCGATATACGGGACCTCAAAACTCAAAGCAATTCCACTGAAGTTGCCATATCCGGCTTGACTAAGCGAATGACGGACACGAAGGCCCATTTCGCTTTTTCAGATCTTCAAACCTATTTCGAAGCCATGAAATCTTTGAGCACTGGGATGGCTGACAGATCGACATTCTAGTTGCGCGAATTGATAATGTAGAAAAGCGTACGCGTCGCAATAATTTGATATTCTATGGTATTCCCAATAGTAACCGATCTGAAAATTTTGCAGGCCCTGGGGAAACAGTCATCAACCATTGCGTTCGGAACTTGAGTACAAGAATTGACCCTGAGAACAATGAACACGCCCATCACCTTGGGTGTTACAAATCTAACCACATTCGTCCAAGCATCGTCAAGTTTACTTCATCTAAAATTAAAGATACTACATTATCGAATGATCATAAGTATAAGGAAACTCCAGCGCTGGCGAGGCCTTTTCCGCCATAGTCAGAAATACGTGAAAGCACCTAGTCGTGTTCGCTAATAAAAGACTACAAAATTTGCTTTGAATTATAAGATATTGCACTTTGGTCTCAAGTGCAGCGTGTTCGATGAAACCGCGAAAGCAGTGAAGGAAATAGTAACTCATCCCTCACAATCAGATTAGCAATCACCTTATCATGAACCGTCTTGAAACCGCACCAAGGACGATTCTTTATCTACCCTCTCGCTCTCCGCTATATACACTAGCTTTCGTAGTTTTATTGCTAAGCGTGAGCTTATTTCTACCCTTGTTTCGTCATCAAGCAGCAACCTACTTATACTGAGACTTGGCTGAGCGGTGACATATCAGACAACGAATAACTGGCTGATCTACCAAACTTTCAGGTTTTTCGGAAAGACCGTAAAGATTCACGAGGATAGGGTGTACTGATTGAAGGCAGCCAAGATTTATCAAGTCCCCTAATAAAAGATTCATCCCACCTCGAAATGTCACTCACTTATCTTCCACGCAGCACCTAACACAGTTCCTCGGCGTTTGCTATAGGCCATCATATACTAGCCATGATTTTTTCCCTCACCTTGATAACGCACTAAGTCAACTTTCCAGAAAACATCCCAATTCACATTTTTTCCTCTTCGGCGCTTTTAATTTTCCAAATATTGACTGGCATAGCCAGCCAGCACCTATTGCTAACAATGGAGAAACAAGGGGACTCTTAGATTTTTGCAACAACCTCAACCTTAGTCAGGTAATATTTGAACTTACCCGCGTAACGCAGAGCTGTGCCAGTGTTTTAGATGTTTCGTCATCAAGCAGCAACCTACTTATACTGAGACTTGGCTGAGCGGTGACATATCAGACAACGAATAACTGGCTGATCTACCAAACTTTCAGGTTTTTCGGAAAGACCGTAAAGATTCACGAGGATAGGGTGTACTGATTGGAGGCAGCCAAGATTTATCAAGTCCCCTAATAAAAGATTCATCCCACCTCGAAATGTCACTCACTTATCTTCCACGCAGCACCTAACACAGTTCCTCGGCGTTTGCTATAGGCCATCATATACTAGCCATGATTTTTTCCCTCACCTTGATAACGCACTAAGTCAACTTTCCAGAAAACATCCCAATTCACATTTTTTCCTCTTCGGCGATTTTAATTTTCCAAATATTGACTGGCATAGCCAGCCAGCACCTATTGCTAACAATGGAGAAACAAGGGGACTCTTAGATTTTTGCAACAACCTCAACCTTAGTCAGGTAATATTTGAACTTACCCGCGTAACGCAGAGCTGTGCCAGTGTTTTAGATGTTTCGTCATCAAGCAGCAACCTACTTATACTGAGACTTGGCTGAGCGGTGACATATCAGACAACGAATAACTGGCTGATCTACCAAACTTTCAGGTTTTTCGGAAAGACCGTAAAGATTCACGAGGATAGGGTGTACTGATTGGAGGCAGCCAAGATTTATCAAGTCCCCTAATAAAAGATTCATCCCACCTCGAAATGTCACTCACTTATCTTCCACGCAGCACCTAACACAGTTCCTCGGCGTTTGCTATAGGCCATCATATACTAGCCATGATTTTTTCCCTCACCTTGATAACGCACTAAGTCAACTTTCCAGAAAACATCCCAATTCACATTTTTTCCTCTTCGGCGATTTTAATTTTCCAAATATTGACTGGCATAGCCAGCCAGCACCTATTGCTAACAATGGAGAAACAAGGGGACTCTTAGATTTTTGCAACAACCTCAACCTTAGTCAGGTAATATTTGAACTTACCCGCGTAACGCAGAGCTGTGCCAGTGTTTTAGATGTTTCGTCATCAAGCAGCAACCTACTTATACTGAGACTTGGCTGAGCGGTGACATATCAGACAACGAATAACTGGCTGATCTACCAAACTTTCAGGTTTTTCGGAAAGACCGTAAAGATTCACGAGGATAGGGTGTACTGATTGGAGGCAGCCAAGATTTATCAAGTCCCCTAATAAAAGATTCATCCCACCTCGAAATGTCACTCACTTATCTTCCACGCAGCACCTAACACAGTTCCTCAGCGTTTGCTATAGGCCATCATATACTAGCCATGATTTTTTCCCTCACCTTGATAACGCACTAAGTCAACTTTCCAGAAAACATCCCAATTCACATTTTTTCCTCTTCGGCGATTTTAATTTTCCAAATATTGACTGGCATAGCCAGCCAGCACCTATTGCTAACAATGGAGAAACAAGGGGACTCTTAGATTTTTGCAACAACCTCAACCTTAGTCAGGTAATATTTGAACTTACCCGCGTAACGCAGAGCTGTGCCAGTGTTTTAGATGTTTCGTCATCAAGCAGCAACCTACTTATACTGAGACTTGGCTGAGCGGTGACATATCAGACAACGAATAACTGGCTGATCTACCAAACTTTCAGGTTTTTCGGAAAGACCGTAAAGATTCACGAGGATAGGGTGTACTGATTGGAGGCAGCCAAGATTTATCAAGTCCCCTAATAAAAGATTCATCCCACCTCGAAATGTCACTCACTTATCTTCCACGCAGCACCTAACACAGTTCCTCGGCGTTTGCTATAGGCCATCATATACTAGCCATGATTTTTTCCCTCACCTTGATAACGCACTAAGTCAACTTTCCAGAAAACATCCCAATTCACATTTTTTCCTCTTCGGCGATTTTAATTTTCCAAATATTGACTGGCATAGCCAGCCAGCACCTATTGCTAACAATGGAGAAACAAGGGGACTCTTAGATTTTTGCAACAACCTCAACCTTAGTCAGGTAATATTTGAACTTACCCGCGTAACGCAGAGCTGTGCCAGTGTTTTAGATGTTTCGTCATCAAGCAGCAACCTACTTATACTGAGACTTGGCTGAGCGGTGACATATCAGACAACGAATAACTGGCTGATCTACCAAACTTTCAGGTTTTTCGGAAAGACCGTAAAGATTCACGAGGATAGGGTGTACTGATTGGAGGCAGCCAAGATTTATCAAGTCCCCTAATAAAAGATTCATCCCACCTCGAAATGTCACTCACTTATCTTCCACGCAGCACCTGACACGGTTCCTCGGCGTTTGCTATAGGCCATCATATACTAGCCATGATTTTTTCCCTCACCTTGATAACGCACTAAGTCAACTTTCCAGAAAACATCCCAATTCACATTTTTTCCTCTTCGGCGATTTTAATTTTCCAAATATTGACTGGCATAGCCAGCCAGCACCTATTGCTAACAATGGAGAAACAAGGGGACTCTTATATTTTTGCAACAACCTCAACCTTAGTCAGGTAATATTTGAACTTACCCGCGTAACGCAGAGCTGTGCCAGTGTTTTAGATCTCTTATTAACCAATCATCCGGACAGCGTTCAGCCCGTTACATACCTACCTGAAATAAGCGATCACAAATAATTCACGCTAACCTTGTCCTCACGCCAATCCGGCGCCTCAAATTGCATAAAACCATCGGTCTTTATGACAGAGAGAATTATAAACCCATAACTAATTAACGTGTTTTCAAGTCTTCTCGTCACGCTTTCATTCCCCTAGTGTTCAAGAAATTTGGTTACTGTTCAAAGAAAAACTAGAAAGTCTAACCAATAGGTTCATCCCCCAAATTAGTTTTCGCTCTAATTCACAAAAACCATGGTGTACTAAAACACTCAAACGTTTAGAGAACAAAAAGAAGCGAATTTACCGTTCAGCCAAGTCTGAGGGGACGCATAGCGCATGGGTAAAATATCACAAAGCTGACAAATCGCATCTCTCTACTATTTCGAATGCCAAGCATACCTTTTTTCACTCGGACTTGCCGAATATGCCCTCAAGTAACCCCATAAAGTTATGGGAAGTTATCAATCCGCATCACTCCCCAGAAATAACACTCACAGATGAGTCAGGAACAGTTTTCGCCGATGCTGGCTACTATGTTTAACTCTGCCTTCTCATCCGTATTGGCGAAAGAAACCGGAATATCATCATTTTCCGCACCACCCTCAAAGATAAATCATGCTATGCCACCAGTTGTCTTCACGTCATATGGCATTTCGTCTCTAATTGAAACTATGAAACTTTCATCTTCATCCGATATGAATAATATTAACTTAAAGCTTTTGAAATATACCAAGGACATTTATGCGCCATTTTTGTGCTTACTTTTTCACAGTCATTGTTGTCAAGTCAACTACCACATGATTGGAAAAGCGGTAAGGTCTTTCCAGTCTTAAAATCGGGTAAAAAAATTCACCGCTTAACTACCGTTCTATTTCCCTTACCAGTGTGCCCTGCAAACTCATGTAACACGTCATCTACTCCAATCTCATGAGCTTCCTCGACTGTCAAACCTTTTTTCATCCTGCGCAACACGGTTTTCGAAAAGGCTTCTCATGCGGAACACAGCTAGCCATTTTTATTCATGATTTGCATGCTAATCTCGACTCTGACCTACAGACCGATGCTATTTTTCTAGACTATGCGAAAGCGTTCGACAAGGTTCCTCACAAAAGCTTACTATTAAAACTTTCATATTTGAACCTCCCCTCTAATATCCTTAAATGGATAGAAATCTTGACTAACCGCTCACAGTACATCACCGTTAACAGCCAGAACTCCAATCCTATTCCAGTAACGTCAGGTGTCCCGCAAGGGTCTGTCCTTGGTCCGCTTCTGTTTTTAATTTATAATAACGATTTACCAACGAAAGTATGTACTAATATTCGCATCTTCAACGACGATTGTGCAATTTATTGCCAAGTTATTAACGCTTCTGACCAAACTTATCTTCAAGACGACCTTAACCGCATTCAGGAATGGTGTGCCAATTGGTTAATGGAACTCAACCTTCATAAATGTAAAATCTTGTCCTTCACGCGTCGCCGCATTTCCCATTCGTAGTAGCTGACGTCCGTGTGCACCCGTTTCTATCATACAAGTCCTTAGAGATTACCTTGTGTAGCGACTTGTTCTGGAACACACACGTTAGGAACATCATTTCATCTACTAATAAAACACTTGGATTTTTAAGACGTCATCTCCTCCAAGCCCCTAAACATGCGAAGTTATTAGCGTACAAATCCCTTGTCAGACCAAAATTAGAATGTGTCTCACCCATTTCGAACCCGCACCAAGCATTCCTTATAAATGCACTCGAATCAGTCCAAAACAAAGCAGCCAGATTCATTCATTCATCACATTCTTACGACATTAGTGTGTCAGCGTTGAAAGCTGAATCCGACTTATTGCCGTTATCACTTCGTCGCCGCATTGACAGCCTTTGCTTCTTTCATAAATTTTTCCATAGTTCACAAGGCCGCCCACCCTACATCATCTCTCCAGACGGCATATCTCATCGCACTTATCATCCTTTTCAAGTTTGCCGACTTCATGCCCGTAATGCCACTTCTTCCGCATCATTTTTTTCCCGTACTGCAGCAGACTGGAACGACCTACCCAACCAAATCGCAGCGATCATGTGCTCTCCTAACTTTGCCAATAATGTTAATGTTACCAGTCATGTCTCGTTCTGTTAACGCTTTCCCACCAAAATATATGTACCCACCTCTTATGTAATACACCTCGTGGGTCTTTAAATTAATAAACTGAAATGAAATGAAATAAAAGCGGCTTGAAACAAAATGTCATTTGGTGAAAGCGGTCATCTCTGATCAAAAGTCGTACAATGTCGGCATGTCAAGAATGCTCATCCATACCGCCCATGAGCTGTATTTGAACACACCAACTGAACATTTTAAAATCAGATTGGCAAAGAAACTAAAAGAGCGACACATCTTCACAATGGCCTTCGCTGACATGAGAGTGAAGTACGCCGCACAAGTGTTCAGCCAATCCGTGTGTGGCACTCCTTACTCTCATCGCCATCCAAGAGCTTCCTGTTGATGACGAATTTACAGCAGAGTTCACGGGAAGGGGGATAAGCTTTTTGACAACCTGAACAGTTTAACCTTGAAAACGCAGGACGACAAGTTGTGGTACGCAATGACTGAGGGCTCGAAACAGCATGTCCTCCTTGAGTCGTGCGTAAATAGGATTGCCTAATGACGTTTTGGCAGCACTCCATTTTGATTGGCAGATTACAATCCATCAAAGGTTTGCAGATTACAATAAAATCATTACTCCTGCAGTGGACTGACCTAAAATATTTTTAATTTACTCATCTTGTCCCTCGTCGGTTGCAGCAAGACCCGTTGGAAGGAAATTTTGCAATAATTCGTCAAAAAACACGGCTGTGATGAGACCCCTAATATGTAACAATTTGCAGCTGCTCGATAAACATATCTGGATTAGCAAGGTTTTTCAGACTTTCTCAAGGAACCTGCGAAGTGACAAGAAATGTATTCATCACCAACTTAGAGAGCGTTTCCGTATTGATGTCGCCAAGGAGCATACCAACCACAAGCCACTGGAGGCAGCAAGGCTCCGATTCAACTGACCTGCAAGTGTACTCACTACATGAACCTCGTATAGTATATGAAAATGCTGTGTACCATGTCGCTTGAACTATTGTGAAGAGTTTTCTTGACCATAAGAACTACAGAGTGCACATGTGAGACAACACTCTTTGCAGCATACTGTGTCTCCCTCACTGGGCAACACCAATTTCTCGCTCAACTGGTGTTTCTGAGCACCCTATCAAGCACTCTTCCGCATCCTCTGAAGAATTCCTAAATTATGCAAAAGAATTAGATTCCACCTTCAGACAGGAAGTAATTTACTGTGCCCGCTTATAAAACGTATGTGAGAGTCTTGTTGACAGGATACCAATTCGGCAGGCTATTTTCTGTTCAGTAGGCCGCATTCTAAAATTTGCTAAAGTTATTCTGCCGGGAAAGGCTACATTGGTATATCTCATTCGTCAGCAGAAGTGCAGAAGGACAGTCGAAACACAGTGCTTCCGTCAGAAAGAAGCCTAAATTACCGGTTTAAATTCGTAATGCGTCGTATTAGGATATGATTATGTTTGGTTTTTTATTGCTGCCTACCGCTTATGTGCCCTCTCTTGAACTTTTGTTGCACTATTTATTTTTATGTCCGGAAGAGACCGGAAGTGGGCGGATTGGGTAAGGAAACAAATGCAGGTTAATGACATCCTAGTCGAAATCAGGAGGAAGAAATGGGCTTGGGCAGGGCATGTAATGCGAAAGCAAGATAACCGCTGGTCCTTGAGAGTAACGGAGTGGATTACAAGAGCAGGCAAGCATAGCAGAAAGTGAAAACTGAAAAGTGAAAGTTCCTCAAAATACAGCTTTCACTCTTCAGTTTTCTCTTTCTTTTCTCCCTCCCTCCTTTATCTCTTCCTTTTACGGCGCGGTTCGGGTGTCCACCGAGATATGTGAGATGGTTACGGTGCCATTTCCTTGCCTCAAAAACCAATCAAAACAAGTGAGCCGGCGGCGTTCATAGAGTTCATTGGCGTTGATAGCTTTGCAAAGGCCGTTCATGTTCACGAAAGGAAAGGCGCACAACCGGCCCCGTGGGTCAGTGGAGACCTCAATCTCGCTTTCATGTAAGTGGCGTTGGTGTCCAACTGCAAAAGCCTGCTTTGATTGAGTTCCGCACACTGTATAGGCAGCGTGCCCTCTCTGCCACCCTGGGAGGTGGCATGCAGTTAATGGTTGATCGCGAGAGATTGATCACAAAATGAACGCTGCAGCCTAGCTATTGCTGCAGTGGCGCATGTCAGCCACAACGCTCTTAGCGCTAATGCATTACGGCCACATCTCTCTCTCACCACCACCACATGCATCAAAGCAGGAATGAGGCGTCCTCATATCCAGGGAGCCAGTTATGCGGCCTTCCTTTCCTCGGAGCCATCGCCGTCTAGAACATTGTCAACGCCAACGCCAATAAACACAGTGAACGGCGACATTTTTCGCTTTGTATATCCTGGATTAGCTAAGCTAATCCACATTAGTTTTTGTTAGTAGCTGGCGTTATTGTTGTTTTAGCAAAAAATGCGTGTTTGTGTCAGCCACAGTGTCGTTCCTTTGTTCCCTCACAGCAAGGTCCGCCGTGGTCGGCGTGCGCTCGGTAGCGTACGCAATCACGGGGCAGAGTCCGGCGGTTTTGAAGTGTCAGCCGCGACTAAATGGGTGAAAACGTAATTGTCTCCCGTATGAAAACCCCACAACACGTAGGAGCGGTGTACGCGTAAGATGCGACATGGTTGCTGGTGCCCTATAGGAGGTACTCACTGGGCACGGCCCGCCAGGAGGCGCCAGCGAATGTTCACATTCAGCCGCCATAAGCGTGGTCGTTCAGAGCGTGGTGTGTTTCAGAGACGGGACTGGCGGTCTGCGTCAGCCGTGTCGTGATTCTCGGTGGTTTTTTTTTTCTTTCACCTGCAGTTTTGTCTGCCAGTATGGTTAACTGCGCGGTGTATAGGTGCAGTACCCACTCGCAGAAGGGCGAGAATGATGAAATTGTGGCGGTGGTTGGATGTTTTCCGATTCCAAAAGCAGTCACGCATCAGCGTGCCCGGACGAAGGAAGTCACCACTCAACGCCGAGCAGAGTGGTTTTGCCGTATTAACCGCAAGAATATCGACCGCAGTGCGAACTATTACAAAGTCTGCGCGAAGCATTTTATATCAGGTAGCTCTAGAAGTCCGCAGATCACGATGCCCTCGACCGCATTCGAGATCGTAAAGGTTATTTCACAAGCAAGCGACTTAGCGGCGCGGCGGAAAATTTTCTGACTTGTAACCGCCGCGGCCGCTTGAAAGATGTTTTTGTGCCACAGAAGCAGAAATTCCAAGCGTTTTCGCATGTATGTGAAACAGGCTTAACTGCAGGCCTGTCGGGAGGTAGCTCATCGCGACTTTACTTACGCAGGTCGTCCAGCATACGTTATGGATGAGACCAGTCCGGACTGGGCGCCCTCTCTTCACCTTGGGCACGGGAAAGAAATGAGCGGCAACGCCTCGTCATCTCGGTACGATCGCCCGCTGTTATGGATGAGAACTTGCCCGGCCTTAAAACGCAGCTGGTGATTTACGACTGTAGGCTTTAGCGTGACCACTTAAAGGGAATTGGATGGTTTTGAATGTGCCAGGTAGCTGAATGCAAAGCTTTTTTTCAAGTACTCGAGGAAAAGGCGACGTGCGGAGCGATCGGGAAGTCCCCTGAAGCAACTGCGTGAGAATGCAGACAGCAAAAGTAGTGCTGTGCAAGATCTACCAGTGTCCTCAGAAGATGATGAACCGCCTCATGATGATGATCCTGGTAATCAAGAGACACCTGATCAAGAATGCACTGATGGAAGTGCGTGTTTGCATGGAGTTAACAGTGCCACTGTTTTATTCTAAGCATGTTTAATTATAAAAACTTCGTCGTTGTGTCGTGTGACTGGTGACTTGTAATGAAAAAGAACCAACAGTTGAATTATCCTACTCGATTGCTATCTGTTTTAATGTGGATTGATCGGCAGCTTTTACATTGTTTGCTGTATCTTTTTATGGAAGGCAGACTTCATGCAAGTCACTGACTTGACAATGGAGCAAATTCAAAATCTTGAGAATGAATATCGGTACCTGCTATCAGGGCTTGGGGAAGTAAGAAACAAGCTGAGCAAGCCAGGGCTTACTGAAGATTGCCTCAGAGAAAATGAAGACGTGTTGCAGTTCTACACAGGACTGCCAAATCTCAGCCTTTTGATGGCCCTTCTTGAAGTGCTGAAAAAAGGAATGACACATACTAGGCGCCCTCTTCCAGGAGATGCTCATTTCCATCATCCGCCTTCGTTTGAATGTGCCATTGCAGGACTTGGCCTACAGGTGCTCGCCTTTTACACTGGCTTTATGAGTGTTGAGGTTACAAAATATTTGTTCACTTGCAGGTTCGCTGTATCCCAGCCAACTGTGTCCAGGGTCGTCAACAAGTGGATTTACGTGCCTTTTGTCCACCTCTCCCGTGCTGTGAAGCGGCCAGGGTCTGAGGAATTGCGGGCAATGATGCCTATGGCAATTCGGCAGTGCTTCGGGACACAAATAGCTGAGATACTCGACTGTTTGGGGTGTTCATAGAGCGACCTGCCTCTTTCCTGCCTAGATCGCACATATGGTCGAACTGTTAACACCACAATACAGTCAAGTACCTAATTGGCATTGCCCCACAAGGTGTCGTCACATACATTTCTCTTGGGTGGTTTGGACACTCGAGTGACAAGATCATTACAGAGGAGTGTGGCGTGCTGAATAATCTCCAGCCTGTAGATTATGTTTTGGCAGACAGAGGTTTCACTATTGGCGAAAGTGTTGGGCTTCACTGCGCGAAGCGTTTAATTCCTGCTTTCACCAAAGGCAAGCCCCTGCTCTAAGCTTGTGAAGTAGAGAAGACGAGAAAGCTAGCTAATGTTAGTATTTATGTTGAAAGACACATTGAACTCCTCCGTAATAAGTACCGAATTCTGAAGTGCACGCTTCCTGTGGAGATGCTTGCATCAGAAGAAAACGGACCCACTGTGCTTGATAAAGCAGTCTTTGTTAGCACTAAGCAATTTCAGTAACTCTACTGTTCCATTTGGATGACTCCAGTGATAGATGAAGCAATTGGTTCACATGCTGCAATTGTTTAATGCTTATGCAGCTCCTGTGGAGGAAAAATTGTGCACGTTGTTATGAACGGGATGCACATCAGCCGAAGAGGATTTAGGCGTCGATTCCTTCGACCGGGATGACCACAGTAGCGGCAATTTCGACAGCATCAGGTGGCCGACGATCGCACAAAAAAAGGATTCCTCCCTGGGCAACAGCCTGTGGAATTCTTCCCATGCTCGGCTCGGTGCGAATGACCTTCCCTTTGTCTGGTTCCTCGCAGTCGACGGGGAAAGAGGGGGACTTCCAGTAATTAACCGTGTCTGACAAGAGCTGTCCCGACCGAAAGAGCCCGCCGAGGTTGTGGCCGCGGCGCCGCACCTGTGTTTGGATGGACACGTGCAGCTTGGGGCGAAGTAGCAGCCAACCTCCGAATCCTTCTCGCCCATTCCCACGAGTACCTCCGCGCGCTATGTGCTGTGTCACTCCTCCGATCTGTTCCTCGCATTGAATTGGCCACCGCCTGGTGACCAGTCCAAGCCTTAGGGTAATTAACTAGCGTCCTGGGTAGGAACGAGTGCGCTGTGTCCTAGCGGCAAGGCTCATCCACTCGCTCGACGCTATGAACTTTTAATTCTTGATTGTTTGCTTTTTTGTACAATATGTAAATAAGTTTCTTCAAAGTGCCAGTAAATCTGTTTGTGTGTTTGTTCCCAAATGTCAGGTCCCATCCTTCCTCGTCCCTTCTCCGGCAAACGATGCTTACGCGCTAACTTTGCAGTGGTGCCGCGCTAGTCAAAACTAGACTGTTTTCCAATGAGCATTTTTAGCAACCCATCAACACAAGCTGCATCATAAACTCAAAAACGAACATGCTTGCGGAAAGCATGACTGTCAGTGCCTCGGCAGGTTAATTTTATGGTTAAAAATTGCTAGTTTTGCAACCGCAGAATCGACATTTACGCCGCTGCCGATGTGAGATGATCTGTCGAAAGTCGTCGGTGTAAAGCGAAAATTTGAAAACTGCACAAAAAGCTTGACACTGCGCGATCGCCGCCGAACGCAGCGGTTAAATCAATGAAGAAACGCGTAGAGATTGCACGTTTTTTGATCGAACAGTCAGTCGGCCCATTTGCGCCGCTGCCGAAGACTCGACGCATGTCATTAAATCGCTCTGGTAACGCGATGGTTTAAAAACGCCACTGCTCGACTCCATGCGATCACTGCAGTGCACGACACTTTAAGCAATGAAGAAACACGTGAGGGCAATGCAAGAAAATAAATGAGCTTACCCTGCCAGTGATGACCACTCGGCTGTCAGCGAGAACTTTGAGGCGCGGTTCCTGCACCCAACGCTGGTGAGATAGTTGTGCGCTTCCAAAGGCTTGTATGATTTCAGCTGCGCAATGGTTATGAAGCTCGTTTCATGAACGAGATAATCCTTAATGTCCGTGAAATCTGCACGTGGCAAAAGACTGACGTCGCCCTTCAGTTCTGCTTTGCTCAAATCAAGAGGGTCAACACTGCCGCACAGGCGCACATTATCTTCATACTGCGACTTTCCTGGCTCTTCCAGAGCTCGTGCGTATGCAGTTAACCGCATTCTGAGCATTGCGCACTGACAGCAAGTCTTGTGAACACTTCTGTGCGCTGTGTTCTTCGAAAAAAATGACAACACGCACAGCCAAGCACCGCCGTGACGTTCCTTTTGCGGCACCGAAAACACACGACCACGCTTATGACGGCGACCGCGAACCACGGCAGCGCATCTTGCCTCTGACGTCATGTGAATAGCTCCTATAGAAGCACGCTCAAAAATTGCTACAGTGGTATTTATAGTTGCTGTGTTTTTTCTTCTGGATGTGTAATATTTGGGGTTTCGCGTCCCGAAGCAACACATGGGCTATGAGGGACGCAGTAGTAGTGGCCGACAGATTATACTTAACTATGTGGGGTTCCTTAACGTGTGCGGAAACTGTACAGTACACGAACCGCTTGCAATGTAATGCCACAGAGAGAAGCATTAGTGGCCTTTTATAAACGCTTTGTGCATCGTCTTTATTACTTCTTTTATGAGCTATTTCTCCGCATGTATATTTGGGGTGAACCCACGGTGTGTCAGTACTGCAATTTTAATTAATGACATCTGATTACTGTTCGCCAGCCATGGCCACAATTTTTTGTGAATTTTCAAAAAGTCGTCTCTCTATCCAACTCTCGACCTGCCTTGATTACATCGTCCTCCTCTTGGTATCTACAAAAACAATTAAGTAAACGAATGCAAGGTATATTTCTGGGCTAGTTGGTAGTTGTCGAACATCATGGAATCGCAGCGCTGGCAGACAAGGACACAGAGTGTGCGTGTGTTCTCTCTGTGTCCTTGTCTGCCAGCGCCGCGATTCCATGAAGTAAACGAAATGGGGCATCGCAGACGAGCAATGCGCAAAGCACGCATGCAAGACTGCAGCTCATCTGTCAAGAGGTAAACATGCCCAAGGTTAGCCGAAACAGACAGACGATAAACTTTTCTTGGCGTCTGTACACTTAGATACAGCACTGCAGCATATTATGTTGTCCTTGATCTGCTTCTGCGCTGTGGTTTCTTGTTCACGAGTCAAAGGCTAAAACTTCGTTCGCTTTCTCTGTATGGGTTTCTGTCTCTCTATAGTTCGAGATATTTCAATACATGTGAACTATTTACTTGATTGTTATTTATCTGAATCTATGCAGAGTTATTGTGTATTTGCATATATTCATGTAGAATTTGCTTATCCATACCATACATATACCTTGATAGTACCTTCCCTGTTTGTAGCACGCTGGCATTTTTTAATTCTTTAGGGTGACTGTCCCTGATATTGCCATGCCACTGACGCCTGGAATCACCATTTTTGTACATCCGTTTTCAGTATGCTGTGTTATTTCTTTAACTGGCGTTTGCCCAGAATTATTTACGCTTTGCTTCACGAGCGGGCGTCCTCAGAAGCTGCTCTAAGAAGTCGGGCCGCTCGCCAGCATGCGCCATGCTACCTGGAGAGCGTATCGGAATACAAGAGGGAATAAGCACATTCCGTAAGCACTCAGAAAATCATGCTGGAAAGCAGCGCGGGAGCGGTGAGTCGCCAGTATGGACGAAGCTTGAAACGAGCTAGCGGCTGCCAGCACCACGAACGCGCGAGCAGCCGACCGCAACCAGCCTCCTCAACGCGCGCTGCCATAATGGATTTTTGAATTGGCTTGTTCGAGCTCATCTAAGGCTGGCTTAGGGAGTTTTGAGCACTCCGTTCTTTTACAGCTTCTCCCAGGCACTGCCACCGTCGCCTTCGAAAAAAACAGACCCATTGGCTCTACGGGAAGGTCTTTTTCGGGTTCCGAGCGTCACGAGCGGTTGGCACCGCACACTCGCGGCGCATCGTAGCCTCCCGCGGCAGGCGCACGGAACGTCCGTGGCGACTTGTGTGCTTCAGAGCAGCAGAGCGAGCGCAGAAAACAAGCAAACAAATGGCCGGGGATGACTTCGTCCCATGAATGCGACGCCCACGGGAAGACCCGGCCACCATTCTCGGCGTATGCAAATGTACTCCTCCGATACCGCCTAACTCGCGCTGGAAGGCCTTCATACGTAGCCTTTTACTTCCCAGGAACTATGTTTTGTAGCTAGCTGGCCCGCTCTGTGTATTATTTGCTTTTGTAATAAATTGCATGTGAGTATTCTCGCCTTGTCCTCCCTCCCTTTGTTCCAATCGAGCACGAACCCCTCCGTTGTTAGTGAGCGAACACGATGCAACCACGGCGTGGTAGTGTCGGGCGGAAGGCTCTCCCCCAAAACTTCCACAAGCGCAAGAGCCTGCGGCGATGACAGAGTGGTCTAATACGTGGTCTATTGCGCCGAGAAGCGGGAGAGAGGCTTTTATCACTTCATCTCACCCCCACTGCTCTCCGCGCATGCGCTGCGTTGCTATAGCGACGGAGGCGCGCAACTTCTCACGACGCCGCGGCCGCTGCGGCCCCAAGGCCGTTGGTGGTGCTGGCCACGGTGCTAGCGTGCTCTGCATGCTCAAGTTCTTCAGCATTCTACTTTAGCAACGTCAGGGGAGAAGGCTGAGAGAGTGGATTCGTCTGCTTCCACGGCGGCGTTACCTGAATATGCACGTCGGTGGTGAGCGTTGCCGGATCGCATGGATGGCTTTGCGACAGCAGTGGCGAAGGTCTACGCCGAGTACTCTCCTCTTTTTGGTGCCTCGGCGCGCGTAGTTGTTCTGTACTCACTTGGTTTCGTTTTCATTTCCTTGCGAAGGGCAAAACTGCGCCGCTGCTCGCCTCTAGCACGGCGGGCTAGTAGTAGCGGTTTATGGAGAGCAAATTACTAAAACGAAGGAAAGAATGTTGCAGGACGTGGCATTTGCTTTAAGCACCGGATCTGCGGCCTGCTCAAATGAAAGGGACAAATTTATGGTCAGGCTTCAAAAATAATAAAAATTAAAAGGCCTCAGCATGAATGAAAGTTACAGGTAGAGGATTGCAAGGGCAGTGGACAGGAATAGGGTGACCTACATGACCAGTATTTACAAAATACAAGAGCTAAACGATTCGCGACACTCATGCGCGGTAGCTCCAGGCATTGCTCGAAGTATAACCGCGCGCGAGCGACCACTGCCCATACTTACATAATATAGAAATGCACTGTATTACATATACAGAAAAAAATTACAGAAATTTCTCCGCGTCATATGCAATAAGCCTCACTACTTTCATTCTGCTCCCCTTTTCCGTGATCTTAGAACCCTCACATCTCCCGCCTTATTGAATCACCGCCTGTTTTTATCCTACCGTAAAGACACAAAGAATAGAATAGGAAATCTTTGCTCTCTCGCTAATCTCACAAAACGCGTTGCCCCCTACACTACTCCAGCTCCGGAGACTTGGTGTGTGCCTCATCCGCGAACTAATTATGGTAACCAAATGTTAAGCTACACGTTGCCGAAGTTACTAAATGACCTTACTCAATGTAACATCGACGTGCTCACTTGTTATTTAAGAAACCTCCCTGAAATATTTTTGTACGCATGACTGTGTTTCTGTAATAAGCTGTGTACGGTGTTTTTTCGTTTGTTTGTTTGTTTTCTTTTTCTTTTACTTTTTGAATTGTTTTGAATTGTATCTTTTTGGGTTTCTTGTTTTTCCTTTGTTTTAACTCTAGCCTATTAATAAACCTTCTCTCCGCCCCCGACACGCGCTCGCTACCTGACGGCGAGCAAGTCGGATGGCAAACCCCCCTGTTTGATGAATGCACAGAGGCGAACAGGCTCACGCGTGCGCACATTGCCGCACATCCACAGGGGCGCCCAGAAACTGTCCGGGATGATGCCCAGCGCCTGTACTCCGCGAGCATCTCGCGACGCAGATTTGCAAAAACGGCACAGCGAAGGAGCTCCAATGCCTCGACTGCACCGCACTCAAATGAACGCATCGCTGAGGAAAATCCTATGACGCCCGTCTTTTCGCGGGCGATACGCAGCCCACGCGCAATCATCTCGCGCTGGAGCATAGCTGGAGACGCAACGCTGGAGACAACGAAGATGCGTTCTCCCTGCACGATGCATGCGTCCGTGTGACGGAGATGATCGTGGATCCCCTGCACGGATGTCCTCCAGGGTGAGCGGAACGTCGCTAGGAGGAAGTTGATGTGCGGCGCGGTGGGTGACAAGATCGTCGGCCCACTCGTTGCCGACGTTGCTGCAGAGACCGGAAGCCCAGTGCGCGCCAACACTGCATCCATGCTCGGCGAGGCGAGCACTCTCGGGCCAGCGGTTAGAGGGTGCGTCTATTGCGTCGCGAGCCAAGCGCTCTGTTTAGCATTTCTTTTCATCGCGGTAGTATCATTGGTTCACTGTCACCTGGTTCCTCAAAGTCGTTCGCAGGGCGCGACGCGTATCCTTATTTATCGTGCGCTTTAGCAGCTGACTCGACTACGCAAGCACATGATGTCAAGAGACATGCAGCAGGAATAACTGGCATGCATGGACCTTGCTCAGCTCGGAAAATTATGCTGATAGAGGCGAGGTCCCGTTCAAGGTCCACAAACGCCTCACGAGATCGTGCGTGACCTGTCTACATATTTCCTTGGTTCTGTAAATCCAACAAATGTCTTTCTCACTGTAAGCATAAATTAGCCCGTATAGGAGTATAAACGGCTGCCGTACGCTTTTTAACTCTTTATTGTAAACTAGTCCGCCCGGCAGTTAGCGGTGAAAATGAGGGAATCCCATTTTTTACTGCCGTCACGAAATCAAGGAGTAAAATAAAGCATACACATGATTTTACTACTTTTCCAAACAGGATTACGGCGGCTTGATTTCTCCTTTAGGCCCTTTGAACATACCTTAGTGTCTGGCCGCTGCCTATAGTGGCAGCTGCCGGTTCGCCGCGTTTGGAGATGACGACGCCGGCTCCCTCGTCGCTGCTTGACCGCTTTTCGCCCGTGGTGTTGCTGCTTCATGCACG
This sequence comes from Amblyomma americanum, assembly GCF_052857255.1. NCBI lineage: Eukaryota > Metazoa > Arthropoda > Arachnida > Ixodida > Ixodidae > Amblyomma > Amblyomma americanum. The sequence goes on along the minus strand of NC_135497.1, from coordinate 15,658,242 downwards.
TTTGTCATGATGCACGACACCGGAACTCTGCCGCATTGAGCAGCAGTGGGCTGCACAGACTCTCCCCTGAAGCCGCCAGCGTGTTCGCGGAACGCTTGGTGTTCCTTCGCCTGCGCCGCCAGTCCGCGAAAGGCCAGGCCAGCTTAGCTCTGCCGGGTCAACATGGCGGCGTGTGACGCGTTGGCCTCCCCGCAGCCGCCAATTTACCGCCCGCTCTTTTACGCGCACTTGCCGTGATTCAAGAGACGGGACATCGTGGACCTGAGCAACAACATGTGGCACTGAACGTCACACTCAAGACAGCAATTCGTGCGGAAGCAACGACTGGCCACTCATTGCCTGCGCAGCAAACAAATCTTGACAGATGCCGCTTCGCCGCGCCGACATGGCGGTGTGTATGTGCCGCATCAGTTTTCTCGACACCCACGGACCCTCGTTCGTTCGCTGTATCTTCACGTGAACTTGCATGTGTACAAAAGACAGGATTATCATCGTCGTGTATACGGGTAAGCAGTATTGAACTCTTCATTGGTGCCACTGACGTGCATGCACATAAGGCCACTCCCTCTTGTTATGTCTGGCGTGCCTTCCAGCCTAAATCGATAAATACGCCGACTCCCTCGGCCAACATTTCTAGAAAACCAATGAGAAGGTGAATAAGTCTTCTGATGAAACGCTGCTGCATGGACTGACGTTCGCGGAAGCAGTCGCGGAAGCAGCGGCCACAGTGACGGCGTCAGGTGGATGAGTCGGCCGTTGGGTTGCCTGAGTGAGTGATGCTTTCGTCGGTAACACAGGGGAAGATAATTGACGGACGGCTGCGACTTCGACTGAGTTCCCGCATTTCGAACAACAGGCGGGGAAGTACAGGGTCGTTCATCCCCCTGCTGGGAAGCGGCTTGGCATTCCCGTTTCACGTGGGCGCCCTCCTGGCACCTGTGGTGACATCAGAGTGACAGTGTTCGGGGAATGTCTTTTTGCGTTTTCTTCGACGAACTGTGGTAGCGTCAGCACCGCCACCCTTCGTGGGCGGTACCACCAGTGTCTGCGTCTGCTTGTTTGCCTGGACATCGTTCTCCGTACTGTATTCTCCAATCAGGGATCCGGGGAATACGAAGGGTACTTAACGGGCTGCTGGTTTGGTAGCGAGAGACACCCGTTTTCTAGGAGACACCCCGTTGCTGAGATACTCCCGTCTGCTTACTGAAAGGCATTCTCAGTTGCTCGTACTTGTACATTATTGAAATAGTCTGTATAAAGTTTTCCTTGCCTTTCCCTTCGTAACCACGTCTCCGATCCTCCTCGTGCCTTCTCCGGCCCGACCACGCTACCTAAGTCCCAGCCGTGGTCCCAACGCTCTTCAGTCAGCAGCAACTTGCATGGAACCCCGGGTGCGCCGAGGCGAGAGGTTTCATCGTCGCCCCGAGCAACTCACACAGCGGTCACAAAGTAAGTATCTGAGAAATTTATTGTTGCATGCGGTGGAAAAAGTGTGTGGCAGTACAGTCGTGGCTGTGTAAGTTAACATGTACAACTGGAAGTGTGGTCAATATTCCTACGAACCAAATTTTCGCCTTGTATTTACGCCTGCATTTCCTCCAAGTAAAAAAAAACAGATCCGTATGACATCTTTCAGACCACTGCAACCAGGCTAGCCACACGTGTAAGCCTTTATTAGTGAGTATGAGGTTTCTGGCGACGGCGAAGAACAAAATTGAAATGGAAGTGATTGAGGCATATCACACTCCGAAGGCAGGTGACTCGTGTGACAGCACACCATCAGTTTCATTGCACGAAAAAGAAATGTGTTTTCTTGATCGTGCCCAAAACCTTCTATTGCCTCTATGTTGCGCATGATTACGCCAATGCACTGAGATTCTTTCTTAAGGTTCATGTTCATGGCCACATTAAAGCATTTATCTGTTTGACTCTGCCTTAGCTGTGATGCATTTATCGATTTTTAACGCTCTTTTAAATTGCCTCCTGAATGCGCTTTTTAGTGTTCAGCCTCGTTATGTGTTGGCCACAAAAATGTATAAGATTTTATCTGTTTTTAAAATGTGACACGGCTTTTGCTTCGGTGTTTGTTTACTGCTTGGGGCACACTCGCCTGCCTTAGTTCTAATCAAGGTGTTTTTTGTAGTTGTTTTTTTACTGTTTGGCCGCGTTTCTTGTTGGCCTCCCTAGTATTGTATAAGCTTTATCTGTTTTTATCTTGTGATTCAGCTTTTGCTTCTATGCTATTAGCGCTTCTTGCGTGATCACCTGCCGTCACTTTTGTTTTGGACATCCCCCTTTGGCCGTGTTGACGAAAGAACCGTATACTTCTCCTTTGCTCCCCCCTTTTTTTATTCGTGCTTCATTGGCTCCCTGTCTGTCACGTGGTTTATTATCGCTTTATAATGCGCGGGGTGGCTTCACAATAAGCAGTTAGTAGTCAGCGCCCGTCCAGTGTTTCTATGTGTCTGCTGTGGTCTGTGGCGTTCTTTTGCGCTGATCTAATGTTTCAAGTATGAACCAGCTAGCCCAAACTCAAATCTTAGTCGAAATTGATTTGCCAACTTGACAGACCTGTTTCGGATGCTTTCGTTTGAACGCTGGCCAAGAATGTGGCAATGCAGAACAAAATACAGGTTCGGGGTGGGAAAGGTGATTTTGGTGGCCGGTGCTAGCTTTCTATTCCTAACAGTGCCAAAAAATTACAAGAAAGCTTCGCTCCCTCTGCTTTCTTAATTGTCTTGCCCTGCCTTTGACCTGTACACAGAATGACGACGCCCTCCAAATGCGTGGATACGGGTTCTCGCAGCAAACAGATTCCATCGCATTCTTCGCAAATAAATGCAAATGAAAATAAACTAAATGCTAGCGCCAAGGCGCTGGAAGTGAGGAGGACGCTGCGTAGACCTTCCTCACTGCTCTTGTGTTTGCAAAGCCATCCCTGCGGTCTGTCAACGCTCACCACCTACGCGCATATTCGTTGGCGCCGCCGTGGAATCTGATGCCTCCACACTCCTGGCTAGCACCGCGAACGGCTTTAGGGCCGTGGCGCCGCGGAAAGCAGACGAGGGCCGCGCCACCGTCGCAATAGCAACGATGCGCGGGAGCAGCGGGGGTGCGATCAAGTGATGAAAGCCGCTCCCGAGAAGCCGAGCTGCTCTGGCGTTGGTTGGAGCGTTGGAGTCCTGATGGGGTCGGCGCTGGGATAGGAAAGTTTTTTCTCCTGTACAACGCAATGTATCGGAAAGTTTGTGCCCCGGTTTTGGTTCCGGGAGAAGGGGGGGGGGGGGGGAGGAGGAGATATTCGCCTGTGCTTGGCAGCTAAAAGCGTCTCATGGTTAATTTTTCTCAAAACAGTGAGCTTGGCAGCAGTCGAAGTATGCAATGCGGAGAATTCTGGAGACAGGACGTTGCCCCCTTCACCGGGGTGTAGCTACCTGCAAAGGTGACGTAGGCTCTTTTGTCCAGGATACGATTGCCCCTCTAGCGCCCATCGGTTGCCTCGAAGCCGATTAACGGCGGCTCAGGACTCCATGCTGTTGAGTGGGCTCACTCAACATATACAGCCGACTAGGAGGTTCTACTAAGCCAACGGCATCGATTTGAGAGGCTACCGCGAGGGAACGCCGCGACGTGTAGCCAGGATCGTGATAGAATGCTCAGTGTGGATTCAGCATGGTAGTGGCAAAAGGGTGTGTTTTCAGGAGATGTCGAGGGTGAAACTCTACAACTGAAAATGGGTCAAGCGGGTGCAGTAGCACCGGGCGCAGGTCGGCTGTAGCTGCGGTTGACAAGCCAGGTTGAGATAGCAGTTGCTGGACATCGGAGAACTGCATTGCCGGAGTATGAAGCCGGAGTGTAAAAAAAAATCCAGCGATCGCGTGCGCCGAGCTGACAAGGGCCCCGTTGGTGATCGCGGAGATGAAAGTGTGTCGCGGGCGGCGGAAGAAATCAGCAGCTGTGTTCTTAAGAGTATGCCGATGCTGAGCCACATCCCACCAATAATAAATTGGAAGGAGGGAACATCCTTTTCACTCGAGGACAAATAGAGGGCTTGGTCGATCTGAAGGGCAGAGGAAGCGGACGGCGTTGCTCTGACGTACAGCCAACAGCAGAGGGGCCCGAGAACAAGCAAGGTGTAGCTTATTATCAGGTGTTATCAGGTATTGCTTATTATGTACATCATTATTTCATTTAGCCTTCCATTTATCTCTCAGTTTATACAATGTACTAATTTGATGCAGTTTTTGTAGGGGACGTCTGTTTTCTTCCTTCTTCCGAGCCTGTGCAGGACATAAGTCGGCTCTTTAGTTTCCATCTATCCCGACATGGCTCGGGACCCAGCAGAACCTTATACTGTGTCCTTGTGTTTTTGCTTTCTCTGCCTTGTGAATAATGCTTCCGTCTAAGGGTTCAGCTGCATTTCTGAAATGAAATCCTGTGAGTAAGTTCATGCAATCTATAGGTTATACTGTTTTTGATATTATGATTCATTATTTTGTCTACAGCTACACAAACAGCAAACACCTCGGCGGTAAATATAGACGTGGAGTTGGGTAACCTTACTATTTGTTCCCAGTTACCTTGTACAACAGCACTTTCCGACATAATTTTGGCTATTTGAGCAGTCTGTATAAAGTTCTGCGTTGTTCATATAGTTCTCTTTTAGAACTATCGTAGTGAGAGGAAAGGCTGATGGTATCTTGGCACGTACGAAGTGAACAAGAGAGGAAAAAGCCTCAGGGTGATTGCCAACGTTTCGACAAGAGGACTTGTTTTCGTTTTGGCAAAGCGTTCATCATTGGAGGGGTTTAAATAGAGCCTGTGTGTTACAGGTACCCACTTATGGTGCAGAAACATAGAGGCTAACGAAAAGGGTTCGTCTTAAATGGAGGACAACGCTGCGACCTATCGAAAGGAAAATGCTAGGTGCGACATTAAGGAACAGAAGAGGGCCGTCTAGGCCAGACAGCAAGTTCGGGCTAATGACATCCTAGTAGAAACATGAAGAAATGGGCTTGGGAAGGGCATGTAATGCGAGTGCAAGATAACCGATGTTCTTTACGGATAACAGAATGGATTCGAAGAGAAGGCAAGTGTAGCAGGAGGCGGCAGAAAATTAGGTGGGCAGATGAGATAAGCTTGCGGTGATAAGGTGGCCGTAGCTGGCAGAAGATAGGGTTAATTGGACAGGTATGGGGGAGGCATTTGTCCTGCAGTGGGTGTAATCAGGCAGGTGATGGTGATCAAATAGGACCTTCACTCCGAGGAGGAATGCCCGGTGAGGGCATGAAATGGGAAGGGTATCAGAATGGGGAGTGTGAATCTTGTCCAGACATAACGGCATCTGAAGAGGATTACCAGCAAGCGTACGAAACAAAATACGCCAGCTCAGTACAAAGCAATCCGGGGGATGGATAGTGTAGTGAGATAGCAAACGTGGGCTTGAAGGGCTGTGCCTGCTCATGTATGACTGGTTGGGCTCACTAGAACACAATTGAGCAGTACGGCCGAGCGAAATTCCGGTGTGGAGAGAAAGAGCGAAACAAGAGGGGCAGCGAGTGCAAAAACAAATTGTTCCTGAGTGATGACAGCAGGTGATGCAGAGCTGAAGGTACAAGCTTAGGCAAGAATAAGCGATAGTAAAAGAAAGGAAAAGGCGGTAGGAGAAGAGGAAGGGAGTGAGGGGAGTAAGGTGAATGAATGGATAAACAGGCGGTATGCAGCACTGGAAAAGCCGGTGTATTTTTTATGACCTTTTCAAAGAATTACGTCAGTGCTGGAATGTACCGGAAAGATTTTAAGTTTCGTTTGCAGATATTGATCCCTGCTGGTTGTAAGATTTTAAATTTGTGGATGAGGAACGCCTCTCTATATTTTCTATCCCTTGTAAATTTGAAGCCTGACCGAAGAATGAAAAGTTTAAATTAATGGAAGTTTAATTAACGTTGATTAAAATGTTCCGACACTGATTTATGGACATTCTTTCCTGTCTCTGTAAGGTGGGCATTCAGTCTCGCGCTCATTGACTGTCTGTTTTCTTCGATAAATTGCTTTTGAGAGTCGCAACATTGAAACATACGTAGATAACATTAGACGTCATGCAGTTAAAACTAGTCTTTATATCGAAAATGAAGTTGCTTGCCGTACTTCTAACAGTAGTGTCGCTTTGTAAATGATTGCATATCTGGCATCTAGGCTTACAGCATGAGCTTATTGTCGGCGGGAACTTTCTCATCGAGGCTAGTGCTCACTATGATATCTCTCAGCTTTGCGTTTGGTCGGTATGTCACCCTTAGTGCGCCAGAAAATATTTTTGTGAGAGTGTCGTTGCTAGTGAAAATACGATGGTATTTCTGTAGAATTTATTTATGTTGGGATGTACGTGCGGTGGAGTATTCCTTTGTAAGTGCAGGGGGCATTTCACTGTTACCTTTTGGTCGTCTATGAAGTAGATTCTCTCGTTTTAGGCTGGTTGCTCAATTGAAAGCGTTTCAGAGGAGTGCTTGGGATGCTTTAAATTTCCGCGAATCTTTGTACTGTTTATTTGTTCATTCTTCAAAGCTGCCGGGACGCGGCTTTATCGCTTTGGTTTTGACGCAAGACGCGACCAGAATTATGTCGACTGATCGCGTAGAGGTGGTGTCGATTCTACTTTGTTCTAGACTTGTGGTAACTTTCCAAGCCGTATCTCGAAAGTTCGCTATCAGTTTTAAATTGGACATGGCCGAGAGCGGGGGCATTCTGGTCGACGACCGCCGAGCACGCTTGTTGCTGTCGCCGCTGTCGCCGCTGCCGCCGAGTGATTCAGTTCATGGTGGGCACAGGTCAGCCCAATAGTTTCTTTTGGAAGCCTTCCTTCGCTGCCTTCCTCACTGCCAGGGCTGCCGTCACCACTACGTGACGCTATTAATCAAGGTGTGCTTTAGTGAGTGCAGGTGATTCAAACAGTCGTTTCGTCAATACACATTCTTCTAAGGCGCGTTGCCTGCACAACAAAGATGCCCTGCTACAGTGTCTTGGATGATGACTAGTGAAGTCTGAATATTACTGTCACTCAGTAGGCTTCCTGCAGAGTGTGGTTTTAAGCTGGAGATTTTGTAAACAGACAGTAGTGTCAAGAAAATTGACTTCCGTCGTAGAGTAGTGGAAGGTAAATTTAATCCTGGAGTGGAATGAATTAAGGTGCGAGACGAAAGCGTCTAGGGACTCACCCGTGTTCCTATATCATGAAAATGTCGTCTACGTAAGGCAGGTATATGAGAGGTTTTTCTAGAAATGAATTTATAAGTTTAGATTCCGGTAAACCCATGAATTTTTTTTTTTTGCCCGTAGTTCTGAAGGGAGTGCCCATACTTGTTCCAGATACTTAAAAGCAAAAAGATTCGAACCCAAAATAGTTGAGCGTGACTACCAGCTGAAGTAATGAGAGATACACTTTATTTTCATGCAGGTGTGCGTTTTCAGTTATAGCGTTAGAGAATGCATCGATCCCTTCATTTATGGCAATATTTGTTTACAAGTCGGCCACATCATGTGTAACCGGTATGCTATTCTCTGGGATAATGGCTGCGTCATGAAGCGATTCTAACCCCAGGTGGTCGCAATTTCCGGAGCCCATAACTACGGCGTCCCTCATAGCCTGAGTCGCTTTGGGACGTTAAACCCCCATGAACAAAACCAAACCATTCGAACGAATTCCGGTGTATCCTGGGCAAAGGAAGGAAAGAGGTTAGAATGTCTGCAAGGTAGTGGTTCAGAAATACTGACATACAACGTATGTTCTCCGTAGTCCAATTACTGTTAGGAACGTTAGGCCTGCCCGGGATATTTGCTGTAAAAAATCTGCGGAAGTAAAAACGTCCTGCTTGCTTGTTTGACGAATTTAAGAGTTGTAGTCTGATTGCGTTCTTAGTTCCCTGGATAATAGCTCTGCCAGTTTGCTCAGAATTACTTTGCACAGCCATAAAGTGGGATCAGAATCTAATTTTTTGTAATTTCTATGGCTGTTGAGTTGCCTCCTGACTCTTTTTTTGTATTTTTTGACTGACAGGACGGCTATTCTACCACCTTCGTCTGCTAGCTTAATGACTATATCGGTACTACTAGAAGCTAACTGGTTTAGACTAGACTGGTTTAAATAGACCCCGGCCGCGGCGTTCGAATTTCGGTGGAAGCGAAATTCTAGAAACCCGTGTCCTGTGCGATGTTAGTGGAGGTTAAAGAACCCCCCAGGTGGTCGAAATTTCTGGAGCACCACGGTGTTCCTTATAGTCAAATACCCCTGTCACACGGGACTTCTTCATGGCCTTTGCCGTAAAGTTGTCTTGTTGCACTAAAGGAGGAAAACCGAAAAGGAGCAGCGGCGCTGCTACAGGGCAAATCCAAAGGAGCTAGAACGCGGCCTACGTGAATGCCAAATGCCACCGCTGTGTGTGAAGCGGCGCTATAGTAGCATCTACGAAATTAAAGCAGACGATAGCACTTCAGCTGAAGTGATAAGTGGACAAGAGTGCTTTCGTTTATGTGGGAACAAGAAGCTATCACGATAATAAACGAGCGTTCTGACGGTGAGAAACAGATATTTTGAAACAAAAGTTTCTTCTTTTTTCATCGTTCTTGGTTCGACCACGGTAGCCGCACTTTTCAGATCGGCTCGTCGTTTTGTGTGAGAAGCGTACTTTGTTGCTTATCTCCTTGTGCGTATTTCGAAGAAATTAGCTTGTGCCTGGTTAGCGTGCTGCCGTAATCATGAGGGACGAATCGCAAGACGTTAGAACGAAGTGCGAAATTGTCATGAAGATTGCCGCTGTGGCATCATTACGTGCGGCGGCGGATGCGGCTAAGGCGCACGGTGACGCACTCGAAGAACAACTTCTCGCAAACCTTACCCATTTCAAAGCCGTCGCGTTCCTTCCGCGAACTGTGCACCGCAGTAGGTGGGTTTGAGCGATGGTTTGAGGATGCTTTGCCAAACCTCGGAGACCAGCATTTTCGACAGGCGTTCCGCGTTGGCCCGGCTCCTTTTCGGTACCTTGTGAACCGGTGCCGCCCTGCAATGTAGCATGAACATACAAATATGCTGGAGGCCATCAGTGTACAAAAAGGAGTGTCGGCATCTGACTTTTCAAGCTCTGCTCAGCTGCCGAAGACCGGGTTGTAGCTATAGTCTTTGGTGCTGGGCGGTCAACTGTGAGCACTATATATAGGGAGTTTGTCGAGACTGTGGTGGATGTGATCGAACCGGAGTGGATCCTAATGATGGCACCAAACGAAATGGATGAACATATTTATGAGTTTTACGCTATGACAGGATTCCCGCAAGCAGTGGGGGCCTTGGATGGCTGCCATTTCCCGGTGTCTCCACCCCACTTGAATGCAGTGAAGTATAGGAACTACAAAGGCTTGCAAGTGTTTTTTTCTTGGTTTTCCCTTGGTTTAACCTTAGTGCATTACGTAGTTGGCATAACAGTACTGTGAAAGAAGGTAGCTTTTACAATATATGTGACTTGGCCTTCATGGCTACTTACAATGCTGCAGCATTCTTTCAAAGTGTATTTAATTTCCATGGATTTAAAGAAATCATTTGCAATCTACAATCACCTTTACAGCCTGTAAGCTCTACTTATAATTCTGTTTTCAGTAGTCATATTTATACACGTTCGGCTTCATCCACGCACAGCCATGTATACTGTTGTCCACATCTAAGGTGAACACGTGTGCTAGTTATATTAGATGCTCACATTGAGCAGGGGCAGGCAGGGCATGGAGCTGTCACTGCTCTCATACGTGTTGTACAGCCACTAGGATGTGAACATTACTCGCGTTCGATGTCCTGAAGCGCTTCTGTTTTCACCTTAGAAGTAGACGACCCGCTACAGCATTAGACTTCTTCTGATCTACTGTTCTTGAACACACGCTAAATATTTTCATCGTGTAATCTTGTGCATACAAAATGTTCTTTTCTTTTGTGCAGGTACAGTGTCATCCTTCTGGCCATTGTGGACCATAAATACCGGTTTCGGTACGTTTCTGCAGGCAGCCCAGGACGGTGCCACGACTCCCATGTGTACACTAAATCGGACCTGGCTGAAACAGTTCAAGGGCCGCTATTTAAGACGCCCGTCACAGTGATTAATGACACTGCTGTGCCCCCGATTATCCTTTGCGACCAGGCGTTCGCCCTGACGGGGAATCTCATGAAACCCTTCCCTGCATAATGGCCCTTTACAGGAGGAAAAAGGACTCTTCAATTATCATCTGTCCAAAACCCGAAGGATTGTTGAAAATGCCTTTGGGAGAATGAAAGCCCGCTTTCGATATGCGATAAAAAGGATGGAGTGCGAGATCAGGCATGTGCCTGTGATTATTAGAGCCTGCTGTACTCTCTACAACATATGTAAACATTTTAGTGCCCGGCTACAGCAGCAATGGTTGGGTGAGGTTTGTATGCATGACAGAGCTTTTGAGCAACCTGCTCATACTACACAGTTAGAAGTTGATAGTGGGGATAGTGTTCGGGCAGCTCTTGTGCATTACTTTCAGCAGCTGCAGTAGAAGGGAACTGAGCATGACGAAGAGTGCTGCCCATGTTTTGCACCTCTAAGCAGCATACTTAATCCTTGGTACCATTTGATGCCAGTGTGAGACCACAGCAGGTCTAATTATGTGTCTTGCTACCTTCCACTGCAAACCTTCGTGAAGGAGTGGTTTTCTTGCACAAACAAAATCAGAAGAATGGGTTACCCCAGTTACATCAACTACTTAACCTAGATGTCTGAACAGTCAGGTTAATTAACTGACTTCAGCGGAGTTTCCCACCTGATTTCAATTGGTGTGAGAAGCACTCCTTCAGGGCGATATCTGACGTGGCATGATCTGGACATGGTTAAGCTCGTGCAAGACACACAAGCACTGATATGGATACATGTGTCGATATGCGTCTTGTGTGAACAAATGTCATTGAATACAGTATCAGTACTTTCACGATTAGTTATTGCTAGTGCAACACAGTGCACATCAATTTTGCCTTGTTCTTTCGCCCTTGCCTCTTTTGAGGTACTTTTTGTCGCTTTGTTGTTAAACTTGCACAGCTGTCAGTAGTGTATTGCAACATTGCCTTGTGCCTTTCACGCCTGTGGCCTGTGGCCCAATAGTAGCATGTACATGAATGAAAGGTGAGATTTCTACATTTTATTTGTTCAGGAAGTCCTTCAGCACCTGAACGAGGTCTTCCGCCTTCACTTGTCTCTCACGGAGCTGAAACTCTTTTTTTCTGTACTCCTTCAGATCCTGCCGCAGGAGACGCTGCTCCTCTAGCAGACATTGCTGGCTTTCTTGAGCTGCTGAGAGTGGTCGCTTCCGCTGCTGGCGGCTGGTACTAGCCACAACTGTGGCAGTGTTTGCTGTGCCCCGCAAGTGTAGTGGAGGCTCTGGTGCAGGGTCTTCTGCAGCAGCAGATGTGCCAGCTGCCTCAGCCGTTGGTTCAAGCTCAAATCAGCTTTCATGCATATCGCCAGTCTCAAAGGCGGAGATAATCTGTACGAAGAGGGTTTGAAACAATGATTAAGCATGAACAGAAGGTAAAGCACTTGCTCGCAAAGAATTTGAACAAGTAACCCACAAGCTGTGTTTTTTTTAGTGCTCTGATAAGTGTTGTGCATGAAAGCATATTTATGTTTACAGTGGTAAACCATCTTTTTGTCTGCCCTCACACGAGTGTTACAACTGAAATGAGCTTCTGTCAGTCTGTCCGTAACACCTCAGTACAAAACCGAGCTGTGATCACCTGCTGATATGTTTTAACTTGGCACTTCGCATGATTTACCAATTTTGCATACATATGTTTGATACACCTTCATGCCATAATGTATGTAAATGTGTCATATTTTTGTCTGCCGTCACAAGAGTGTTACAACTGAAATAAGCCTCTGTTCGCCTGTCTGTTACACCTCAGTAACAAACAGAGCTGTGATCCCCTGCGGATATGTTTTACTTGGCACTTAGCGTGATTTACCAATCTTGCATTCATATGTTTGGTACACCTTCATGTCATAACATATGTAAAGGCGTTGTCATCCAAAATAAACGATACAAAGCCTTTGATGAGCAACTTATGAACAGTGGATTGTTGTGCAGTGCGGCTTCAGACTCCAACCAATGCAATTTCATCCCAGTTAAGCAGTCTGAAAATCTAGCTGGATTTCTGGCTTGAATAAAGGGCACCGAATTTTCCCACTATCAGTTTTCTACTCTGTATTAGCCTGGAATTTATATTTGTTCAGATGTCAAAGGTTGAGAAGTCATCCTTGCAGATGGAGATTCATATTCTTCCAAGAAAATTACCTCTTCGACTGTGCTGACAGGTTGGCAACTACTCTCTTCCACCAGAGAGTGGTCATTTCCTTTGCAGGCTTCCCAAAAATCTGTGCAGCTCCCAGTAGAACATCCAGGGTATTGCACCTTGGCCAGTGTGCTTTCGTGACCACCTCCTGCAAACAAAGTCCCATGAGCACTACGTTCCCAGAACTTGGGTAGTCAAAAGAGTATCTCATACAAATGCCCATTTTAGCTGCTGCTATTGAATAAACAAGGCTACTGCAGCAAGTACGCATTTTGGCACACTGCACGTTGTGCGAAAAGTCAGAAGCTGCCCCCAACCCAATGCAGCAGCCCCTCTCACATAATGTAAGTCAAAACTATGCTTTACCTGTCGCAGGTTTTGAAAGTTGCCGCGCGGTTATCATACCACAAAATTTCGCGACACTTAGCGATCTAATATAATGCCGCGGTATATATAAAAGTAGCACTTGGCTATGTTCACTACTTACCGATATTATGTTGCCAAGTTGTATATTTCGGAGTGCACCTGCTCCTTTGTCTTTGCGATGCCTTGTTCGGCCAGTGAATTAGCAATAGCCTTGTAAACGGGCCCGTTCCGGCTCTCGCCGCGCAGTTCTGAGAGGTGGTCTTCCCAGAGACGGATAAGAGCCCAGGTTTGGCGCTCCGGCCAGTGGGCGCGCGGTCCTCTCGTTTGCACTTCTGCGCGCCCAACTCGGCAGTTGCCTGAGAGGCCTGAATACTTCCGGCCTCCATTAAAACTGTGTACAAAATTAAAATTAAATACGGTTTAAAACAAATCACTATAAATGTATAAAGAAGTTCAACTATATGCGAGCGGGCAAATAGAGAATACAAGCAAACGAAAAATGCACACACAAGAAAAAGCAAACGAAGAAAAAACAGCAAAGCGAGAAGCGCAAGCATGTATATGTCGATGCGGCTGCTGAAGAGCGTTCAAATCCTTTCTTAACAGTGTGCATGTGTTAAGTCATAGCCTCTTCTACAGTTAAGTGCACTGTAACGCAAAATTAACCATTAAACAGGATGAATTATATATTTTTTACGTTTTCAAAACTAATATTGCGTCAATTTTTTTTATACTTTGAGCTCGCTAGCTGGCGCTGACGTCTGGGTTGCTCCTTTAAGCAACTTTAAAGCCGCTGACGGCCGCCTTTGCGGCTACGCACCTTTTTCGAAAAGGTCTCGACGCTTTGCCGTGTAGACGATTTGCCGTGTAGGCAAATGACCTTAATTCCCAAGGCCTTACAAGCGTCCGTGTGACAGGGCTATTAGTCACTTTGGGACGTTAAGCCCCACAAAACCATGAAACCATTTTCTGTCGCAGAAAGGTTTCTTCGCTTTCGAGCTTACTCTGTTTTTTTCTATAATTATTTGGAGACTGATTCAATATCAAAGTCTAGTTCGGGACTCCATTCCGAGTCCGGTGGGCTCTGAAAGGGATAAAATTGAGACTGGCTGATTCGGTTTTGGGAACCCATGTTGGCCACGTGTTAGATGTACGTAAATTAGGAATCGAGTTTTTCGTTTTTCCTTCGGTGAAATACTCCTTAATACTCATCATTCGTGAAAGTTTTGTGAGATCTCGATAATTCATACTCCCGAGGCAGCACAACAGCAATGAATGAACGCCGGGCGATTGTTGGCAAAAATGTGTGTGAACGGCGGTCCTACATTGGCATTTAGGCAGAGCGCTACCATTCTGACACATTGGCCCGCCTGTCAGCCCAGTTTTGGGCCAATATTCGGCCGATCGAATGGCCAATGCAGGCCCGGCGTTCGTTCCGCGACATGGGCCAGTAAAGGCCTCGTAGTGACTTTCCAGCTTTCGAACACTGGCTTTCCAGCTTTCGAATATTCGTACCCAGCCTTCGGAAAGTGGCCTATACAGATTGCAAACATTAGTATCCAGCTTCGAAAATCGGCACATGCAACATAAGCAACCAACGGGCCAATGACTGGCACTGTGGATGTACTATTCTACGTGGCAAATATTCATGAATGAGGCTGCCAAACAATTCAGAAAAATTACAGGTTTACTGCATCGAGTTACGAGAATCATGCTTCTTGAACCTGTCGATGGCTTGCACACCACCAGCTATCCTGGGGAGCAAAAGAAAGGAGGGCCCAAGAGCATGGTTGCAGGAGCTGTGGGAAAGCCATTTATTTTCAAGTTTGCTGCCGCACTGAAGATTCAGGTCGGTAAGCTGCTGTAGCACGGCTAAGACATCCGTAAAGTGCCTCAGGTAGCTATTCTCGAGTGAACTGACGAGTCATATCGGAACTAATCGTTGCACTACTCTTACAAGAGGACTGCTGCGCTGCATTCAAACAAATTGCACGGGTCTTGCACGATGACCTCACGATATGACGAACCTGCAAAGAGATGCATGATGTCATGATCAGCCCAACTATGCCGCGACAGGGCATAAACAAAAATGATTAAATAACACTTAACATCGTTAGGTACAGTTTGCGTGAAGACGCAGCACATTTTACAGGACCATTTGTTATTGATGCTGTAGAACTAACACCGCATTATTTGCAAAAATTAGAATTTTAATTTACTAAATTTGCCTTGTACCGAATGGTTGATTTCTTGTTTAGTGCGGTGTGTCGCAACCCCAATGAACATATTGCCGCCAATATTTGCAGTGTTTGTTCGTTTTTCAAACCTGCCGCGACACCACCTTATCGCTTTGTTTGCGACGCAAGACGCGACAAGATTTATCTCGATTGATCGCAGCCAGGCAAAACTGATTCTACGTTGTTCCGGAATGTTCAAGTAACTTTGCGCCCTTTATCTCGAATGTTCGCTATCAGCTTTAAATTGAGCACGGCCGACAGCGGCGGGCATTCTGTTCGACGACCGCCGAGCACGCTCGTCGCTTCGCCGCCGCCGAGTGATTCAGTCCATTTTGGGTGCATGTCAGCCCCAATAAACAGTTCTTTTAGAAGACCCTTTCGTCCGCCTTCATCGCTGCTACGACTGCCGTCACCACTACGTGACATCTGGTGGAGGTGCGGGGTAGCCTTCCATGTTCCGGACGCCCCCTTCAAGTCGTGAAGCCAGCCCTGAGCGCTTCGCACCCGAGGACGAGCCAGCAGCTCAGCGAGCCAGCCGACGTCTCCAGGGAGAGGAGCCTGAGTTCGGGAAACTGCCGGACCGCACCAGACAGCGAAAAGACGCTGCTACCAGCACTGCAACCTCGCCGAAGATGTCGACACCGATCATACTGCAGCAGCCGCGGGTGCCGCCAACTTTCAATGGATCCCTAGGCGAAGACCCAGAAGAATGGTTGGATCAATTTGAGCGCGTGGAGTCATTCAACAAGTGGGATGATGCGGCAAAAAATGGACACGTGTTCTTCTCATTGGATATCTCCGCACGCACGTGGTACGAAAACTACGAGTCGTCCCTTACGACATGGGAGCTATTCAAGAGAACTATTGAAGGTATTCACCAGTGTCGTGAGGAAAGAAAGAGCCGGACACCTCGAGTCCAGGATCCAGCTTCCGAATGAGCCCGTCCACGGTTACGTCGAGGAGATGAAGCGCCTATTTCGCCGCGCCGACCCCGGGGTGACCGAGGAAAAGAAAGTTCAGTTTTTAATGTGCGGCGTAAAAGAACTCTTTGCAAGCCTCGTCCGCCAGCCGCCAAAAACAGTCGAGGAATTCATGCAAGAAGCCTGCACGATTGAGAAGACCCTCGACGTCCGAGCTCGGCAGTACAATCGTCCTTCCTCTGCCTGTGCAATCCGTTCGGACACGCCGGCCACCACCAGCGACAGCTTGCGGGAAGTTATCCGCGAAATCGTCCGAGAGGAGCTAAGCCGATTACTGCCATCCTCCCCACAGCCACAAGCAGCGACTCTGATGGACGTGGTACGGGAAGAAGTGCAACAGGCACTTGGCACCCCGACCGCCACAGAACCCCAGGCCATGACCTACGCCGCTGCAGTAAGGACTGTCCAGCCCCAACGACAAACCCCACGTCCTCTCCGAGATGAGCCACTTGTTCCACAACGCCGCCTCCCAGCCCCCGCCCGCCCAGCCTATGACCGACGCTCAAGCCCCAGGAAATGCGACGCCTGGAGGACTTCCGACAACAGCCGTTGTGCTTCCATTGCGGTGAGGCCGGCCATATTCTTCGTCACTGCCCGTACCGACTTATCGGTCTTCGAGGATTTTTCATTAAAGCCCCACGACCACGCTTCGGGCAACATCCGCAGGAAATCGACGAGTACCTGCGTCGAGAAGAGTACACGCCGAACCGCTTTTCGCGCTCCCCATCGCCGTCAACCTCGCGCTTTGCGTCGCCACGCCGCAGATACGCAGCCGCGGTACGAGGAAGGTCTCCCAGCCCCCGTAGGGGAAACTGAAGGCAGCAACCTCTGGAGGTGAGGTTGCTCAAGAGCGAAACGCCGAAGATCCTCCACCGACCACGCCCCATGAAGACGCTGCACCCGCGACGCCGCATGAAGAACCGACACTCGCTGCACCGACGCCGCACACAATGAGAACCTCGACCACGACGCAAGCTACCTTGAAATCGACGCCGCTACCCAGAGGAGCTTCGACCACACGCCCAACCCGTGACTCGCATACGCGACGAAGCCGTGACCCGACGCCGAGAGCGACATGCAATGCAAGAGCCAGGACCTCCGACCTAGAAGTGACTATCGACGGCCGGAAAGTTACCGCTCTAGTCGACACAGGAGCCGATTACTCGGTGATGAATGGAACATTCGCTGCGCAGCTCAGAAAAGTCACAACGGCTTGGGACGGCCCACAAATTCGCACCGCTGGGGGCCACCTCATTACGCCATCAGGACGATGCACAGCGCGAGTGACTGTCAAAGGACATACCTATCCTGCGACCTTTGTTGTGCTACCGCAATGCTCCCGCGAAGTGATCTTGGGTATGGATTTCCTTAATGAGCATCAGGCGATCATCGACCTGCGATCCAAGCTGATCACGCTTTCGACGGACGAAGCCATCGCTTCGATGAAAACTCGGGAAAATCACGTTGCCCTAAGTGTCCTGGAGGAAGAAGTGAGCGTCCCACCCCGTTCAAGCGTTATCGTGACCGTAGGCGCCACGAAAGCCATAAACACTGAAGCCATCATCGAGGGGAACATGCAGTTGCTACTAGACCGAGGAATCAGCATCGCAAGAGGCATCGCACATTTCCGGAATGGCCAGGCCGAAGTACTGCTGACTAACTTCAGCGAAGAATACCGGCATATTAACAGAGGAACGACGATTGCTTTCTACGACGAAATATCTGACGTACGAGATTCCTTCGCCCTCTCCGACCCCTCCGCAGAAGATCCGCCTGACCAAGAGAACTCGCCCACTTTCGACATCAACCCAGCCCTGCACCGGAACAGACAAGACCAGATCCGCAATCTGCTTCAAAACTACAGTGAGTGCTTTTCGACATCGCCGAAGGTGCGACAGACGCCAATTGCCAGGCATCGCATTACAACGGATCAACACGTCCGACCTCTTCGTCAAAGCCCCTACCGTGTGTCTCCGCGAGAACGACAAGCCATCCGGGACCAAGTCGAAGAAATGCTTCGCGACGACGTCATCCAGCCTTCAAACAGCCCATGGGCGGCACCGGTTGCTCTAGTGAGAAAGAAAGACGGCGCACTTCGATTCTGCGTGGATTACCGCCGCTTGAACAACATAACAAAGAAGGACGTCTACCCCCTCCCCCGCATCGACGACACACTGGACCGCCTCTGCAACGCCAAATATTTCTCATCGATGGACCTCAAGAGCGGCTACTGGCAAATTGAGGTCGACGAAAGAGATCGCGAGAAGACAGCATTCATAACTCCGGATGGGCTGTTTGAGTTCAAGGTGATGCCATTTGGTCTCTGTTCCGCACCAGCGACGTTTCAGCGAGTAATGGATACAGTGCTGGCAGGCCTGAAGTGGCAGATTTGTCTGGTATATTTAGATGACGTCGTTGTCTTCGCCTCGAACTTTGAAGAGCACCTCAAAAGACTTCGAACAGTACTAGACGCAATCAAGTCGTCTAGCCTAACCTTGAAAGCAGAGAAATGCCACTTTGCCTACGAAGAGCTGCTGTTTCTAGGCCACATCGTTAGCAAGGAAGGAGTACGCCCAGACCCGCAGAAAACAGCTGCTATTGAACAGTTTCAACCGCCGGCCGATAAGAAAGCAGTGCGCAGATTTCTCGGACTATGCGCATATTACCGACGATTTGTGAAAAACTTTTCGCGCATCGCCGAGCCCCTGACCCAACTGACGAAGGCAGACGTGCCGTTTAAATGGGAACCGCTGCAAGCAGAAGCCTTCAAGGAACTTCAGCGTCGTTTACAGTCCCCACCGATCCTTGCGCATTTTGATGAAAACGCCGATACTGAAGTTCATACCGACGCAAGCAGCGTGGGACTAGGCGCCGTTCTCGTTCAAAAAAGTGACGGGCTGGAGAAGGTCATCGCATACGCTAGCCGTTCCCTTTCCAAGGCCGAGGCTAACTATTCGACCACTGAGAAGGAGTGCCTTGCCATCATCTGGGCTACGTCGAAATTCCGCCCCTACCTCTACGGACGGCCGTTCAAGGTGGTCAGCGACCACCACGCGCTCTGCTGGCTTGCCAATTTGAAGGATCCCTCTGGCCGACTCGCTCGATGGAGTCTGCGTCTCCAGGAGTTTGACGTCACCGTCGTTTACAAGTCCGGACGCAAGCACACTGACGCCGATTGCCTCTCACGAGCCCCTGTAGATGCACCGCCGCTGGACGACGATGAGGACGCCTTCCTGGGACCCATCAGCGCAAGCTCTTTTGCTCAGCAGCAACGCTCGGACCCCAACCTAAAAGGCCTCATCGAGTACCTGGAAGGCAAGGTTTCTTCACCCCCCGCTTCATTCAAGCGAGGACTGTCTTCTTTCTGTGTGCAGAATGAGGTCCTTGTGAAGAAGAACTTTACAGCGAACAAAACAGCCTACCTGCTTGTTGTACCTACTTGTCTCCGCGAAGAAGTTCTACAGGCTTCACACGACCAGCCGACAGCTGGACATCTCGGGTTTACTCGCACCCTCCGCCGCATTCAAGACAAGTATTACTGGCCCCGACTCTCTGCCGATGTCGCACACTATGTGAAAACATGCCGAGATTGTCAGCGACGAAAGACTCCTCCCACACGCCCAGCAGGATTTCTGAACCCCATTGAACCTCCCGCAAGACCCTTTCAGCAGATTGGCATGGACTTGCTTGGCCCTTTTCCAACGTCAACATCTGGAAATAAGTGGATCATCATAGCGACCGACTACCTGACCCGCTACGCCGAGGCGAAAGCCCTACCGAACTGAACAGCAGCAGAAGTGGCCAAATTTTTCGTGGAGTGCATTCTTCTTCGACACGGCGCCCCCGATGTGCTCATCACGGACAGAGGAACAGCATTTACGGCGGAACTCACGCAAGCCATCCTGCGCTACAGCCAAACCAGCCTCCGGAGGACAACTGCATACCATCCGCAGACCAACGGACTGACCGAGCGCCTGAACAAAACCATCGCCGATATGCTCGCTATGTATGTCGATGCCGAACATAAAAGCTGGGATGTCATCCTGCCTTACGTCGTCTTCGCCTACAACACCGCAGTGCAGGACACCACCCAGATGACGCCTTTTAGGCTCGTCCATGGCAGGGATGCCACGACCACGCTAGACGCCATGCTGCCCAACGTTACAGAAGAAGAGAACGTCGACGTTGCCGCCTACCTTCAACGCGCAGAAGAAGCTCGAAGGCTTGCCCGATTACGGATCAAAGATCAGCAGCGGTCCGACGCCAGACGCTACAACCTACGAAGACGCAACGCGGAATACAAGCCAGGAGACCAAGTCTGGGTGGGGACGCCCATTCGCCACCGTGGATTGAGTGAAAAGCTTTTGCGCCGCTATTTCGGCCCGTACAAGGTTCTTCGTCGGCTGGGTGAACTGGATTATGAAGTCATCCTGACGCAATGACTGCATCCCAGCGACGCCGCGTACGACCAGAAGTTGTCCATGTAGTCCGTCTGAAGCCGTATTATGCGCGCTAAAGGCCGCTGCATTTCCATGTTCTATTTTTCGCAAAATCCGTTTTTTTCCCTTACTGGTCGCATTATTTGTTTTAATGCATCGGGTCGATGCTTCTTTGAGAGGGGAGTAATGCCGCCAATATTTGCAGTGTTTGTTCATTTTTCAAATCTGCCGCGACACCACCTTATCGCTTTGTTTGCGACGCAAGACGCGACTAGATTTATCTCGATTGATCGCAGCCAGGCAAAGCTGATTCTACGTTGTTCCGGAATGTTCTAGTAACTTTGCGCCCTTTATCTCGAATGTTCGCTATCAGCTTTAAATTGAGCCCGGCCGACAGCGGCGGGCATTCTGTTCGACGACCGCCGAGCACGCTCGTCGCTTCGCCGCCGTCGAGTGATTCAGTCCATTTTGGGTGCAAGTCAGCCCCAATAAACAGTTCTTTTAGAAGACCCTTTCGACCGTCTTCATCGCTGCTACGACTGCCGTCACCACTACGGGACAATATTCATTATGAAGCATGAGAAAAGGAGCGCGAAAACAAGACGACGGACGAAGCGCTCGTGCTGTGTGTTCTGTCTTCGTCCGTCGTCTTGTTTTCGCGCTCCTTTTCTCATGGATCAATACCGACTCGCCCAACATTCCACCCTTGTCATTATGAAGGGAGAAAATAATTTATTATTGAAACCAAATTAATGTATTCTTTTGTTTTAATATTATAACTACGTAGCTGTAAATTGCGAGATCATTTTTACTTATTTTAATCAAGTGAAGTTAAGGCACACATTGTAGCATCTCCTCCTCATGAACGTGAATATTCGCTCGCATGATACTCTGAGTATAGGGGATGGAAATGGGAAGTAAAGATGGAAGAAAGATCCTAAAAAAGAGTGCGGTCATTGAATAGGGTTGTAAGGCAATAGTTCACTGCATGATGGCTTCTTTGAACGACACCGAAGTCATGTTTAGTGCATGTGCAGCAGGGTAATCAAGTGTTCGGCCAATTTAGAGTTTTGTCTGCAACACCAGTAGCGTCTAAATAGCAAATAAAAATATCATTTTGCGTCGCTGCTGTCTATAGAAACCTAAAGGACCTAATATAGTGTCCTCTGTGAATCGCACTTGGGTGACGGAGTGCATGCATTGTTCACAGTGCGCACGTTGTTTGGTGTACGCTGGAAATTCGAAAAGAATATGAAGTGCAGTCTCAATTGAGCCGCAGTTGTCACAATACGGACAGTCTGCTTGCTTGAAACGGTATCGTAGTGTGTTAGTAAATGTAGCATTAAGACGGAGACGACGATAAATTGTTTCTAGATGACGCGGAAGCCCGAGTGGTAGTCTTGATTTGAGCTGCAGGTCGATAGAATGGAGAAAGGGTAATGATGACTTGGAAAGTTCCAGAGGCGGTTCTTTTCTTCCTGGGTATCTCATATGGTGAGTTGGGACGCATCTGATTTTGCGAAGAATATGCGCTGATAGCTACGACGCTGTAGACATTTGTAGACCGCTTCGCCTGCTCTCTCGTTGGCCAGGGTGTCGCAGTGAGCTGGAATCCATTGAAGAATTACAAAGCGGCATTCAGCAAGAGCCAAGTGGTGCAGGTATCTACTGTCATGAGAAATTGGCTGGTTATCTGCTCTATTCAGTAGGTTGGACAAGGTTTGTAGCGCTCCTTGCGAGTCCGTGAAGATTACCCAGTGTCCTGTGTTATGGCGCAATATATAAGAGAAAGCTTCTTTTATTCGGTATAGCTCTGCTGTGGTGGAGGATGTCCTGCGCTGTAGGTGCCACGAAAGCATTTGGCCTGATGAGGACACATACAGGCCGCATGATGAGGAGTCGTGAGAAGTTCAGCCGTCAGTGAAGATGTCTATGTCTTGTGAATACTGCTCAGTTAAGTAGATCAGAGCACCTTGTAGCAGCGCAGCCTGCGGCATGCCGTTCTTCCTAGTGACGCCCGGCATGAACTGCTTGATTTCATGAGATGACTGTGCCCAAGGAGGAAAAGTTAGAGCCAGTGGTTTACGTGGCCGACTGAAGACAGGAAGGTGCAATAGCTGCACAGCTTGACTAAAGCGGGAATTGCTGTGAGTTACATGAACTCGGTGCAGGAAGTGTTTATTCTCTTGAAGTACATGACGTAGATGGGTTAGGATCGTTACCTGTGTGGCTTGACTTCGAGCGGTAGACCTCCTGCTTCCGCAACTGTTACCGAGGTGGAGGAGCTGTTCGGAAGGCCGAAACAGATCCGCAGGCAGGTGTTCCGGGCTGCCCCCGGCGTCCTTTTATTTTTTGGATAAATTGTTGTAGTTTTATTTGTTGTTGGTAAACTATATCGCAAAATACGGTCAACATAGACCTTATGAAGGAGAACTAAAAAGCGACAATTGCAGCCCCAACGTGTTCCTGCCATAAATTTGAAGATTTCTGATGCTGCTGCTATTCTCGCACGGAGTTTTTTTAACATGGGTGTCCAAGAGAGGTTTCGATTGATGACAATACCGAGGAATCGTTGGGTCGCTACGTAGGGTAGCGGCTTCCCACCAAGAAGGAGTGGATATTTGGTCATATTTTTTGGTGAATGCTATGGCAATGCTTTTTTTCCGGGGAAAGATGAAGTCCTCGGGGTACCAAGTACGTGGAGCTGTTTATTAATGCTTTCTGAAGAAGCCACTGCATGACGTGTGCGACCTGGATTGGCTCCAGATTCAGATATCATCTGCATAAAGCGTGATGTGTACTTCTTGAGGTAGATTTCGTGTTTTTTTATTAGGGTGATATTAAAAAACAGGGGGCTGAGCATAGCACCCTGTGCGACGCCCTTCTCTACTGCGTGAGACAGTGTAGGGCCGTCTGGGGTACTCATAAAAATTTGTCGCTCTTTTAAATAGTTTTCTATCCACATGTACTATCAGCAACGAATGAGACGCGAACTGAGACGGCAACACAAAAACGGAACATATTAGCTAGCCCCTGGATTTTAAATACAAGCGAGGTTGAATAACACTTCTGAAAAACAGTCTTCATGCCTTTGAAATTAAAATAGTAGGAGCTAGTATTTAGCTCCCCCTGGCTAAAAGTGGCATACCTTGCAGTCCATGGTTCAATTGTCTTGTTCGCGTTTCATTTCTCGCTGATAGGACAGCTTTCTTCCAAGTCCAAGGCAGCCCAATGCTGCGAGAATGGCAAGGTGGAAAACAGAATAAAAAGCAGCCTTGACGTCAAGAAAAAGAGCGATCGGGATGCGCCCAGCATGTGGGTTTTCTTCAAGTGATGTGAGGAAGGCAATTACATTGTCAACTGCAGATTTGTTGGAGGTACTCATTGTGGCTTTCCAGAAACCATGTTATCATACGCTCCATAAGTTTACCTACGCAACGCAGTAGGGCAATAAGTCGGAAAGAGGAGTAGTTAGTTGGCTGCTTTGCGGGTTTCAAAATTTTAATAATTTTAGCTAGCTTCCACTCCGTAGGTACATACCTCACCAGTAAGCCAGCAAGAGTTGTAATATTCTAGCAGGCGAAGCATGCAGTTTTGAGGTAGCTTTGCAAGAGCTTCACAGCTCGCCATATCATTGCCCGGAGACGTTCTCTTGTTTGACTCAGAGATAGTCGTGTTTAGTTCTTTTGTTGCGAATGGTTGGTCCATCGCAGGTACGGCCGCCTGTGGGAGGTACGATTGACAATTTATGTTTGGTGTGAAAGGCTGAGTCAGCTGATAGAAGCCTGCAGCATTGTTTCGAAGTTTCTTTTAGAGATTTCCGTACATGCAGAGACAGTGTGGCAAAGGAGTGAATCTGGTGAAGGGGCGGGCGCATACCTTAACAGTCCGACAAATTGTGGCAGCCGGTTTTCGTACATCCAGTGTTGAAGAAAAGTGTCGAAACCTTTGTCGACTTAGTTTGTCTAGATAGCGCCGACTGTGTCTTTGTGCCCGTCAGTAGACCGAAGATCCCCAAGGATTTTCGTGCAAAAGACTTCCTTTCGGCACGCCTGCGAATCTCACACAGCCTTTCGTATTCCTCATCATGTAACGGTACTCGGTCAATTTTGGCTGAAATTTGTGTGCTGGATTCCAAGCAATGAACTAACGTAGCGACTAATTCCGCGTTCTGGCTTGCAGCTGTAATTCTCCTGCTCACTGCAATCTTGTAGGTATCCCAGTCTGCAGACGTTGTAACTTTTCCCCTTGGTGACGTCAGCGCATTACCAGCGGATATGGGAATTGGGTAATGATCACTGCCACGTGTTCCTAAGTCAATACACCGGGAGAAGTTTGCAGCAGCTGCACTTGTTGCAAAGGTCATATCAATGCAGCTCGCAATCGTCACAGCTCGGAGGTAGGTTACGCCGCCGTCGCTTAGGGGCTCAATTCAATACTTCGCGGAAAGTTCGGCAAGTTTAGCACTTCGCGCAAATGTGTGGCAGCTGCCTCAGATTTCATTTGCAGCGTTAATGTCTCCACAAATAATATGTGGCGAGTGCTTTGCCAGTAATAAATGGACAAGTCTCGATATGTCTAATGGTTTGCCTGGCTTCAAATATACAGCAATGAGAGCGTAGACTTGCCTGCCAATTACCGCCAGGGTGCACACGTACTCATCGTCACTGTGAGCCGGGACTTCAACCAAGGAAACCGGAATATCCTGGCGGAAGCGTATCAGCAACCTGCTGACGTCATGTGGTCGCTGAGAATGAAGGAGGTGGTAGCCGTTCAATCGGAACTGGTCTCCAACACGCGATTCTGATATCACAATAAAAGGAAAGTCGTACGCTTGCACCAGCTGTCGAAGGTCTGAAAGTTGCGACTGTAGACCACGAGCGTTCCGCTGAAATATGGTGCATTTGCGGAAGATGTAGTGAATGATTACATACGAGGCAAGGTGGTTGTTGCAGAAGCTATGATGACTGCTGTGTTGAGATGGGCCCCTGTGGGCCTTAAAATGCTGACACCAACGGTTCCATAGGCAGAACAGCTTCTACCTCAGGGATACTTCATGACGAAGGGCTTGCGCGGACAAGAGCTTTGATAGCTGCAAACAGCATAGGTATCAGTAATCCCGAAATATCTTGTTCTACGCCAATTGCTGCTTTTGATAGGTCATCCTGTCACGTTGCGATGTCTTAGGTTGAGGACGGGAGTCGACATTTATCGCGTCTTGTGTGGAAGATGGAGTTAACTTCAAAACCTCAGCCTTCAGATCGAGGACTTGCCATGCTTTTCTTAGCAGCAGCTGCCTAGGAGTTTCCAGCTGTCTTGTCTTGTTGAGTTTATTGAACATGGTTTTGCACAGTTGCAGAAACAAATTCAGGATTAGGTCAAGGTTAATGACGTTTGGACGGTTTCCCTTGTACTTCTTCCACTGTGCGTGCAAGCGTATCGGGTTTCTTTTTGGAGACACCCCCTGTATGATGCGGGGTGTGGATCATCGCAATTTCCGCGTTTTGGTTGCGCTCTTGACGCACATTCCTTATATGAGTGAGGGCCAGCGATATTTTGCAGCGAAGGGGGGCGGTGCAATGTCTGGAGATGTGAGCATGTCTCTGGCATTTGAAACATTGCGTTGCTGGTCTACAGTATGCAGTTACAGGGTGACTGCAAAAGCCCAGCGCAACCCCTTTAGGCAGCGGGAAATCTTTTGCGAATCCCGATATCACGATTCGGCGACGTATCTCATTGATGTTTCCACCGTCTTCACGAATGTAAGCGGTGAGTCTCCTTGCTGAAACAACGATTTGCTCACGAAGGTACTCATGCAGGTTTTCGTTTTAATAATTGAGAGCTACATCTCCAATTTTGCCATAGCTTACCGTGTACGAGTATGGGACGCGGGCCCTATATAGCCACTCCAGCCAGTTCTGTCACTACTAGTAGACGGTTCGCGGCGGACAGCGTCGGTATCGGAACCATCAAGCTCCCGCCCTTGTTGAGAAGATATCGAAGCACCTATTCTTGAGCCGACATCGCAGCCGCTGTTGCCACGACGTTGGGGTTGGCTTTTTATAAGTCTCCCCCTTCTGTTGTAGGCGTGTTGAAGACGGCAGGAACGCCAGCAGCACGTTTTTCCTTGTATGACACGACCGTAAATGCGGTCTGGTTCATGTCCTCTGCATTTTCGCCCAAAGGCTCGCCGGTTGCATGATTTTCTTGATCTTCTCGCTGTCTCTTGTTTGCATGCTCGTGGTCCGTGGCCGCTGCTGCAGTGGCCGGTGTTGCTGCTGCTGTGGCCGCTGAGTTGTCATTTGCCAGAGATGCCATCAGTACAGCACGTGGTGCAGCCGGTTACGGGGCGAGTGTGGCGGGTACGGCGCAGGGCGCAAAGGAGGCCGCCCGACCGGCTTTTTGCTGTGGGCCGGGAGACACAGATAGTCGCGCGATGGATGCACAACACAGGTTTACACGTGTAAAGCACAAAAGCAAAAAAGAAACTGAGATTAGGGGCTCTGCTCAGAGAGACAAGCCAGTAATCATCCTCTTCCGAAAAAAAAAACAGAACACAGGAAAGGGCAGCTTTTTTTTTTACACAAGTGCCCGAAAGAGCAGAGCGCACGAAAGTCAGGACACCTATGTAGAAAGAAAATCAAACTCTTTATCTTGTACGCTTCGCATACATGTAACAAAGGATACGAAACTCTGATTTGATAACCACACCAAAACACCCGTCTGACAGTCCAGAGTGATGGTTTTTCTTTTTTTGTTGCATTGAGAAATAACTTGGGCAGCATTAGCTTTAACCAGAAATTGCACACTTTTTAGTAGGCCTGCAAGTGTACAAGCCAAAGAACAACAGTACGGAAGTATTACACATTCCTTACTAAGTGGTCTGCAGTGGAAGAACAAGCGCTTCTGATTCCTGTCGTGCATAAGTGGTAGATGACAAACATCTTCCCGAACTCATCAGATATCAGGTCGCATGGATTCAAACCTGGTTATAGACAAAACAGTCAATGTTTGGTGAATTAATCGCACCAAAGACAAAAATTAAAGTTATTATTCAGGCAGCACTGCGCTGCGCACGGTCAAGCCAGACATTTGGCGATATAGAGTGGGTACGTACTCGTAGTAGTAGTCATCGGTCTCTGTCTCGTTCTCTTTTCCTGCCGGAAAAAAATAAAGCATCGCGTAGTCAAAGCAACACTCACTCCCAAAACCATATTCATTGCTGTGCGTATCACAAGATAAAAGGACGGAAGTACTTACAAATAAGATCTTGCAGGGCAGGATACTGAACTGCGTCGGAGCTCTCAAAACATATCAGATGTGGCTTTTCACTTGCGCACACTAGGAACGGTGTCAGTTCGAGCGCGCATGCTTTCTCGTCGCGCTGGGTGTGTGGCTGGGCGGCGCTGTGCCAGTCCCGGGGAAGATCCGTTGAGTCAAGCATCGCGCTATTCCAGGCCGACTGACAGGGGAGACGATAGTGGTTGGGGGGGAGGGGGAGGGTCAATATTTTTTGAAGTGAAAGCTTCACTAAGCTACCTCGTAACGATTTCGCGGTGCTTGCGGATTTGACCTTGAAGTGAGCCAGAGGTGAAACCAAGACTATGACATATGGTATAACTATGGTGCCCTACCACATGCTACCTCAGGCACCTCAAGGTCAAATACAAAATTAAGAGATATTGATGAGATTATGACGTGGACACTTCAATCGCGCTTTAAGCAACGTGGCAGTAGAGACAGATGTGCGCTGCATGCGTTGGAATTCACAACGTTGTTGCAGAAACGCGGCACTGAAGCCATAGACCATCGGCGTTCTTTGTGTTCATTGGTGTTAGCGTTGACAGTGTTCTAGACTCCGATGATTTTGGGGAAAGGAAGGCGCATAAATCGCTCCCTGGGGCAGTGGACGCTTTATTCGCGCTTTGAGGTACGTGGCGGTGGGGAGAGCGAGATGTGGGCTGCATGCACTAGCGCTGACAACGTTGTGGCAGACACGCGCCACTACAGCAATAGGCCGCAGCGTTCATTGTGTGACCAACCTCTCGCGATCAACCATCAACCGCATCAACCGAGACTTAGCAGAGTGGGCGCGTTTCCTATCCAGTGTGCGGAAAGCACTCAGCATTACAGACGCCAAGCCGCTTCTAGTTGCCCGATACGCCACAGCTTTCGCTCTCTAATCAGGTTCAGCAGTAGTTGAACCACAGCTAACTTTTTTCAAAGATTTTGGGGGCGCAAGGAAAAAGTTAAACTTCCAGTCACAGGTGGATAAAAGAAGATCGAGGGAGGGTGAGTGAGCGGCGAAGCGCGCAGCTGCGCAGCAGGGTATACAGATTGAGGAAAGTGAGCAAGTAAAATCACAAAGAAAAAAGTATTGTTGCAGAAAGTGGTAGCCCATAATTAGGAAATTATCACCCGAGGCGTTTAGCACCTATGAGCCGTAGAACACAGTGTATATTTCAATGCTTCATTACGTACGTTGCAGCTCGATTCAGGCGCTTCCCCACGAAAGCATTATCATTCGGGACGACGAGTTTTACACGACGTGCTAAAATTATTTTTCCTACATTGCGATGAAAAGAAGAAGGCAGTCTTTTACGGCCTTCACAAGAAATGAAAGCATTTGTCTCGGGATGTTTTTCAAATGATATTCGTACACGTTGCTGTAGATCTTCACGGTTGGCTGGTTTCTTCTTGTAAATCTCATTTTTAGCATTTCCCCAGGGGAAGAAATACAAGAAAGTTCAATCTGGTTGCCATTGGTTGGGAAAGAACTCGTCGATGAAGAGAAATGCGTCGGGGATCCGTCATAATGGGTCAGTTAACTGATGTAACGTAATTCACAGCGTCGTCTCCCTCTAAACATTTTCCCTCATCCTCTTGAATCTGTCGCTGCTCTCTTTGATTTGTTTTAACCAGCAAGCTTGTGATTCCAGAATTTCTTGGCCCTCTTTAATTGCATCGCGAACTTCAGGCAGCCAGCGATCAGAGGGCTGCTTTATTTTAGCCTGGACGAGGACCTACACTTGCTGTTTCTTTTGTCGATAAAATCCCATTTTTGGCCTATTTCCACTTCAGATAACTGCGCCCTCTTTGCTTCTCTGTTTTTTCGTTATGCCAACCGTCATTGTTCGATGGCCTCCCTAATTTCCTTATTCCACCAACTTCGTGGCTTCCTCTTTCCTCTCCAGCGGTTTACTCCTTTTACTTGTTTTATTTTTGTACTAATGAGTAGTTCTAACTTATTATAATCCCACTTTTCCATGGGATGTGTCTCTATTGCGTGCTCTATACCGGCCGCTATTAGCGTTATTTCTTCGTCATTTAATTTTGCGTTTTTTTAGTCTTCCCTGCATTTCCCTTTTGAGCTGGGCTCCCAATTGTAGACTAATGCGCTTATGATCGCTTCCGAGGCTGCACTTCCCCTCTTCGTCTATTTCCAATACTGCGAGCTTGCTATACATACCCTGCGACATTAAGCAGTAGTCAATGGTCGTCTGCCTGTTACGGGATTCCCACGTGATTTGTCGCTCACACTTAGTTTCTCTGTTTACATTAACTAATTATGTCGCTCACAGAAGTCTAGCATTAACTTTCCGTTACAATCTGTGTATCCATCCAGATCCTCGAGGTGGCCATTCAGCAGGATAATATCGGCACCTTCTCCAAACTGCTTTAAATCGTCATTAAGACACTTATTTAGATCCTTGTTTTCTTGCCTGCATTTGTACCCTGTCCCTAAATAAACTACTCCTGGCCCTGTCCTTTTACCGGCAATTGTACCTGATACCCAGACATGTTCTCTCCAAGTAGACTTTATTCTTTGCCAGTTTGTCCCTTGATGTATCAGCATACCTACTCCTCCTCCCTTCCTCTCCGTTGTTGTCCTGTTGCTTCCTTCCCAGACGTGGCCATCAATAAACGGTGGGTCTTCCAGATCCCTGAGATGTCTCTCGCATAGCGCGTATACACCTACTTCTTCATCCTTCAACTGCTGTTCTATTTGTAACCACTTCGCTCTCTTTCTGCCGCCTTGCATATTTATGTTACTCATCCTGGTGTTATATTTCGTTTTTGTAGTTTTCTTCCTGGACCTTCTAGGGGCCATTTGGTTGGGGACAGCCGCCATTGTTAAACTTTTTACTTTTCTTTTACCTACCCGTACGCCCTGCTCCGCAGTCGACCCCCTAAGAAAGCTACTGCCCGGCCTGCCAGGCGCCGGCCTATCTCGGCTCCTAGCTTTATATTGACATCGCTAGAGCCTCTCTCGACTAATTTCTTCAAACGAACATGGTATCTTTCGGCTGGCAAGCAAATTGAAAATTCTTCGGAACCAGATAGGCTAATGAAGTTCAAGGGAGCTTAGCATCATCATGCCGGAAAACGAACCGCGAAAGCTCGTTCGACCGAAGAAAGCCAGCCTCGTTCAAATGAACCGAACTTTTGGGCTGTGTGTGATGCAATTGTCTGGCACTCGCCTTGTCCCGCATTTTATTCGGTATCCATTGTCTTTCATTAAGCTTTTGGAGGTCGTAGGAGAGATATGCAGAGTTCGAGAGAAGCCTCCCTGACCTGCTGTCCATTGTCTGCGTTCCTGCCCGTTGCCCTGCGGCCGTCAGGTATCGTGAGTGCAGAGACTCCGGCGCAGTATTTCCCAGCGCCCCCCCCCCCCCCCTGCTATTCCTGTCTTCTGATATGGCTCCCGTACAACGTTTCATGAGGTCGGCGCCCAGGCTCTGCGAAGAAGGGACGCTTCGAAGCCATCTTGATGTGCTACCTCGATGGAAAGAAACGCGAACAACCCGGCGCCAACACGCCCCGCTGTTGGAATTTATTTTCATTGCGCTTTTACCTGTGTGATACGAAAAAGACGTTAGATTCGTCCTAAAATGCATCATGAACGAGTCTAGTGTCTTTTTGCTATCACCGAAGTAAAAGCGCGGCGATAAGGAAATGAAATAGCGGAGCGTGTTGGCTCCAGGTTGCTTTTCTTTCCATGGAGGTAGTACGAACAAGAAACTTTTGTATTTACATTATATACCTACAAGTACCGTCTTTGCCAAAAGTAACCGAGCAGCCGCAGCGTTGCGGTCACCGTTTCTTGCAGCTGATCCCCGGCTTGCGCCTTCGCTCAGTACGACAGTGCTCTGAAGGCGCTCGTCGCGCCTTGGTGGCTTTATATGGTGGCTTGTCGCAGCATGTAGTCCTCCAGGGTCGATAACGTGCCTGCTTCCTTCAACCTGAAAACCATGTGTTCGGTGCGCGTAACGGGCACCCTTTCTCTGTTAGCCGCCGCGGTGGCTGAGTCGTTATGGCGCTCGGCTGCTGACCCGAAAGACGAGGGTTCGATCCCGGCCGCGACGGTCGAATTTCGATGGAGGCGAAATTCTAGAGGCGCGTGTACTGTGCGATGTCAGTGCACGTCAAAGAACCCCAGGTGGACGAAATTTCTGGAGCCCTTCACTACGGCGTCTCTCATAGCCTGAGTCGCTTTGGGACGTTAAACCCCCATAACCCATAAACCATAAACCTTTCTCCGTTGCACATCTCCAGCTGCCTGTGACCCTGAGGAGCCGCTTGCCACCCGATCCGATAGCCAATGTTTGTCGTGGTAGACGCCCTTACTCAGTCCTCAACGGCTGCAGATTTCGCCCAACTTTCATAATTAACTCAAGCACTTCGGAAAGCGCATTGCTGTTTTGTTCTGCGACAGCACCCTGCCATTCATCCCGCTCCTCGGCTCATTCGACTGCTGAATCACTGGCAGTGTAACCGCGCTTTTAGCGGTTTGCTTACTCACGGCTAGCACTGTCTTGCTCATGGCTCCAAACTTTCATGTCGTTGCCTCCTTCCTTGGTGCTAGGCTGCATGAAGTTGTCCGTCCCTTTTCACAGCAGCGTTCACGTGCGGCTGCGTCTCGGCACTTTACGCTCCTAATTTGAGTGGCGTCGTGTCAGCCCTATCCGCATGCCTGCCGTGGAAGTCCTGCTCGTCATTTGCTGTATTGCTGCTCGTCAGATTGCGTGCAACTGTTGCGTCTGCCTCGCACTCTTATGGATATGCGCCACCTTTGCCGTGACGACGTTTTCGCAGGTCCTTTCGCTCTTTGCGTGAACGCAGCTACCGCTATCTACATCCTGGCTTCAAGCGACAATAACGCTGCTCTCCGGCTCTGGGCAATGCTCTGTTATCTTCCGGAACGAACGCCCTCAGGTCGCTAGCCTGGATGAAACTCTCCTGTATTAAAACTTCTTTTTCGGCTAGTTGGTGTCTTTTGAATCTAAGAAAAATAGGAGCGCTAAAGCATGCAACACCAGAAGAAGAAAAGATGGACACAAGCGCTTGTGTCTGTCCTCTTTCTTCTGTGGTTGCATGCTTCAGCGCCGCTATTTTTCTTAGATTCAAACTCACCTTCACACACGCGCCATCAGTGGCTGTGTCTCAACACTTCAAGTGCCTGCCTCGACTGGCTTTGGTGCGACTGATCGGTTTGCAACGCAAGTGTTAGTATTGGCGTCCCTTCGGTCCATAGAATATCTTACTAACTACTACAGGGAAAGCTGACGGCACTGCACTTCATTCACCATGGACGTCTGGGCCATGCCGAGAAGACAGAGGTTTGAGAATGACATCTGGTGGCTTGGTGTTCAGTTTCGTTTTCACCACTGCAGTTTTCACTGATGTTTTATGCGCTTTGAGGTGATGTAGTTATCCAGCTACACACGCAGTTTGTTCGAGATCCGAAGCATCCGAACGCAATTGACTCGAAGTGAGCTGGGCACAATATTAAGTCCCTTGCTAGGCCCGTTTGCCTGTTTCCTGCCGTGGCCTGAAATTCGTGAGCCATTTACGAAGTGAGCTGGCTTTGTCCAGCAGAAACCTGTGCTATTGAAAGGTGAACGAAGCGAACAAAGCTGTTTGTGAATTGAGAACTCAGCAGTTTGCTGCTGTGATCGTTCTGAACAGTTCTGGAAGGAATTTTAGAGACACTTATCGCGATGTACTTCGGCAAGCGCAAATTATGATAAACGTAGTCGTCGAAGATTGCGTTTGCTTCATTTAGAAGACTGGCGGCGGCCGCGCATTGCATGCAGGAACGACTTCCTCTTTATATATTAATTCAAGTAAATACCCGCATGTTGCACTTGTCAGCATGAACACGGCCTTCACTTGCGGATAGGATAGGTTTCCGCTCACTAATTCATGTTTTTCCTTTGCGAAATCTGCAAGCGCAGCGCCAGTACATGGCGAGAGCCGGTACTTGGTGTGCAGCGCCGACATGGCGAGAGCCGGCACTTAGTGCGTGCAAACTCGTCTATAGAGAACTGAGGGCTAGGACAACTTTCTCATGGCAGGAACCACAGCCTATGCGTGGACATGGGGTGGGAACCGGCAATAGCAGCCTACACCAATGAAACGTCTGTATTTTTCACAATGCGAAAACGGAAGCTTCTATAGTGTACTCTTTTAAGCGCTAACTTTCTTGAAAGAAAATTCGCTCCGAAAATATGCCTGTTAAAAGCAAAAAACTTATTTTCCACCATTAGCTATATTTGGCAGCATGAAGAAAAAGCCCTCTCTCCCCATGGGCAAATTCGGTGCTCGTTTACGCCTGTCTCCTTTTCTTCTCATTTATTGTAATCTACAGCAAGCATATTTCATGACATATTGATTGTAAAACTATGTTTACTTCCACCATATAATTTGCGAAAGTTTGTATTTCTGCAGTCGCACTTATGTTTTACAGCCAAGCCAAGTGCGATACGC
This sequence comes from Amblyomma americanum, assembly GCF_052857255.1. Lineage (NCBI taxonomy): Eukaryota > Metazoa > Arthropoda > Arachnida > Ixodida > Ixodidae > Amblyomma > Amblyomma americanum. The sequence goes on along the minus strand of NC_135497.1, from coordinate 15,624,110 downwards.
TGTCTTCCCGGCATTCCCACGATGGATGAAGTGCCATTTAAGCAACTGCATAGATTGTGGTGCCAGCTTTTTCCTCCGGGTAATATTTAGATACTCTATGATTTGAGCTACCTTGCTGCACTGATTGCCCATTCCAGCCAAATGGAGCTCGTACTGGTCTGAAACAATAGCAATTAAGCCTTCAGTTGCGTTCATCACAGCGCTTCGGCTACTTTCGTGGTGATCTGTAGCTGCTGCTTCGCTTTCGGGGCGCTCCCACTCCTCCTCCTTCTCGCGCCTCTCCTAGATGAGGTGCCAACATTCTGACAGCTCCTCATAATCCCCGCTGCAGCATATAATTCCCTGAATTAGATGTGCTTACCTATGAATGTTCCCCACTGCCACCAGTTGAAGTGGTTCCCGCACAACGTTCAATTCGGCGCACAGGCTCTGCGAGAAAGGATGATCCGAGGCCTTCTTGACGGACGAGCAAGAAACATTTGTATTGAAGCGAAAAGCTTCACTACGCTAGTCAACACCGCGCTTCGCACGAGCCGGCGTATGTCGAAGCACGAGTGACGTCACGCACGGCGCAGGCAGTCGCCGCCGACTCCGTCGCCTTTTCTCTCTATCTCGCTCCCTAATCACATCGAGCCACAGGTGCTCCGCCACTTCGCAGCGCCGCGCCTTTCCTCAAAATGCAACTTCCAGTTTTCTCTTTCTTATTTCCCTCCCTCCTTTATACCTTCTTCTTTCCCTCCCTCCTTTATCCCTTCTTCTTTATCCCTTCCTTTACGGCACGGTTATAGTGAACTAGAATACCTATCTAGTGGCGCGAACGGAGGCGCGCGGCAGCGCAGCGGCTGAGGCAAAACGCCTCTCCTCGCCGCAAGGGGCACTACTGCGCCTTTTTCTAGCCCCGCGTTGCCACTGCCGTGCTGCTTCTCACATGAGGAACGGCTCTCCGGGCGCTGAACTGGCTGAACCGAAGTGTTTTATCTGCGTTCTACGTTTCTGCGTGGCTCCTCGAGCTGTAAACTGTGAGTGATCCGGAGAAAAATCGTCTTGCTTTGTGAAGTTCGTGCTATAAAGGCACTACAGAGAGGCCTTATGCCGAAAAGGAAGACGGACTCCCATTGCTTTGCTCCGGGCTGTCGGAGCGATTATCCAGGAGCTCCTAAGGCGTCTTTGTTCGCCGCTTCCACGGACGACGAACTTAGGAAGAAGTGGGAGCGCAATCTGCGAAGAGATGACAAACCTTTCACTGAGTCTTCAGCGGTCTGTGAGCGCCACTTTGAGCCCGAGTGCATATTGCGGGACTACATACACATCATAAATGGCTCCGAAGTGCGACTTCCCCGTGGGAAGCCGTCACTGGCACATGTTGCGGTGCCTACTCTCCTGCCTGACTGTCCGTCTTACCTTTCTGTCCGAAGAGCGAAACAGAGGCCAGAAAGAAGGCCAGCAACAGCAAGCGTTTCGGTGCCCAGCAAAAAGCCACGACAGGACGCACAGAATGAAAGTGCAGATGTCGCGCAGGAAGCGCTACGTCAGCCTTTAACAGATATTTCGATTTCCGACCTGAACGCTCTAAATGAAGCTGCAGGCCCCACCGAGTGCGAGCCCTTCAGAGTTAACATGCTTCGAGGAGTGATGCTTCCCTCAAAAATCTGGTGCCGGCTAAATTGCGACAGTGACGCCAGCGTGCTCTTCGCAACAACATCGATACAAAGAGACACCAAACTTGAAATTCTTCACGAGAAATCCGTGCTGTTCTGCGCATATGAGGACAAAGTGTCTGCGCAAATGTTTCTTTGGGGTGCCTTGTGTGGAGACTTCACTATTGATTCACTCACTGCCGCGAATCGTGTTCTGCGAGAAGCTGATGTCAGCACTACCTGCAGAGGGGCCATGATAAGTGTGGAGTTTAGGGGCATGTCGCACATTCTAACACCGAAGCTACGGTCTGCATCAGCCACATTTGGAGGTTTTGTCTTCAGAACAAGGTGCCTGGGAAAGGTTTTCTCACAAGGTAATTTGTACATTGCAACCTTTATTGCTTTTGGCATCTCTGTTCCAATATTTCACATGTAAGTCATACATATACATGTACACAGAGTTTTTTTTTAGGTGCAGTTTGTGAAGAGTGCAAGTCCACACGAAAGTGCCTTCTTAGTAGAAAGTCGCGTACCTCAAAACCGAGGCTTTATGTATCTAAAAAAAAGTTACTGCTAAGCGACTAAAACTGGAAAAACAAAAGGCAGCACGACTTCGAAACCGTGCATCAGCCATGCAGGATAAGCTGGCAGCAATGGAGGCCAAAAATGCAAGGATTTCCGAAGACGACTTTAATGAGAGAATAGCAAGCCTTCCAGCCAAACAGCGTGAGGCAGTGCATCATGTTTTTAAAGCTTCGCAACGTAAAACTACCCATGGCATTAGGTATTCAAACGAGTGGGTGCTTGAGTGTCTGATGATGAAAATGAAGAGCCCCGCACTGTATGAGCACCTTAGAAAAGAAAAAATACTTGCCATCCCCAGCAAAACAACTCTGAGGAAGTACCTAAAGTCATACAAGACAGGCTTTGGTTTCCACATGAAAGTACTTGACGTGCTGAGCGAAAAGACTAGCTCAATGGATGAGTTCAGGAGACATGGAGGTCTCATTGTAGACGAAATGAAGTTGTCTGAACACTTGTCGGTCACTACTACGGGTCACATCGAAGGTTTTGTAGATCTTGGCCCTCTTACATTAGAAGAAGATAAACACACTGTCTGTGACCATGGGATGGTTGTTATGTTTATCCCATTTGTTGGCAAGTGGACTCAAGTGCTCGCAGCATTTGCCACGAAAGGAAACATAAAAGGAGCTCTACTCACAAAAATAATGCTGGAAGCTGTGATTTTGTCAGAAAAGGCAGGTTTGAAAGTCGACTTTCTCACGTCTGACGGAGCCACCTGGAATAGGAAGATGTGGAATATGATGGGCGTCCGCGCATCTTCAACAAGCACGAAGTGTGGTGCACCACATCCCATGGATCCAGAACGTCGGCTCTATTTTCTGTCGGACTTCCCTCACTTGATAAAGTGCCTGCGCAATGGCTTGCTGGCTTCCGACTACCTGCTGCCAGAGGGTCGTGTAAGTGCTGTACACAGGTTGAACCAGATTATTTTTTACTAGGAAGAGAACAACTATGTAACATATTTTTTTACATTTCAGGTGTCGCTGAAAAGTGTCCGCAGAGCCATTGCTCTTGACGGCAAAAATGTTGCATTACAAGCCCTGTACGGGATAACATCTAGCCACACAAATCCCAACAGTTTTGAGGTCCAGAGGGTGTCTCTAGCCTTTCAACTCTTCAGTGACAAAGTCGTTAAGGGGATGCAGCTGCACAGGGCTGAGATTGAAGAGACCTGCGGGAACATTTCAGCTACTCTCCATTTTTTGAGTGAGTAGCAAAACTTATTTCTTTGCTGCTGAAAACGTTTCCATCGTAACGACCATAAGACAGTCTCGTTGTTGTGTATTGTTTCCTGATTTGTGCTAAGCAACTTATTTCTGTTTCAGGACCATCCGTGATCTGATCCATGTGATGACATCTCGCTTCACTACCAAGGCTCTGCGTCCCAATTCACCATCTGTTGAAAAGCTTCGCTCATTTTTGTTGCTCCTGAGTGCATGGGAAAAACACACTAATGGAAAGGAGGGCTTTTTAAGCCAGTCCACAGCTACAGGACTACGTGTTGCACTGTCTAGTGTGCTGTCACTGTTGGAGTACTTAACAGAACGTGCAGGCTTCAACTACCTGATGACCAGTAGGCTAAGCCAGGATCCAGTTGAACATCTTTTTGGAATTGTGCGCCAGTCTTCTGGGTGCAATACCCACCCAACACCACAGCAATTCATAGTTACTGTGAACTGCCTTACATTCAACAACCTTGCGCACTCTGTTTCCACGGGAAACTGCGAGCCTGGCATCCTCAGTTCCCTTTTGGATGCAGATGCTGGCCAGCAAAGCTCCCATAGTGGCAGGCAGGAACTTGTTGATAAACTGCTAGATGCAGGCAACATAGATGCAGCAAATGCAGTGCTCCCGAAATTACCCCCAGACCATTCCACTTGCACTGTGCCATCAAGTGACAGCCGGCTAATATTTTATATAGCCGGTTATGTGGCCAGGAAATGCGTCCTGAAGACAAACTGTGAAAGCTGCTTCAATTTGCTTTTGTTGACCAAAGAGGCGGCTGGGAATTTAAACCTAGCCCCGTTCACTCGCATGGAAGACAATGGTGGTCTTCTGTATCCCGCTGCCGCCTTGTACAAATTTGTAGCTCACCTAGAAAATGCGTTCACAACATGTTTTAGCCTCCTAGAACTACATGCAGAGAGTATAATTGATATTGTAGATGTGGTTAAAGCAAAAACAGAGCTCAGACTTGGCTGTCCAGACCACTGCGAGAATGTTGCAGCCGAACTCACTGCTTTTTACATAACAACCCGCCTTCACTTCTTTATGAAAAGCATCAATAGCAGCAACAACCGGAAGCGTCAAGCTTCTTAGTACCTGAAAATGAGTCGATGCACTTAGATTTCCGAAGCACCCTGTTAGGGTAGCTGCAAGGCCAGCCTTGTTTCCACGGATGAAATTTCTATGTAACCTAATTTAGGCTGGTTACGCCAATAATGTGCCTGCCATTAAACCAATATTTTCTTCAGTTTTTCTTTTACATGTCCGCACTTGCCAATAAAAGTATAATGCTCGCCTCTCGTGTATTATCAACCTGGCTTATGTCATGCATACACTGCAAGTAAAATTTTCCGAAAATTGGGGTGGAAATATTTTCAGTCATGGGTAAAATTTTCTGAAAATGCGTTTCTGAGGCCGCTTAGCCGTCTCAGAAAAAAAAATTGATTTCCGTAAGAATAGATCACACGTAGGCGCGCGGACAGATGAATGAGGGGTGTAGTTCTCTATAATAAAGTCGCCGCGGTGGCCCGGTGGTTATGGTGCTCGGATGCTGATCCAAAAGACACCGGTTCGATCCCGGCCGCGCCGATCGCATTTTGATGGAGGCGATATGCTAGAGGCCCGTGTACTGTGCGATGTCAATGCACGTTATCAAACCCGGGTGATCGAAAATTCCGGAGTCCTCCACTACGGCGTCCCTAATAGTCTGAATTGCTTTAGGACGTTAAAGCCCGTGGTACCAAAATATAATCGCAGGTAAACAATATCAGCCTGATAAAAGATGCATCTAGACAACTAACATCCACCGTCAAATCCGTGAGCCTCTCTCATTGCCCGACGCCCGTTCTCGCTAGCAGACGGTATACGACGACGCTGTTTTTCATCATCGCCGAAATGCTCAAAGGGTCACGGCGGGGGAAAAAAGGTGCCTATGAAGTTACGTTGAAGCTAGTTGAAGCAAATGACATGCATGTTTATTGACTACAGGCGTATTAGTGAAACACACTGTAACAACGACTCGGAGAAACACACACAAGCTCCAGCGACGACGCCGCTAGAAAAAGTTGCAGTGGCGCCACCTGGTGGTTTCTACGCCAAACGGCACGCCCGCGCCCTTCCGTTCGCGCCACTAGGATAGTTCTAGTTCACTATAGGCACGGTTCAGGTGGCCACCGAGATATGTGAGACGGTTACTTTGCCATTTCCTTTCTTCAAAAACCAAACGAAACAGGTTAGCCGACGGCGTTCATAGAATTCATTTGCGTTGACAACTTTGCAAAGGCAGTTCATTTTGACGAAAGGTAAGGCGCACAACCGGCTCCGTGGGTCAGTGGAGACCTCAATCTCGCTTTCATGTACATGGCGTTGGTGTCAAAAGCCTGCTTTGATTGCGTTCCGCACACTGGATAGGCAGCGCGCCCTCCCTACCACCCTGGGAGGTGGCATGAAGTTAATGGTTGATCGCGAGAGATTGATCACCAAACGAACGCTGCGGCCTAGCTATTGCTGCAGTGCCGCATGTCAGCCACAACGCTGTCAGCGCTAATTCATTCATTGCACATCTCTCTCTCACCACGAATCCAAAGCACGAATGATGCGTCCACATGCATATCCAGTGCTACCAAGTTATGCGCCCTTCCTTTGCTCAAAGCCATTGCTGTATAGAACATTGTCAACGCCAACGCCAACGCCAATGAACACAGTGGACGCCGATATCTTTCGATTTGTATATCCTTGATTAGCTGAGCTAATCCACATTAATTTTTTACATTATGTACAAGAGAGCGCAGACACGCGTCTTAACATGAGCACAGAGAGTCTAAATCCCGAGTCCACACGTGTCCACACCACGCGTCCATCCCGAGTCTACCGCTAGTCCATACTGTTTGCGTCTGGCGCAGGCCTCATAAAGCGATGGCGCTCCCCAACGCACCTAGGATGGATGGATGGAAAAACTTTATTTTCGTCAGAGAGCATGTGTGGACGATTCCGTGTCAGATGGCCATCAACCCATGGCTGACGGCGACCTGGGTGGCCCACTCCACGGCCCTGGTCTGGACGACCGGGTCTGAGCTGGCCAACACGGCCTCCCACTGCTCGAGGGAAGGATCACGCATAATGTCCGCCGGTGGCGGTGCTATGCTACAGCTCCATAATATGTGGTCATAGGTTGCCAATTCGTGACACCATTTGCACTCCGGCTGAATGTCCGGGTAGATTTTGCTCAATACGTATGGGTTGAAGAAACATCTAGTCTGCAATCGTCGCCAGACGCATTCCTGCGCCTTCACCAATTGCTTGTCCGGGGGTGGGTAAATCCTCCGCTCAAATCTGAAATGATTAGTAATGTCATGAAAGGATACCAGCCCATCTCTCGTGGACCTTCCCGGGACGTGCAGCTCACGTACTCGGCTGACGAAACCTCGAGCATTCATGTGAGCCGTCTCGTTCCCAGGGTTCCCAGAGTGTGCAGGTACCCAGACAATTTCCGTCTCCGTAATCCCTCGCTCCGTGGCCCGATTCAGCAACCGCGCCGCTGTGACAGATATTCTGCCCCTCGCCAAATTTCGGATGGCTGTTTTTGAATCGCTGAAGATCAGGTCAGCATTACTACTAGTCATAGCTAGTGCTATCGCCGCTTCCTCAGCAGTTTCTGGGGAGCGGGTTTTGACTGATCCAGAGGCGATCAAGCGTCCTCGCCCGTCCACCACCGCAATTGCAAATGCATCCTTGTTCTTGTACTCGGCGACATCTACATAGACTGCCCCGTTGTACTTCCCGTACTTAGCATGTAAAGCTTTGGCTCTTGCCTTCCTGCGGTCCTCATGATGTATTGGATGCATGTTCTTGGGCAAAGGTTTTATGTACAAGCCCTTGTGCATTTCCCGCCTCATCTGAATTTTCGTGTCACCGGCTGGAACGTCAACTCTAATGCCGATCCTTTCCAATATGTCCCTTCCTGCTTTTGTTTTTGAAAGCCTACCGAGCTGCATCACCAAGTGCGCCTCCCGTAGTTCTTCTGGGGTGTTGTGCACCCCTAATCCCAGCAGCCTTTCGGTAGACGCATTTTGAGGCAACCCAAGGGCCGCTTTATACGCCTGCCTAATCATAGCCTCCACCTTTCCTTTTTCCGCCACGTCCAACTTCAAATAAGGCGTCGCATACACTATTCTACTGAGCACAAATGCCTGCACTAGCTTACACAAGTCTTTTTCCTTAACACCTCTCTTACGATTGGCGATTCTCCTGATTAGCCGCACTGTAGCATTGACCGTATTTTTAAGCCTTTGCAAGGACTCGCTATTCTTCCTGTTAGTCTGCAGATACATACCCAGGATCCTGATAGTTTGGACCTCAGCGACCGGTACTCCCCCCACTTTCACCTCTAAAGGTGGTGGCGGCGTATAGTGCCTCGCATGTATCCCTCTTGGTTTATCCCTCAGAACAAAAAGCTCGGACTTGGGCTGAAAGCACGAGAGTCCTGCTTCCCCTGCTAGCTCCTCCACAATATCCACCGCCTGTTGTAGAGTTTCTTCCAACTGTGCGTCACTGCCTCTTGTTACCCATAGAGTAATGTCATCCGCATAAAATGTATGTTTAAGTCCCGATATCCCTTGCAGCCTGGGTGGTATCTTGATCAAGGCGAGATTAAATAGGAAGGGCGATAATACCGACCCTTGCGGTGTCCCCCTGCCCCCCAATGGGAAGGGATCCGATTTCATTTCTCCGACTACAATCTCCGCAGTCCTACCCTCCAGAAACGATCTGATGTACCGGAAGGTTCTACCCCCCGGTCCTATGTCTGATAGGTTCCTCAATATTGCCTCATGGGTAACATTGTCAAAGGCCTTTGTGAGGTCGAGCCCCAAGATAGCCTTGGTGCCCGTGCCGTACCCAGGATCAACCACGTCTTTTTTGAGCTGTAACATGACGTCCTGCGTCGATAAATTAGCCCTGAAGCCAATCATTGTTTCAGGTATCAACTCATTGTCCTCTACATAACCCTGAAGCCTGTTCAAGACCACATGCTCCATCAATTTGGCCAAGCACGACGTTAGCGAGATGGGACGCAGATTCTCAATGCAGAGCTTCTTCCCTGGTTTAGGAATAAATGTAATCCTAGCATGTTTCCACTCTGGCGGAATCTCCCCGGCCGCCCAATATTTATTCATCAAATTCGTGAGTGCCCCCACTGACTTGAAATCCAGGTTCCGCAGCATTTTATTAGTAACCCCGTCCGGACCCGCTGCTGACGTGGTACGAAGCTGGCCCATTGCGAACTCCACTTCCGCCACCGTAAAGTCTGCATCCAATTCAAGGTTTTCCTCTCCCGAGTAATCCGGCAAGCAACCGCCCGCCTCTCTGTTTATGTAACGACTTCGGAGTTCATGTATGAATTCCCAATCGTGCCTTGATACCGATGCACTAGCCTAGCCATTTGCCCCTTTTGCGCAGATTTGGTTGCGGCCGGGTCTAAAAGGTGCCTCAACAACTGCCATGTTTTTTTGCATCCGAATTGCCCATTCATCCGGTCACAAATCTGCCCCCACTGTTGACACTGCAACTCCAATGTGTAGGCTTCAATTTGTCGTTCTAGCTTGGCCATTTTCATACGGAAAACACCATTATGCCTTTGTTTCCTCTACCTCCGAAGGAGACTCGCATGTGCTTCCCACATGTGTAACAATCTAGAGTCAGCCGGAAAGCCCTCCCCCTCCGTCGGAACCTCTTCTGTGGTACTCTTCACGGCCTGCTTGAGCGTGTCAATCCAGGCTCCTAAGTCCTCGATTTCCCCGTTCACTATGTCATTCCTGTATTGCCGAAATCGGTCCCAGTCCGTCACTCGAGTTCCTTTCACCGTGTCTTTGTGCTTAGCAGCACTAAATATCGTGGAAAGGATATAGTGATCACTTCCCAGTGGCTGTCCCGTGTTTACCCATTGTGCATCCCTGATACCATTCACAAATGTGAGGTCTGGAGAGGTGTCTATGCTTACGCTGTTGCCTATCCTGGTATGATCTAGCGGGTTGTTTAAGATCGTCCATCGCAGGTCCTGGGCAACCTGCCAAAGCTTATTTCCCTTCGGGCTGGCTCGGATGTAGCCCCACTCCGGATGAGGCGCATTGAAATCTGCCACCACGATGAGTTGAGACCTAGCCGCTAGCCGTTGCGTCTTTATCAGAAGGTCTGGCAGGCCCACCCCCTTATCTTTTGGAGAATAGTATACATTAAGAACAAATAGACTCTTATCGTCCTTTCTTTTGGGCAAAATCTCCAGCAGGACATAGTCCTCCCTGCTGCTATCTATGGTATGCTGAATCACTGTGGTGTTGCGATGGACTAACACGGCCGTGAAGACGCTCAATACGCCCCCTCGATCAATCTCTGGTGGTGTAAATGTCTTAAATCCTGGTAATTTCACCGAGCCGCTAGCCTCCTGCAAAGCTATAATGTCCGGCTTACTATCCAGATTTTGTATGTGCAACTGCAGGTTCCCCCGCTTGCGACGGAAGCCCCTGCAGTTCCACTGCCAAACCTCAATTTGCTGGCGAGGGGCCATGGTGAAGCCCTAGGTTCACTAACATCGGTTCTTGGCCGACTACGGGAGGCAATCTAACCTCTAGCATAGCATTTAGCTGTTTAAACATGTCCATTACCTGGGTCTGGAAACCCCGCATGTCATTGGTGAAGGCGTCAAGACGCTCCTCAATGTTGCCTAGTCTAGCTTCTATCCTGTCGACCCGGCGACCCAGCCTATCCTGTCTTTCTTCCAGTTTTCCTACTCTCTCCGCAAGGGTAAGCATGTCTCTCTTAAGACAAGTGACTGTAAATACTGGCTGCGGCGTGTCCGTCGCCGAAGTTTCTGCTACTCTCTTTGCACGAGCTCCCTCATCTGCCGGAGGTGGCCTTTTGACCGTCCCCCGATTCTCCACTTTCTCCACTTCCATAGCTGTGTTATCGTCCACGCGAGAAGCGTTCGCCTGCGCCGCTTGCTGTGGGGCTTGGGCCAACGGCGTCTGTACCCTGTCTACTCTGCCGGTTTTAAGCGCGCGTTCCATCTCTGCTATCCTAGCTTCCATCTTTTTGATAGTTTCGGCTTGCTGCAGCACCTGCCTTTGTAGCTCCTTCTCTCGCGCAGTCTCATTTTGGGAGCCCGCGTTGGGCCAGCTCACCTTTTTCCTCGTGGCACTTGGGCTTCTTCCATGACCGGAACCTTGCCCTCCTCCTTTGCCAGGCTCGGGTCCGGGCAGTGGCGGGAAGGAAGCTGACCGGTCCCTGCTCTTGCTATCGCCTCTCGCACCGCTAGATGACCGCTTCCTGGGCCTCGAACGCCGCTCCTCCTTGCCCGTTTGGCTCTTGTCCTCGTTGCTCTGCTGCAGACCCGTCGGCTGCTGACGGGCTAGGCGAAACTTGCAGTTCCGACTTCCCGTGCTGTGCGCCCCATGACACACGATTCAGTCCGGCGTGCAGGTCAGCGACTCTCCCTCCGGTGGTGCAGGATGTTCTTTCCCGCAGCGGCGACAAAAATTAGTCTTCGGACGATAGCAAACGTCCGCCCGATGTCCCACTCGTCTGCAGTTATAGCAGGTCTCGACTAACTCTCTATATGGGATCACAGCGTACAGACAGTTCCAATAGATGACTTGCCGGGGAACGCGCTTCCCCCCGAACGTGATCTGAATCGCCTTTGACTTGCCCAAAGGTCTGGCATCCAAAATTTCCATGTCTTCATTCCTCTTCAAGAATCCTGCGCGAATTTCTGCCAGTGGGCATCCGTTGTACGCATTGTAAATTACTCCGCGCACAGAATTCTCCGGCGCCGCCACGTACGCCGAAACCGCAAGGTCACGACCGCCCAGCTTGAGCGTCTTGACATTCGCATATGCCCCACTACGATTCATACACGGCGTGCTCACCGTCATCGTGTTGTTTCTCTCATTGACCCGCACCAGGTCTTCTTCCACCGCAGTCGCGTTCGTCAGCTTCGCTGCCGCTCTCAGGGCATATCCGAGCTCCCTCGGCGTCACTATGCTCAAGTCCCAATTCTTGGGCCGGCACACAACCTTGAAATCCTTGGCTGGCATCTGAAGAAACGGTCCCCGTTTCTTCCACACCGGCGCTTTCCCCCGCTTGACTTGGGCTGCTCCGTGCGTCTGGCGCCCGTCGCTGCCCGCCTGTTTCTCGGTAGGCCTACTCTCGGTGTGGTCCCCGTACACAGTCTTCTTGAAGCGATCTTGCGCCTTCAAAACCCAGGCCCATTCTCCCGCCTCGAATTCTTCGGGCGTTATAGATTCTCCCTCAATGGAGTACTCCATCATCTTTAGCCTCGCAAAGGCCCACTACCACAAGGCACGGCCCTGGAGCCTGGCGCCGTAGGCGTCGGCTCGGCCTATAGATTAGGCCTAATTTTGCCACACCGTGGTCGAGTACAAATCATGAAGAAAACCCCTAAAAGGGGGAACACTTGCCAAAATATGGTGTCCACAGGTACAGGGCAACTTCCTGCGGACGATTCCACAAAAAGCAAGACCAAGGCACAGCGCGTTCCACCGAAAAACGGTCTCAAGGCGGGAGCTCATGCGGAACACGTCCGCTCAGCGTCCGCTCAGCGTCAGTCCCCAACGCACCTAGGAAGCCCCTAGGACGAGGCCGGCTCGTGCGCGTGCTCGTGGAGCCGTAGAAAGGCAGCCAGCTTGCGCGTGAGGAGGATGCAGTGTGCTCTTCGGCACACATTCGCCACCACACGTGCTCCGCACACCGCTAATTCCTGCTGGTGCGCGCTCGATGTCACGCCGTTGCATCCTGAACAAAGTCTTGTCAGCGCGAACAACACACTCCCGCCAGTCCGACTTTGGATACGTGTCGCTTGACAACGACGGGTGCCCCGTTGCCTTGCAGCTAATCGGATGACTCTGGCGCCCCATCACCGAAACGCTCATGCACACCTCGTCGATGGCGTCGATGGAGAAGTTGTTCAGCAAGCATAGACCAATATTTAAGGAGGGAGGGATGCGGAAAACCTGTTTCCCCTAGCGTCTCTACTACTCTGCCGGCCATCATCATCATGCGTCGGGACACAGCGGGCTGGGCGAGAGGTAAGATCTTCCATCAGTGAAGGGCAAGCAGCGAAGGAAGCGCTGCCTCGAAGGCTACGCGGCATTCCGCGTAGCAAGTGAAAATCTTAGGGATCCGGCCAGCGTCGCGAACGATCGCAGTCGCTCTCTTGTCACCTTCTGCGGCAGGCACACCGGAAGATCCCGCGCCCTGGCGCTGGACTTCTGGTGCCAGGCAACGAAGCGAGCGCAGGAAACGCGCGCTCTCGTCACCTCTCCTGGCAAATGCCCGGGAATGGCTTTGCCCCAACGAGGCGGAGCGGAAAGGAACACCCGGCGACCATTATCGGCGCGTGCGAACGTTCTCCGCTGATGGCGCCCAAGCAGCGCCCCTGCCCAGCCGGTAAGACAGAAGGCCCCCTTACGCGGCTTTCTACTTCCGGGGAATACCTCGTTGATGTTTTGTAGCTTGCTGGCCGCCTCTGTGTATTATTTGCAAGTTGTAATAAATAGAATGTGAGTGATCACGCCTTGAAGTCCTTCCCAGGCCTTTGTCTCTCGAGCATGAACACCGCAGCGGTTAGCGAGGGAAGGCGCTGGCATCCACGGAGTGATAGTGCTGGCGGAGGACTGGCCGCCATAACTTCCACATCGTGTAGGTTGTCGATTTAATTCATATATGTCCTATCGAAGTCGGGAAAGATTAATCATCCAAATTTTTAAAAATATTTTGCAAGTAATGAAAAGCTGGCCTGCTCTGTGTATTATTTGCAAGTTGCAATAAATAGAATAAGAGTGATCACGCCTTGTAGTCCCCCCCCCTCCCCTTTGTCTCTCGAGCATGAAAACCGCAACGGTTAGCAAGCGAAGACGCTGGCATGCATGGAGTGGTAGTGCTGGCGGAGAAGTGGCCGCCATAACTTCCGCTTCGTGTAGGTTATCGGTTTAATTTGTATATGTCCTATCAAAGTCGGGAAAGACTAATCATCCAAATTTTCTAAATATTTTGCAAGTGATGAAAAGCTGGTTTTTGAACTTTTTAAATGCTCTGTGCCATGACACACTAACAGAACATAGGATAAAATCCTCGCGAATCACATCTCCGGCGTTCGTTTTTGTGCACAGAAAAAGAGTACACGTTGTTGGATGCTTGGAGGAAAAAAAAATCTCCTTCCTTCTCCCTCCAAGTCTTGTTCAGACATTTATCGCCAGTCTTACGCTATTATTCGCCCGATGCGTGTCTTTCCCTGAGCCAATTGTTTGCGAAAGAAATCAGTTCTGTCCACCTCTTTATACACCGTCTGGGTCCACCGTTCAAGGTTGCCTGCTAAAATGGTTTCGAAGTAAGGGCCGGCAACTATAGTCGGATGCAACTTAAGTCTGCAGTGAAGCTCCGCCCACATTTAGGGCCGGCGAACAGAATTACTCCACGACAAAAAAAGTAGTCCGTTGTTAAAACATTTCTCGTTACCTAAACAAGAAACTAATCACAAGAAAAAATTTCAAGCTCTAGATTTTTGATAGCTGGATTGTTTAATAAAGCAAAACATTAAAAAAGCCTATTTCGTTTACTGTTGTGATTGGCTAGCGGAGTAATACAAGGCGCCGCGGACCGTGGCCCAGTGATAGGAACTGGTGTTTCTTTAAGTTGTACCCTACTACAGTACTTTTTTAAAAAAGAGTTGAATACGTGTTGTCTAGATAAAAAGTGAATCTACTGCGAATCGAACAGTGTATAACTGAAACGAATGTTTTACTAATATTCGATACTTGCGAGAACATTCGTAAGAAACAAATAACTGTGCGCTGCCACCAAAGTCTAATTTATGGAGTTATAACTGCCATAAGATGCAACACGAATTCTGCATATTAAAACTACGACCGTCAAGTCATAAATACCGTTTGTTGCTAGTGACGGCAGCGATCAATAAATTACCGCCACAGCCCATCTAAAGGGGCGAGAGCTAAGCATGAAGTCCGCAATCGCCTAGCTGTTTTAGCCCTGCCGCACCGCGCAATCTTGGAAGCCATGCCTGGACATTTTGAACGTTCCCGCCACAAATATACGGACTCTGCCGTGGCGCCGAACCCTCCTTCACCGATCGGGGAAGAATGGTACGCGTCGTCGTAGTGAGCCCTATTTTCCAGCAGTCGTAGAAGAGGTCCACGTCACCCTCATTCGAATTTCGTGCCAATTATTCGAAAACTGTTGGAAAACTTGACGACACATTCTATTCATTTCGAACAATTTTGAAAATGCATTATTTATTCGTTCAGCGAATCCAGTAGGAGGTTATTCGACTCGCTATTCCAAAGTTTTGAATATTCTCATACAGTTAATTACAGGTTCAAAAAGGTGTTTTAACATGACGCAAAGCCGTTGACGGCAACTAAAGTGGGAAGTAAACAATTTTAGAATACACCTAAAATCACAGCAAGCCAAATAATTTTTAACTTGCTTGAATTATTGCTGTAAACGTCGGTAACGGATGGTGAACTTTTCTCGACACGTACGGTATATTCAAAGGAGGGGAAATACAAAGCCGTGTAAGTCAGGGGCCATCTCGTATAATCAAAGAAAATCAAATCAAATCTTTATTTGCAAGTAATCAAGTAGACTGCACTTAGTATGCAGGCGGAAGCCCAGAACTCGTGCAAGCACAGTGAGAGTAGTTTCTATTAATAACAATGTAACAAAGCAATCAAGCAGAAGCAAAAAACAAACAAAAACATAACTTGAATATTAGGGAGCCGTGTTAGCAGTTACACATTCATCAAAATGTGCTGTTTTAGTATCCTAAGAAACTCATGGTACTTAATTATGCTTGTAATGTGCTGCGGTAGTGCGTTCAAATTATTAATCGCAACATATGCAAATTAATAGCAGCCATAATTAGTTATACTGCGCGGGAAGTGTAGAGCACGTGCAGATGAGCGACTAGAGGAAGACGTGCTACGTTGCGGAAAAGTTACTGTAGGGCAAATAAAGATATTATTCAGTATTTTAACCATTAAATTCGGTACGCAATACTGAATGCTCTTGCCGATGTCTAGAATATTATGTAGCTGAAAGGGAAAAGCAACATAATCTTGATTGCTCAAATATACTAATACTCAAAGCAGTATTGTTATGCGACCTGTAATGGATGTGATGTGGAACGATACGTTAAGCCGTACACAGCAAGCACATAGATAATATGGGAATGGGTAAATGTTTAGGGGAATCCCCCAAGGTTGAGTAAGTTTTTAATAAGAGAGTAATTACTCATTGGAATCCACCCAAGCGCAGCCATACTGCTACAAAGAAAAAATGTACAGCTTTCTCAGAAATTGTGGAGTTAAAGAATAACTCGTCCTCGTCCGGGGTTCGAATCCGGAACCAGCGCTTCACCGGAGCAGTCGCTCTAGCAAGTGAGCTAACCGGAACGGCAAGCTTATGGTAGGGCGAAAGCAAATGGATCAATAACTCGAAGTGTGAACAGCGTTGGTCAAATGTTTAGGGCTATCCCCCAAGGAATAGCTTTCCTTTGTAGCCGTATGGCTGCGCTGCGGTGGATGCCAATGAGTAATTCATCGCTTATTATAATATGGGAATTTACAAAAGAGTTATAAAGCGTAATCAGTGTTTTTATCGGGAAAAATATGCCGTAATCTATAAAATATTGATATATTTCTGTCAATCCTTGAACATACTTGTTGCAAGTGTGAGCACCAGGTTAACTGATTGTCAATCACAACTTCAACCAATTTCGTTTAGTTAACTCTTTGCAAAGCGGTGTTATTCAGAAAAAGGCAGGAATTCTTGACAGACGGGTGTTTTTTTTCCATTGAAAGTTATGAACTTACTTTTGGATATGTTTGGTGTTAGCTTATTAGCATGCAACCACAAAGAGAGTTTTACTAAACTTGTTTGAGCCATGATGCGAATTATGTCCTCATCTTCAGCAGTTATGAATATTTGGTGTCATCGGCGTATAGTGTACAGTCCTGTGCAAGGATGTAATGGTAAGTCGTTAACAAATGTTAAAAATAGAAATGGGCCTAATATTGATCCTTCGCGGACACGAATATTAGTTTTCCTTAGTTCAGATGGTTTGTCGTTCACTACCACAAATTGCTGTCTATTAATTAAAAAGCTTTCATTCAAATCTAGCGGCACCCCCCGTACGCCATATCTGTCTAGTTTATCTAACAGTAATGAGCGATCCAATGTATCGAAAGCCTTAGTTAGGTGAGAAAATATACCCTTGGTGAGAAGCTTATCTTCTATGCTTTTGCGTATTTTCTCTGTGACGTTTAGCAAAGCTAATTTTGGGAACTTTCCTCGTGTGTATCCGTATTGTGAGTCATGTAAAACATTATTGGACCAGAAATAGTTATTTAAACGTTGCAAAAGCAGTTTTTAAATGATTTTAGATATAAGCGATAAAAGAGATATCGGACGGTAGTTTTCAACCTTTAGCATACCGCTTTCTTAAAAATTGGTACTATTTTGGATATTTTCAGCGCTGAGGGAAATAGCACTGAATGGTAACAGGTGTACTTACACGGCAGCGGTGATGAAACGTGATGTACAATTGCCTTGAGGATTTTGGTTGATATGAGATCATAACCAACTGATAAGGTGTTCTCTTATATCTGCTTATTTTTTGTTTCGGTCCTTACATCACACAGAAAAGAAAACGAGGCATCAGAAAAGTGGATGAGTAAACTTCACAACATTCATTATTCTGTTTTCTTTCCGACTAGTTTGAACCCCTCTGAACCGAATGTCGCTCCGGAGCCGAACCCTAACCAAACTTCAAAGGAGTGAACCCTATCTTAAACCGAAAAAAACTGCAATGTGAAACCTACCTAG
Organism: Amblyomma americanum; assembly: GCF_052857255.1. Classification (NCBI taxonomy): domain Eukaryota; kingdom Metazoa; phylum Arthropoda; class Arachnida; order Ixodida; family Ixodidae; genus Amblyomma; species Amblyomma americanum. The sequence goes on along the minus strand of NC_135497.1, from coordinate 15,606,750 downwards.
CACATTCACGCCCTGCATGATGCCGGGAAGAGGACGCAGCATGACGTGTATATCATTCATTCTGCATATTCGGGCTCCTTCCCATCCATTTGCTGTTCTCGCGTTTGCAGAAAAGTGTATTCGTTCCCATATTATACTGCTATCATTTGCTCTCCGCTTATAAGCTTAGAAGCCAAGAGTAGCGTGAAGGGGCTGGCAGTGACGTGGGCCGGTTAGATAAGGAAGTTTGGGGAGATAAGGTGCCTGCAGCTAGCACAAGACATGGATATGGGAGAGGACTTTGTGAATGTAGTTAGACTGATGATCATGGTGTTATTCTTGTCCTACAACCTTAAGAACGTGTTCACTACAGTTAACTCGCCTTTGAGAGCAACTCCAATGCGACATTTCCGTGATCTCAATTTGGTCGGGTGATCAGTGACGTATTCTGTCACGCCAGTCAAAAAAAAGCCTGGAAGGAGAGTTTCGGCTGGGAATTATTCTAAAAAAGGTGTCCAACTTCCAGACGTTTGCAATGGTGGCTTACGTAGGATCGTGGTCTGCTTGTAATAGCGTTCTCAAACCAAAATAATGAAAGTTACATACACTTTGGTATTACACCACATGCATCCCTTCATGGGAGAATCAATGGATTTACCAGTGTTGCACTGTACATCTACGCTTTGGGAATAAATAAATCGCCTGCAATGGGTCGAAGGCTATAATAGTGCTAAACTGATCGCACAATAAAGTGACTGCCGAACTTCACTTAACTCTACTTTTACGGAGGCGTTCATCTGGCTATCTTTAAGTACCTGCCATGTGGCTCCTTTAGCCGCACGTACTGTCTATTATTACTACAGTACCAACAAGCCCTACAATTAACACTTCTTAAGTGTCTAATAAACGTCCCATTTGCAAGAAGTGCATAGATAGGCGGCGCTGAAGAAACAATTGTTATAAGAGATCAGCTCACATTTACAACCCTATATTTTCGACTGATGACAAGGGCAGCTGTTGACGCCTCTGCTGTGCTCATCTCCTCTTGCTTCGCCGGGTCGTGCGGCATGGCCGGCCAATTATGGTGCTGTTGACGCGGCAGCAGTCGACTGCGGCGGCGCTTGTTTGGTTCGGCGGCAGGCGTGAGCCGCTTTACGCCAGGGCCACACGCAGCTCCATCGCGGCCTTCGGTGCTGTCGTCGGTTCAAGCCCGCAGATCGTGGCCTTGTGCAGATTGCGGCCGACGGATGGTAAACACGCGACGCCCAGGCGGCAGTGACACGACCTCAGTAGCAGTAAAAAACAGTTAGAAAGCGGCGTACTACGTCCACACGTGGTGGTTAGCAAAGGAGAACCGCCTGTGTGAATCAGTGGGAGCCGAAGAGTGGCTTCAAGTGCCCCGGACGAGATGCCCCGGAGAAGCTAAAGCGCGTCGCAAAAGGGTGAGCTCTCGCATAGCAGACAGCAAACGGCGCGCCAGTGAATGAAAATGAAATGGCTTAGCGTACGCGGAGACGACGGCACACTTTCGTTCACCGACAAATGTCTCGTTTTTTTACCGGCGCCACTGAATCTAGCAATGAGTTGAAGAACCATTCACTCTCATATGCCGTAGTCATCTGGCTCTATAGCTCAGGAAGGACCAAGACATGCCCTCGCGAAAGTCTGCATCAAATACGCCAAAGGGTTTACTTCCATTTGAAGAGACTAACTACATCGTAGGCTCAGTATATCTTGACATTGCCTCAGACCCAAAAAGGACAAGAAAATCAAAAAGAACGCAGGACCACAGAGCTTGGAGAGGCTGCCGACCGAATATCAACTGGCCAGCCGTTTACTTCAGCTTCCTCGCCTCGAGGAGACGGGCGCTACAGAACAGCGCAGAGCAAAGACGAGGAATGCACCGTGTCATTGGCTCCCGTGTAAAATAAGCATCGTCCCAATGGTTAAAGAGTGTGCGACTGAAAAATAGCACGGAGAGGAATAGTTCTGCGCGCACGAAAAGAAAATAAATTCTGCCGGCCGTGATGCGGTTTGAGGCGGACGACGTGAACCACCTCAGGGAGTGCGGATAGTCGGGACTTTTGAAAGCCACCAGGAATGAAGTCATAGTTTAGGTCCCCAAATGGCGTTGTCACACGATGTGGTCCAAAGTAGCGGCACGGTAGCTTTTCGCTGAGCCCTCGTCGGCAAATGGGGAACCCAACCCACGCACGGTCTCCAGCTGTGTACCGAGCATCACGGCGTCGGAAGTCATCGCGTAGGGCATCCTCACGTTGTTGATTCTGAATCTGCACCCTGGCCAGCTGCCGGCCCTCTTCAGCGAGGTCCACAAAGGTACGAACATCAGCATGCAGGTGGTCGTCGCCCAGATGGGATAGCATAGCGTCCAGCATCGTCGTTACTTCGCGGCCGGGAACTAGGCGAAAGGGTGACATGTTAGTTGTTTCTTGTACCGCGGTATTGTACGTGAATGTGACGTACGGTAGCACTCCGTCCCATACATTGAAAGTATGTGATCGAGCGGTTTGTTCAGGCGCTCTGTCGCACCGATCGTTTGAGGATGGTATGATGTTGTCCTCCAGCGATTTGTATACATTGCAACAAAATCTGCTGCGGCAACTACCCCGCTCAGTGATTATCTTCGCTGCACCATGACACAAACCAATTTGATGGACGAAGAATTTGGCAACTTCCAGGGCTTTGCCGCTTGGCAGAGTTGAGGTTTCAGCTTATTGTGTGAGTTAGCCCTTAGCAACGGTGACCCACTTGTTGCCTGAGTGCGAAAGTGGAAAGGGTGCCAGCATGTCCATGCTGATCCGCGGTTAAGGCCTCGATGATGCTTCTGTTGCCTTCGAGGACCCAGTTGGTTTCGTCGGTGGCACCTGGCGATGGTGATCGCCGTGGCACGTTCTGACGTAGTGCGCAACGTTCACATTAAGACGAGGCCAGTACTACTTTTTCTGGATCCTTGCAAGCGTACGGGGGACTGCAAAATGTCCAGAAGTTAGTTCGTCGTGGTAAGCTTTTAAAATTTGATCGCGCAGACACGTAGGTATAAAGATCTGGTATGGCGTATTGCGTACGGAGAAATTTTTCCTCACCAGAACACCGTCGCGAATGCACAACGACGGCAGCGCGCACTGGAAACCTCTCGGACAGCCGTGCATGTAGTTTGTAAAGCGCATGATGTTACGAAGTTCAGGGTCGGCAGATTGCTGCTGAGCGAGGCACGCTGCGCTGATGGTATTCAAGAGAATGACGTCGTCGGTAGCGTCATCAGGGGGGGGAGCTAGAAGGGCGCGTGAGAGGCAGTCGGCGTGCGAGGGCTGGCGCCCATACTTTTATGTGACAGTTGTGTCGAATTCCTACAGTCGTAGACTCCATCTCACAAGGCGGGCTGACGGGTCCTTGAGGGTCGCGAGCCAGCATAGGGCATGTTGGTCAGTGACTACATTGAAAGGTTTCCCATAAAAGTAGTGCCGGAATTTCGACGTCGCCCGCACAATGACTAGACATTCTTTCTTGATGGCAGAATAGTCATACACAGCGCAGGCGGAGACAGGACTAGTCGTCTGCTGGATTCCAGAAGAGGTTTTATTTCAGTCTGATTTCGAGCCGGCCCGGAGCCTGAGCGTTTGTGTCGCGCGGCTCGTGTCGCTTTGACTTACCCGCGCGCTACTATTGTCCAGGATGGCGATGCTACAGCCCCCCTCCCCTAGCGAGAAGAAGGGTGATGATGGCTGCGGAGAGACGAGCAGGAGCGGAAAGAGAAGCGGCGTCGTTGAAAATGTAGGCGGGCTTCTGCCGCTACGAGGCTACCGTATCGGCGGAAGCATGGAGTGAATGGTGTACGATGCTGGACGGCAGTCCAGGATACGAAACAACCCGAGGTAGTGCGGCTGAAGGGTACTGCGGTGGAAGTCTTGGTGGACAAAATTGTGGGTAGCAGTCCTGAGGTCTCGGGCCCAGGGCGACGTGGCCCAGGGCGTGGCGGTTAAGGTTGATGGTTCGGAACTCAGCGTGAAGGAGCCGTATACAGTATATCCGTTCGGGCCGGGAGGTGAGCTTCAAACCTCGAAGAAGTCAGTAAGAATGCGAAATGAGGACAGGGGTAGGAAACTCCGGTTAGTTTCGGTTTCAACTACTTCAGCGCACCTGACCACTGGAGGTGAACTGATGCTTAAAACTTAATGATTCCTGGCCACGCTCCTAGTGCGATAAGGCTGCGGCCGTGGCTGAATTATCTGAATTACCGATGTACGAAACTGCTGTTTATGAAAGCGGTGGTTCGAACCCTGCTCGGGGATAAAGTCATTCTGCTGGATACCGTTGCCATAACGAGGATATGATGCTCGAGTTGGCTTCTCTCCGGCCGCTATTGGAGGAATCGGCGCTGACTTCGGTAAATCTGCTGAACAATGGTGTACGTGGTGTTTTCTTACCCCTGGTGATGTGCCGCAAACAAGCTCTGCCATTGAACAGATGTCTTGTTTGATGGCGCAGCGTATTCCTCAGAATGTGAGAGACAGTGGTTGAACCCACTCCGTTGGTGCGGCATGGGCGGTGTGTGCGGTCTTGAGGTTGAGGTGGAAGCATTCAACATGGCCATTCGTTTGTGGGTGGCACGCCGTGGTACGCAGGCGAGTAGTACCGAGAAAGCGAAGAAACTCAGAGAAAAGAGACGGCTCGTACTGTCTGCCACTGTCCGTGATCATTGCAGACGGACATCCAAAACTGGCTACTCAGGTAGAAAGGAAAGCAGACGCGACTGGGAAGGCAGAAATATCAGGTAGTGGTGTTGCTTCTGGCCAGCGGGTGTTCCTCTCCACGCAGTTAAGCACCGGCAGCCTTGGGAAGGTGGAATTTCTCCGACTAGATCGATGTGTACTGTATCAAAGCGGGCTTCTGGTGGAAGAAAAGAAGTGGCTAGAGGAATAGCGTGGCAGAAGACTTTCGCCCGTTGGGAAGAAACACATGCGCGCACCAAATCACGTATGTACATTAGCGTCCATGCGCGGCCACACCTAGCGAGACACCACAAGCTTTTGCGTGGCGCGGTTTCCATGGTGTAGAAGATCCGCTTGCAGAAAAAGTCAAGCACAAATGGTCTGAGAAAACCCGTGGGCAAATCGCATATGAGACTTTTGCCTTGCATGTGGACATCCTCGAGTTGTAACAAAATAACTGTAGCGCAACCAAGAGGAACAGAAGAAAGGACCACACTGGACTAACGCTAAACTTCATCTAACTTTATTCACAGACAGCGCCGCAAATATAAGGAAAAACCAGGACACGCGCAGATACCGGTTCAAACACACTATCAATAGAACCGTTTAAGATATGTGATTTCAGATTTGAAGAGGTTAACAGACGTATCGCTAACATAAAATACACCTTACTTTCTTATATGAAATGCTTCCAATAGTTCCCTTGCCTTTATATCTTTGCTTATACCTAAAATCTTTATCTCACTAAACCGTGGTTGACACTTTTTGCAGTACTTGCATCTAGCCTGTGGCAAATGTTCTTCCGCACGAGGGCACTCGTAACACTCATCCCAGTGCTGAGAAAGATGTGCACCACTGAGGTCTTTTAATGACCGCGCATGCTCACCTGCCCTTTCATTGATGCACCGCCCTGTTTGGCCCACATAGGCCTTCCCTCATGACAGCGGCATTTGGTAAATGTCCGGGCAATGCAAGAGAGGGGTCTCAACGACAACGGTGCTGCCAACTTCGTGCAGAAGCACAGGTGGAATCCGCAGAAGTCCGTACGCGGGCATGGATCCGTGACAGAGCCCACTCAGTGGAGAATGTGAGGCTCGAACAACGCTTCGGTAGTGTGCAGACACAAGAAAGCGACGTGTCACTAGTGCGGCAGGAAGGGTCACCTGCCAAGGATGTGCTCCAGCGGTCGCGCTAACCCGTCAGGAACTTACGCGGTGAAGGAGCTAGACGGCAGTGATGGAAGTGGCGAATAAATGCTCTACGCTTTGGAGGCTCACAGCGACAGTAGGGTAAATAAATAGTCATAAGCCTGCATACAGCAGGTGCTCCTCCCGATTGAGCAATGTAATGACTGAGCTCATAAGAGGCTATATTTTCATTCATGATCGACGCCGACAACATGTATTCGGCGTTAGCAAGTGCATACGTACTTCATAAAAGTTCAGGGGAATTATAGTGATCTATACCGCTAATAAAAAATGCACCTTTCTGCTGTTATCGCCCCTCCATTCCGCTCCCTAGAAGAAGCTAGAGGCGAAACGCTAAGGCGCCCGTGTGGTGTGCGATGTTAAAGATTCCGAGGTGGTCGAAATTATTCCGGAGCCCTCCACTACGGCACCTCTTTCTTCCTTTCTTATTTCACTCTCTCCTTTATCCCTTCCCTTACGGCGCGGTTCAGGCGTCCAACGATATATGAGACAGATACTGAGCCATTTCCTTTCCCCAAAAAAACAATTATTATTATTTGTTTTCATCAAATCGGGCGGAGTATTAACGTTGTGATGATTTTAAGACTAGGAAAGGCCCATAACTGCCTCTAGTTCCAATGCCGCATAGTCACAGTGCAATTGAGGTGTCCACTGCCGCAGTGAGCAAGTAATGCATGCTCTCGCATTTACGCATAAAACTTACTTAGGTGTCTCCATAATTTGTCATTACGTTTTGAGCTTAAACATTCATTTCAATTAACAGTTTGGTGGAAACTGTAGGAGAGCTCCAATAATGAAAACGAAAAAAAAAATTCACCTCGGATGCTGAGAATAAAGCTGTAAGGTATCCTAACTTTGCCGCTATATCTTTGTGCGCTGAATGTGAAGACAAGAAGATAATAATATCCCAATAGACAGCTCTTTTCATTCTGTACAATCGACTTGGTATATAGCACGAAGATGCTTATTGTGCGTCTTTAATTGGCACGCTATTACATGCTTAGGTGCCTGTCTACTTTTGAATGCCAATGGATGATTCCACGCCAAACGCACAAATTGTTCATGAAAACTTATCCTAATGTGCATAATCAAAGCATGAAACATTTCTGCCGAAAAAAATTTATTCGCGCACGTGTGGTGTGCGATGTTGATGATCCCGAGGTGGTCGAAATTATTCCGGAGCCCTCCATTACGGCACCTCTTTCTTCCTTTCTTATTTCACTCTCTCCTTTATCCCTTCCCTTACGGCGCGGTTCAGGCGTCCAACGATATATGAGACAGATACTGAGCCATTTCCTTTCCCCAAAAAAAACAATTATTATTATTTGTTTTCATCAAATCGTGCGGAGTATTAACGTTGTGATGATTTTAAGACTAGGAAAGGCCCATAACTGCCTCTAGTTCCAATGCCGCATATTCACAGCGCAATTGAGGTGTCCACTGCCGCAGTGAGCAAGTAATGCATGCTCTCGCATTTACGCATAAAAATTCCTTAGGTTTTTAAAAATTCCTTAGGAGAGGTTTTGGGACGAAAGGCCTAACTGCATGCCGAAAGTGTCCCACCTTCACGTACGTTAGAATGCAGTCCCCTTGGAAGATCAACTTGGTGCGCTTTGTCCTTCCAAGACTCTGAGCTTGCAGAATGGCTACACCGTCGCTAGCTGGTTGAATCAAAATGAGCAGATCAGACGCGCGGATGGCTACGTCGACGTCGTAAATGACGCCTGCCGTAGTGCCCCCCCCCCTCCCCTAAATGGACATAGGAACGAACGCTGATACCGCCGAGAGTTCTGATGTTGCTCAAACTCTTAAGCGCGTTCCTGTCCATGACATCAATGGCGACGACATTCCTGAAACGATTCACCCTCACATCTTTAATCGCTCCCGGGACGCGGGCCTCCAGGAACGCAGACGTGGCTTGCCTATTGATGTGGTTGAGATTGTCGGTGGGAGTCTCTGGCACAAAGAGGACAGTATGTGCCGATGATACTCGCTCCGTAGTGATCGTGGACGTACTCGACGACGACGAGTCCTCACCTTTACACAGTCTCCGTTTGGCCTTCTTGCTTACGACTCTAATGAAGCCGCCGTCAGCCGAAGAGTCATCACTGGTGGCCGAGTACACCGCGCTGGCCTGGCTGCTTGCGTTAATCGGGAGGCCAAGACGTTTCCTCTGGGCAGCAGCGGCTGACCGACCGGACTGAAGTTCAACAGCGTCCATTTTCATCACCGTCATCAAAAAAGAAACAGTGGTTTCATCATAATGTCGTTAAACAGGAAAAAACAGAAGATGCGAAGGGACGGCGTTCTGGTCTAGAGCCACTTCATCGTACGCCAGCGTGTAAACACCGTGAAGAACCTACGAGCTGCAACTGCCCTTCGGTTGTATGCCTATCCCTGTCATCATGTTTTGAAACTTGAGTAAAGAAGGGCTCCTTCTAAACGCTACACTACGAAGACGCGCTGATTAGAGCAAATGAGTGGAATGCAGCTTTCGCTGTGTTACGGGAGCGCTTGTGGCGCGCTGTTTTATTGAGGTAGTACCTGTTTATATGACCTGTCTAGTACACCTAGAAAAGGTTCTCTGCATGCAAGAAACACCCCCTTAGCTGCGCTGATGGGGCTACGCTTGAAGGAAGCGCTTAGTGATTCCACGAGTAGGGCGACACGCATGTTGTCTCAAGCTAAGATCTCCTGCTTTTGATAAAGCGCAGCTGCAGCACTAATGTCATCTTTGACTGGGTACTGCGCGCGGCAGGAGTTCGCCGCACCCGTTATTGTATCTAAGAGAGCGCTCTCACGAATGGCAATGATGCCCCTTCTTTGTTCTTTCTAGTTATGGGCTGGAAACTGCGGTGAACTGGTTAGCGGTCTGCCCAGTAAGTTTTGCACGGCTTTTGCAGGTTGAGTTTTGGCGTACCAGGTTTCACGAAGTGTATTCTATAGGGTGAGCGCTTTTTTAATTGCGGATAAAAATAAATGTTGCACTTGAATCCAGTTGGCGCCCGTATACGTAGGCACTTTGAGTGTGCATTTTAAGGAGTGTCATTCTCAATAGCGTGTATGGATCAATGCTGAAAGGCGGCATGTTTATTCAGAACCTTCTCTCCTAATGTGAAATATCTACCATAAAGAGACCTGTCTTCACAGCAGGTATCTTAATGCAGGGGGTGTGTTCTTCACAATAGATGCGTCATGATTACGATGTTTTTGAAACCTAATATGGCAACACACTGGGCTTGCTGGTTTCTATTCATTTTGTACTGTGAGCTGAGTTCCGAAACAAAGACACGAGTAAAAGATTTATAATTTGTCAGCCATATGTAATGAAACCATGAAGATTGTTTTTCTAGAATGACGCAGCGAAGTTTGCTTTGCGTTAAAGCACACGTATGGAGGACATGAGTAGAATTGTCTTATGCAGCATTCTTAAATTTAGACTTTACAATTACCCCGCCGCGGTGGCTCAGTGGTTAGGGCGCTCGACTACTGATCCGGAGTTCCCGGGTTCGAACCCGACCGCGGCGGCTGCGTTTTTATGGAGGAAAAACGCTAAGGCACCCGTGTGCTGTGCGATGTCAATGCACGTTAAAGATCCCCAGGTGGTCGAAATTATTCCGGAGCCCTCCACTACGGCACCTCTTCTTCCTTTCTTCTTTCACTCCCTCCTTTATCCCTTCCCTTACGGCGCGGTTCAGGTGTCCAACGATATATGAGACAGATACTGCGCCAATTTCCTTTCCCCCCAAAACCAATTATTATTATTAGACTTTATAACTACCTATATAGTATTTTTTGCGCTCTACAGACAACCAGCATGCCCTTTATTCTAAACAGCGCACAACAGGCCACAAGGACGCTTATCAGGAATCTCCCTGGACCGTTAGTTTCAATTTAAAATCCTATAATATGGTTATTTTTTACCCTGCATGTTTGCGTATTGTCAGCCTGGACAGCTTTCAAAAAATTAAATTTGTAAGTACATCGATCGTCATGTGTATATATGATAGCTGTGCGGTGACATAAGTTTCAACGGTAATAAACAGCGTTTCTAAACAGCCTATAGCGGATAGACTTCTGAAGGCACAGGTGCATAGACTGTCTATACACATATATGTCGTAATACTGCCAGCCCATAAATCTATATAATGACTATAGACTCTATTGACCTGTTTCTACTTGACCAGCAGATTTTTTTCTACGGAGTGAAATCTACAAAAAGTGTGTGGTCATAAATCAATAGATTGGCTTTAGGCAGACTAGAAACCTGTTTATAAGACTGTAAGTACACTTTTGCCCCTCCATTGTTGATAGAGAAATCTCCACTAAAGGAATATGCCCATAAATCTACAAAATATCAATAGACAAGACTATAAAATTTGCCTTTAGAAAGTCTATAGACTTTACTAACTGAAGTCTGTCGCAATAGACAATCTATGGACAGCCTAAAGAAATTTCACTTCACTTCACTTTATTTCCTTAAAGACCCTCGTGTGAGGGTATTACATAAGGGGTGGGACACATATAGATTAACAACAAAAAAAGTACACAAAACTTGAACGAGTAATACAAAGAAAAATGATTATCGTGATGCAAGCAAACGCGTAATTTGGTTAAGAAACATAGTTTGGCATGTGATGGCAGCAAGTTCATGGGGAAGGCCGTTCCAGTCGCTAGCAGTCCGGGGAAAGAATGATGAAGAAAAAGTTGTTGTCCGTGCTCGTGGCCGAAATACCTGCTGCTGATGTCCGGTGCGAAGAGAAAAGCGCGGTGGGGGAGGGCAGATATAGGTTTCCTGTGATAGCTCGGAATAAAAGAATTTATGAAATAGGGATAAACTAGCAATGTGGCGACGAAGTGCAAGAGTAGGTAGATTGGACTGCGATTTCAGAGCTGATATGCTGATATCAAAAGAGTATGAGGAATGAATGAATCTAGTTGCCCTATTTTGAACTGATTCAAGTGAGTTAGTAAGGTATATTTGTTTCGGAGACCAGATGGGCGATGCGTATTCCAATTTTGATCGAACTAGTGATTTGTATGCGAGTAGCTTAACATGCTGGGGGGCAGAGTGGAGATGACGCTTTAAGAAGCCAAGCGTTTTGTTAGCAGATGAAATAATGTTCGCGATATGGCTATTCCACGTGAGGTCATGACTAAGATGAACACCGAGATATTTATATGATTGGACAGGGTCGATAGGAACGTTAGAGATAGAGTAGGGGAACAGGAGAGGATTACTGCGACGGTTGAAAGATAAATACTTGCATTTGTTTATATTAAGTGTCATTAGCCAGTCGTTGCACCAATTTTGTACCAGATTTAGGTTATCTTGTAGGGATTGCTGGTTAACGGAGTCAGTAACTGTTTTGTAAATAACGCAATCGTCGGCAAACATCCGAATATGGCAATCTAATTTCTGAGCTAGGTCGTTAATATAAATTAGAAACAAAAGAGGCCCTAGGACGGATCCTTGGGGCACCCCTGAGGAAACTGGTAATAAGTTAGACATTTGATTATTAATGACGACTGATTGGGAACGGTGAGTCAAAAATTCTTTTATCCATGCTAGTATGTCAGGATGCAAGCTTAGGCAGGAAAGTTTCAGAAATAGGCGGTTGTGGGGTACCTTGTCAAAAGCCTTAGCAAAGTCGAGGAAGATTGCGTCGGTCTGGAGGTTAGCGTCAAGGTTGGCATGCAGGTCATGAACGAAGATAGCTAATTGCGTTTCACAGGAGTATCCTTTACGAAATCCGTGTTGTGATGAATGGAAGAAATTATTTGAGTCCAGAAACTGCATTGTTAAAGAGTAAATGACGTGTTCCATGAGCTTGCAGGGTATGCTGGTTAGTGATATGGGGCAGTAGTTAAGTGGTGAATGTTTTTTACCCGACTTGTGGACTGGAACGACCTTCCCCACTTTCCAGTCGTGGGGTATGATACCCGTTGAAATGGACTGCGCGAACAGTAAGCATAAGAACTTGGCAGATGCATGGCGAGTGTTCTTTAGGACTTTTGTGTTAATTCCATCAATGCCGGTGGATGAAGAAATTTTTAATTTATCTATTAGAAGGGATATGCCGGTTTCTGCGAACGTAACGGTTGGCATTGCAGTTGTGGGGTCATTGGTTGTCATGAGGGGTGGTGGTTCTTGTTCTTTAGTGAATACAGATGCGAAGGCAGAATTAAATATATTAGCGCACTCAAAGTCCGAAATAACACGTCCAGAATTGTCAGTCAGGGTAACAACGCGCGAAGATTGGGGATTTAGAAGCTGCCAGAATTTAGTCGGGTTATTTGTAAGTATATTTGGCAAGTCGATATGATAAAAGGAACGTTTAGCGTTTTTTAGTGCGACCAAATACGCCTTTTCAGCACCGTAATATTTTTCCCATGCGCAGTCTGCTCTGCTCAGTTTGGCACTTCTGAAGAGGCGTTTCTTTTTATTTTCTAATCTACCAAGAGTCTTGGTGAACCATTGTTTGTGGTGGTTAGCGCGGAAGCTGCATTTGGGGATATATTTGTTAGTCAATTCATTCATTTTGTGCTTAAACATTGACCAGTTTGTGTAGATGTCTTGTTCGTCAAATGATTCCTGATAAGATGGAAAAAAGGCCTCCAATTCCGCGTTGAAGGCCTCATAGTTTCCTTTGTTGTAAAGAGAAATTGTTTTTTGGGAAGTTTCTTTTGTCATTGGAGGGAAGTTAAAGCATGCATGAATAACTTTACGATCGCTGATTTCACGGAGGTAAGTGATAGCGTTGAGGCTGTCGGGGTAGCTAGATAGTATGAGGTCAAGAATGTTAGCAGTATCTCCGGCGATGCGTGTAGGCTGTGTTACTAGTTGCGCTAGGTTAAAGTTTAGGCAGACATCCATAAATGCACGGGATTCATCCTGTCTAAAAACAGGTTGATAAGGAGTAGACCAATTTATGCCAGGATAGTTGAGATCTCCAAAAAGGAGGATGTGTGCCTTAGGGTGTCTAGTTTTAAGTTCGTTTAAAATGTTCTGCAGTTTACGGGGGAATTCGGGACTATTATGAGGGGGTCTGTAACAAACTCCAATTAATATAGATACTGGTGTGGCTCGGCAAAGGAGCCATAGTATTTCGAGGGCTGATGTGATGTTGATGTGTGAACACTGTAACTGATTGCTTGTAGCAATAAGGACGCCACCCCCCCGAGAGCTAATGCGATCAGCACGAAAAAGATTAGTTTGGTAAGTTTCAAAGAACTTCAGCGTCGCTTACACTATCAGTCAGCCATGTCTCTGTCAAAACGAGCAGATTGCTGCCCGTTGAAGACACGAGACTGGACAGAAGATCGGTCTTTGAAAGCAGGCTGCGTATATTGGTATAGATAACCGACAGACAAATATTCTCTCGAGGGGTGGTATAGCAAATATTAGATTTCTGACGGTGGCGAGATAAGCGCTATGCTATTTCTGTAACCGTTTCTGTGGCAGCATCAAAGGTGTAGCGTTTTTTTTCCGAGAAAAAGTGTCTTGTACCGCAGGGAGAACGGTCCGGTTTCTGCTTTTGCAAACGCGACAAGGTGTTTGCGTGCTTTTCGAACAGGAAGGGAAAAGTCTTCTCCGATGCTAAAATCGGTGCCCTTCAACTTGGGTCCCTCTGAGAGGATAGTTTCTTTTGTTTTAGAGGACAAAAATTTTACTATAATCGACCGTCGACGGCCTTCCTCATAGCGGCCCAAACGATGTGCACGCTCAATTTGACTTGTGTCCAAGGTTATCTGTAATTTGTCCTGACAATGGTGGATTATTAATTCTTCCGATTCAACGAGCGTTTCGCGCGAATTAGAATCCGAAAGGCCATAGAATATCAAATTGTTACGGCGTGACCTATTTTCGGTGTCATCTAACCGAGCTTCAAGGTTAGTAACAAGAGCAGCAGTCTTAGCGGAGACAGATTGGGCAGATTGTAGATCGGTTTTGAAAGTAGAGAAACCCTGGAAAACACTTTCTAGGTCAGCTACGCGCTTACTCAAATCAGAAATTGTTATGTCAATAGAACGCATCTGACGCTTAAGGTCCTGTACATCGGTTATTATTTGGTCTTGACCAGTTGACAATGTCTCCAGCTTAGCAAGAATACGGTCCAATTTATCAGGACCAGGATTCGTCTCAATATCGCCCGACAAGAGCAGGAGGGATTTTATGACATCAAAACATTCATCAGCGACAAAAATGCAACACTGCAGGCTCGGCAGCTGTAGCAGACAGTAGTTACTAGTTTTTTTTTGCAAAAAGGCAATATGGTTTACTGACCTGCATAGCGAAAATCAGTGGATGAGGAGGCTGTGTCATGGCACAGCTACCGAGCCCACAAAGCGCGGGCGGGAAGCTGTGCTTCTTATGCGCTGGCAGGAACGATGTTGTCGCTGCCGCTTTTGCTTTCCATCCGGTGTCGAGGATCCTGTGGGGGGGGCGCGGCTTTTATCGACGCTTCCGAGGCGCCCAAAGCAAAGGTTCGGTTGTTCCCATTGTAGAATGGCATTTCCAGCTCTGGTAGGACGACCCACGAAAAGTTAGAGTGCTGGCAAGACGTATGCGAAGGTAGGCACGAGCACCTGCATAGCGAAAATCAGTGGATGAGGACGCTGTGTCATGGCACAGCTACCGAGCCCACAAAGCGCGGCGGGAAGCGGTGCTTCTTATGCGCTGGCAGGAACGATGTTGTCGCTGCCGCTTGTGCTTTCCATCCGGTGTCGAGGATCCAGTGAGGGGGCGCGGCGTTTATCGACGCTTCCGAGGCGCCCAAAGCAAAGGTTCGGTTGTTCCCATTGTAGAATGGCATTTCCAGCTCTGGTAGGACGACCCACGAAAAGTTGAAGAGTGCTGGCAAGACGTATGCGAAAGTAAGCACGAGCACCTGCATAGCGAAAATCAGTGGATGAGGAGGCTGTGTCATGGCACAGCTACCGAGCGGAGCTTGTGTACGCTACGCCCAGTGCATTGCGAACGCTGTCTACCGCGCAGCTTGAAACTTGCTGTGCTGCAGCGTCGCTTGTGGTTATGCGCGCACACAGTAGCACCACTAGTGATAGGGGCAGCGCTTCACCTCTGGACTGAAGAAACTTTTATTTCTGCAGCTATTAACGATAATGTGAGTGCACTACTTGCGTTTGTTTTTGCGGGGAAAAAAGTGAAAATAGAGCAAAACGTGCACGACTGAGCAAAACTTGTGCATAGCAAGCTTGTCTAGTTTGCTATGCCCGATACATGCAAGGCGTACAGTTAGGCTTACAGGTCGAAAATCCCAACATTACCTGAACACATGGACTATTTGTCACTTTTACCTTGAGGTATGAGGGAGCTAAATAAAAGCGAACGCCTACGTTTAGAGCCAGGTATCGCTCTGAAGAGTGCGGCGGCTACGCTGTGTATCTAGTCCTAAACGGGAAAACGGCGCACCACCATGTACGGCAGTTAAAACATGACGATTAGGATTTTTATGGCGCAAGAGCGTCTATGGCCAAGGAGCGCCATGGCACAAGGCATTTTTACATTACTCAAGGCGGGGTCAAAGACCCATTTTCCAAACATTTCACCTTAAATAAGCCGAGCACCAGGCAGGGGAAAGCTTGCATAACCGGTGGGTACCCGGCGGCACTGGGAATCGAACCCCGGACCTTCCGCATGCGAGGCCGATGCTCAAACCACCAGGCCACCGCAGCGGTCGCAACGTTAAAAGTTATCCCTTCAAGTGCTCCCACCTACCCCGGTAATGGCCGCGCATGCACATATGTCGCCAGCTTATCCCTGGTAGATGGCAACTATATGCAACTCTCTAATTTGACCACCTGATGTTCTGACATTGTATGGCACTATACAGGTGTCGTATATCGCAGCGGCAGGGACCATATCCGCATCACCTGCTTTGTGTATACCCTAAGCTGCACTGTGTATCGCTGTCAACCTCGACAGGAGACGAAGGCTGTAAAGGGGTCAGTATGAAACCCTTTTTTTCGTTACTCACGTGTTTTGTACGACAAAAGTTGAAGTAAACATTCATTAAATCGTTCACATTCTTTTTTCGCGCAAATTAGATCACGCGTCACATCTTGTGGTTATCATTCACCCAGATCGCTAGAGCTTAGCTAAAAGGCAGTTCAAAGTCATTCACAACACCAACAAAAGAGGGTGGCATTGTTTAAAGAATTACGTTATTTTTGAGAACGTCTCAAATTTTATAATGCTTGCCTTCATTTATACCATGAGGTACCGTCCTGTAAATGTATTTAAGGTTAGGAGAACGCTTCCCAATACCTTTAAAAGCCTCTTTGTGTTTTCGGGGAGAGGTAAGGATTTTACTGTACGCCCCGACCACGTTGAATGATCTTTATTGGCAGAAACAGCACGCTGAAGCCACTGAAGCTGCGTTTGCAGGCTGCGAGTTCGGTGCAGCGCTGCACTTGCAGGGTGGCGCAAGAGAAGAAAACTGCAGGGCGAGAGTGAAAAGTAATAGTCGGAGGCAGGGTGCTGCTTGGCCACGGTCGTTTTGTCAGAGGGTAAAAATTGTGTTATTTGCAGCGGATATATAGCGGAGCCTTCAGGTTTCCAGTCTCCCACTGATCCCAACCCAGGCTACGATCTGGTCCCACCAGAAACAGAGGTCCATAGCGAAACGTCGCAATTTTAGGTCGCAGAAGGAAAGCAAACAGGGGTTCCTTTTCTCACAGGAAAATAAACGCTTTTTCGTTTTTTTAAATTAGGTTTTGGATAAGCTCAGCTAATCCAGCATATACAAAGCGAAAGCTGTCGGCGGTCATTGTGTCCATTGGCGCTAGCGTTGACAGAGACAGAGAGTAAACTTTATTTTGTCCAACAGAATAGACTGCGCCTAAGCCCTGGGGCAGGGCCCCATGGTTGGGGCTGTCAGCTTCGGTGCAGGTCGGGAGCCCTTGTTCCTGGCGGCATCCTCGTCCAGTCGGACTGCTTTGAGTTGATTCGTCTTTTCCGCGTTGACAACGTTCTAGGCTCCGATGATTTTGAGGAAAGGAAGGGGGCATAACTGTCTCCCTGGGTCAGTGGACGCCTCAATCGCGCTTTGAGGTACGTGGCGGGTGTGAGAGAGAGAGAGAGATGTGGGCTGCATGAAATTGAAAATTGGTTTTTGAGGAAAGGGTATGGCGCAGTAACTGTCTCACGCATCTCGTTGGACACCCGAACCACGCCGTAAGGAAGGAATGCAGCCGCACCGACTACCGGCGTAGCTGTGGCATGTCACGTATTTGTGACGCCATGTTTCTCGGAGCCGAGATTGCGCATTCCTGCTAGGCCAGTGAAGCTTTCTCTTTAAAAGCGCTTCTTCTAATGTGCCCCCACGATGTGATGGCGACAGCCGAAACTAACCAATGCACAACCGTTTCCACCAGGGATTCTACCACCTTCGCGGGGGATCTTCACGGGGACCGCGCCGTCGTTTTGGGAAACGCTGCATGTATTCAGAGAAGGCCTAGGCGGCCGTCCGGGAATAACAGCGCTCCGCGAGGCGCGTCACGTTAACCGGAGTTATTTTACGCGTTGGAGAAACAAAGCTCTCTCCGGTGGTTCGCCGATGCAGAGAAGAAAACAAAGAAAGCCAGCATCCTTCACGCACTCCGGCGGTAGGGTAATCAGCCACTCGACACGGCCGTCGATACGCCATCTCGCGCATCGACCGGCGACACGGGGCGGAAGCAGCGAAGCGCGGCAACAGAAGTCCCCCCCCCCCCCCCCCCCCCCACCCCTCAAACGGCTTTGGCTCCTTGCTTCGCTTGCAGGAAAACAGAAACGAGACACGATCGCCCCAGCCAGAGTATTCTTCTTCCTGGTCAGCAGAATGAGCGCACAGGCTGCCGCTGCTGCGCCCACATGCTGTGTATAACCTGCCTGCCAACTTTCGTGGCGAAATCTTGCAGCCGCTACTGCTCAAGCCCTGGCATGCCATGTTTAGGTAGCAGCCCTCTCTGTTTGTATAAACAGCACTTCTGCGTTACATTCGCGGCAGATATCACACGCACCGTAAAGCGGCAGAGGGAGCAGTCAGTGCAGGAGTCAATGCTCATCATCGGGGCATATCTGCAGGGTCGCAGCAGAAAAGGCACGCGAGGGCAACAGTTGGTGCATTGTATGCAATACACTCGATTGGTCTGCGAATGGTTCTGAGAATGCATGTGAGCCCATTGCCTAGGAAATAGTGCGCACTGTATCGTCACCGAAAGCTGGTGACTGGAGCTACGCAGCGCGTTCGAGATTTAATGCTGCTGGACGCGATCGCTTGAACACTTGCGCGTCGCAGTGTAAAAGTCACGACAGGTTAACAGTTCTTGCTTTATATGGAATGCGCTCAACTGGTCCGTGCATGGTTGTGAGAATTGTTGTGAGCCCCTTCTTAGGAAAGGGTGCGCACTGTCTCGTCACCGAAAGCAGGTGACAGAATTTCTGTAGCGCATTCGAGGGTGGATGCTGCTGGACGCAATCGGTTGAAAGCTTGTGCGTCGAGTCAGAAAATCACACGAGGTTAGCTGCTCTTGCGTTATATGGAATACACTTAATTTGTCTGCGAGGAAATGTATGGAAAAGCTTGCTTAGGAAAGATAGCGCACTGTCGTTGGCGAGATAACAGGAGCGGCGTAGCGCATTCGAGGGCGAATGCTGTTGGATGCCTTAACTTGAACGCTTGTGCGTCGAAGTAGAAAAGGCACGCGAGGTTAACTGTTCTTGCGTTATATGGAATACTCTGAATTGGTCTGCGAGTGATTGTTAGTATGGAAACGCTGGCTTA
Source organism: Amblyomma americanum (assembly GCF_052857255.1). Classification (NCBI taxonomy): domain Eukaryota; kingdom Metazoa; phylum Arthropoda; class Arachnida; order Ixodida; family Ixodidae; genus Amblyomma; species Amblyomma americanum. The sequence continues at coordinate 15,588,045 of NC_135497.1, read as the reverse complement.
GGAAAGATTGCGCACTGTCGTCGGCGAGGTAACAGGAGCTGCGCAGTGAATTCGAGGGTGAATGCTGTTGATGCATTAACTTGAACGCTTGTGCGTCGAAGTAGAAAAGGCACGCGAGATGAACTGTTCTTGGGTTATATGGAATACACTGAATTTGTCTGCGAGGGAATGTGAGTATGAAAACTCTGGCTTAGGAAAGATTGCGCACTGTCGTCGGCGAGGTAACAGGAGCTGCGCAGCGTATTCGAGGGTGGATGCTGTTGGATGCATTAACTTGAACGCTTGTGAGTCGAAGTAGAAAAGGCACGCGAGGTTAACTGCTCTTGGGTTATATGGAATACACTGAATTTGTCTGCGAGGTAATGTGAGTATGGAAACGCTGGCTTAGGAAAGATTGCGCACTGTCGTCGGCGAGGTAACAGGAGCTGCGCAGCGTATTCGAGGGTGGATGCTGTTGGATGCATTAACTTGAACGCTTGTGCGTCGAAGTAGAAAAGGCACGCGAAGTTAACTGTTCTTGGGTTATATGGAATACACTGAATTTGTCTGCGAGGGAATGTATGGAAATGCTGGCTTAGGTAAGATTGCGCACTGTCGTCGGCGAGGTAACAGGAGCTGCGCAGCGCATTCGAAGGTGGATGCTGTTGGATGCATTAACTTGAACGCTTGTGAGTCGAAGTAGAAAAGGCACGCGAAGTTAACTGTTCTTGGGTTATATGGAATACACTGAATTTGTCTGCGAGGGAATGTATGGAAATGCTGGCTTAGGTAAGATTGCGCACTGTCGTCGGCGAGGTAACAGGAGCTGCGCAGCGCATTCGAAGGTGGATGCTGTTGGATGCATTAACTTGAACGCTTGTGAGTCGAAGTAGAAAAGGCACGCGAGGTTAACTGTTCTTGGGTTATATGGAATACACTGAATTTGTCTGCGAGGGAATGTGAGTATGGAAACGCTGGCTTAGGAAAGATTGCGCACTGTCGTCGGCGAGGTAACAGGAGCTGCGCAGCGCATTCGAGGGTAGATGCTGTTGGATGCATTAACTTGAACCCTTGTGAGTCGAAGTAGAATAGGCACGCGAGATGAACTGTTCTTGGGTTATATGGAATACACTGAATTTGTTTGCGAGGGAATGTGAGTATGGAAACGCTGGCTTAGGAGAGATTGCGCACTGTCGTCGGCAAGGTAAAAGGAGCTGCGCAGCGCATTCGAGGGTGGATGCTGTTGGATGCATTAACTTGAACGCTCGTGCGTCGAAGTAGAAAAGGCACGCGAGGTTAACTGTTCTTGCGTTATATGGAATACTCTGAATTGGTCTGCGAGTGATTGTTAGTATGGAAAAGCTTGCTTACGAAAGATTGCGCACTGTCGTGGGCGAGGTAACTTGAGCTGCGTAGCGCATTCGAGGGTGGGTGCTGCTGGACGCATTCACTTGAACGCTTGTGCGTCGAAGTAGAAAAGGCACGCGAAGTTAACTGTTCTTGAGTTATATGGAATACACTGAATTGGTCTGCGCATGGTTATGAGGATGGAAATCCTTGCTAGGGAAAGAGTGCGCATAGTTTTTTTTTCTCTGAAAGCAGGTGACAGGACCTGCGCAGAGAAGTCAAGCGTTCATGCTGGTGCTACAGAACACGGCGTAACGGCATATGACATGAGCGGCTATAGAAGACGGCATAACCAACGACGCTGTGGATTGCGCCGACAACGATAGCGATGTCTCCGCATTTGCGCGTGTCGGAAATCTCAACCGGCGCCTATATATTTTGCGCAGGTGCATGTGCAAGTGACACCAGAAAACAAAATGGAAATGGCGTTGAAATACTGTTTGGGCAATAGCTGCTGAAAAAACACCTGTGCACCAACTTCTCAAATGCTAGTAAACATAGCCGAATTCGAGTCGCTAGCATGCTTACACGAGTCGCATTAGGTAAAGCAGTTTATTTGTTTCTTCATTTATTTATTGTGAGGCGCCCACTCTCACCAGTAGGCCGTTTAGAACAGTAAGAGAGGGCTAAACTTGGTGAGTTGGAGTGAGTTCAGGACTGGACGGCGCAGCAACAGCGTAGCAGCACGGTCCCAAGGTGCTCAACCCAGGCGTTCTAGCGCCATAACCTCACAAAATGGTACGACCTCTCACAAGTTCGAATTGCTCACAGCACCGGTTACTGCGAGCTTTCCGCAATAGTGACGCCCGCAAGAGCGGCATTCGACGGCACTCGGGCGGTGCCCTACTCCCTGGTCGTCGCAAGGCCTAGTTTGTTTCGCACCGAAGTCACAGCGGATTGGGCTTTGAACTGTTCATGGCACCGTCTTACCGACAAACCCATTGTCTGATATCAGAAGAAGGATATGATTAATTTGAGTGAAGCCTTAGCATCGGAGCTAGCTCGCAAGCGACTACGTCAGCCGTGCCGGCGGCAGCTGTCACGCGGCTGTGAGGAGAAACTTGCTTGTACCGCATCTATTGTTCCTACACGCAACTCTGTTCAGTTCGGCGATCCTGAAGAAGGATTCACTTTTGTCATTCCTTTATCCCGGGGCTGAATGTTTACGGGAAAAAACCGTTTTAGCACGCATTTCTGACGCTGTAGCGCCTGGGATCCGTCGTAGAGATGGTTTAAGGTGGGCTCAGACGAGCGGACAGGATCGCGGATGGTCCGGGCGCGTCAGCGCTCTCCGCGACCTAGGACCGTGTCGCTGTGATACTACCGGACGGCGCCGTCGGACACTGCGCTATATGTAACTGAGGCATTTCCAATACAGCTGAGCTCTGCCGATCACCGCCTCACGTTGGTTATGCCAGGGGCCGTTGGTTGCCGGAACTCAAAACGGTGGCGAGCTGTGTGACAACGGCTCATATTGTTCACATTGTCCGTAAAACTATCTCAGAAAACACATAATAATCACACAACCTCTAAGGTAAGTCGCACAGAGAGATACTATCGCCGCAATTTTTCCGTGGCACCGTTATCGTTAAAAATTTAGTGTACAAAATATCCATCCGTCCGCATCTTGAATACGTCAGTTTGGGTTCCCGGGCATGTCACCTTCAAGCAGACGCTTTAATCAATACAAAATTGCTCAGCCCGATTCATGGAAGCACCGCTTCACCGGAGCAGTCGCTCTACCAATAGTACCAATTGGTAGAGCGACTGCTCTGGTGAAGCGGTGGTCCCGTGTTCGAACGCCGGATCAGGAAGAATTCTTTAACTACAGTTTCTGAGAAAGCTGTATAGCTTTCCTTTGTAGCCGTATGGCTGCGTTCGGGTGGATGCCAATGGGTAATAACTCCCTTATATTAATGACCCTGATCGACTCAGTGATGCGCCGAAAGTTCTTCACAAGTCGTCCGTAATACGCGCACAGACCGAGGAAATTGCGCGGAGCTTTCGTATGCGCCGGCAGTAGAAATTGTGCGAAAGCAGCTGTTTTCTGCTGGTCTGGTTGTACTCTCTCCTTGCTAACGATGTGGTCTAGAAACAGGAGCTCTTCAGAGGCGAAGTAGAACTTCTCTGCTCTCAACGTTAGACCGGACGACTAGGTTGCCTCTAGTACTGTTCGAAGGCATTTTAGGTGCCCTTAAACGTCCAAAGCAAAGAAAATGACGCCATCTAAATATACCAGACAAATTTGCCACTTTAGGCCTGCCAGCATTGTATCCATTACTGGCTGAAACGTCGCTGGTGCGGAACAGAGACCAAATGGCATCACCTTGAACACGAAGAGGCCATCCGGATTAATGAATGCGGTCTTGTCGCGATGTCTTTCATCGACGTCAGTTTGCCAGTAGCTTCTCTTGAGGTCAATCGATGAGAAATATTCGACGTTGCAGAGGCGGTCCAGTGTGACATCGATGCGGGGGAGGGGATAGACATCCTTTTTCGTTATGTAGTTTAAGCGGCGGTAATCGACGCAGAATCGAAGTGCGCCGTCTTTCTTCCTCACTAGAACAACCGGTGCCGCCCATGGGCTGTTTTAATGCTGGATGACGTCGTCACGAAGCATTTCTTCGACTTGGTCCCGGATGGATTGCTGCTGTCGCGGCTACATACGGTGGGGGCTTTGGCGGAGAGGTCTGGTGTGGTGGTCGGTTACAATGCGGCGCTTGGCAATAGGGATTTGTCGAAATTTCGGTGATGACGAGAAGCACTCGCTGTAGCTTCAAAGGAGGTTCCGGATCTGGTCTTGTCTGTTCCGGGGCAGGGTTGGGTTTATGTCGAAGGCGGGCTTTTCATCTTTCTTAGTGAATCTTCTGGGACTTGATCGGAGAGGGCGAAGGCGTCGCGAACGTCGGATAGTTTGTCATAGAAAACAATCGTCGTTCCTTTGTTAACGTGCCGCTATCCTTAGCTGTTCTTCAGCAGCACTTCAGCTCGGCCATTGAGGAAATGTGCGATACCTCATGCGATGCCGATTTCTCGCTCTAGAAGCAACTCCGTGTTCCCCTCGATGATAGCTTTCATGTTCTTGGCGTCCGTGGCACCTACGGTGACCGGGGTCGGACGCTCACTTGCTCATCCAGGACGCTCAGGGCAACATGCTGCCTATTGTCGTCATCGAAGGAATGCCTTCGTCCGCTTAAAGCGTGATGAGCTTGGAACGCAGGTCGTTGATCACCTGGTGCTCATTAAGGAAATCGATGCACAAGCGACGAATGGACACGCTGGCGGAACATCGCTGGAAATCCTGCCAATCTCTGGATCCTCGAAAGCCCATGTCTCTCATTTGGCGGACAGTGCGGGGGCTTCGAACGCTTCCACAGCAAATACAGCCTTTCTATGCGTTGGCTCTACATCAAAAGCGTCATCAGATTGAAGTTGCAACTGACTTCTGCAGGACGATCGCGGGTGCAGTGGCTACCTGGGGTTCCCAGCGTGTTCCTCCTGCATCACGGGATTCAGGGATAGATGTTGTCTTTGCTCGTGAGGAACTTGATGCTGCCTTTGCAGAATGTAAGCGTTCGTCTGCACCAGGCCCAGATGGCATTACATAGACTGAGCTGTGCTACCTTGGCCACGACGCGCGTAGAGAGCTACTCTGCCTTTACAACCACTCGTGGCAAGACGGAGTTGTCCCTCCCCAGTGGAAATCCAGTCGCATGGCACCATTGCTAAAACCAGGGAAATCCCCGCTCGCCCTGTCATCATACAGGCTAATAGCTTTGGGCAGTTGTGTGCGAAAAGTCATGGAAAGAATGCTTCTGGCGCGTCTTGAGTGGTACCTTGGCCACAATAACGTGTATCCTAACGCCATGGCGGGTTTCCGACGGGGTCGCTGCTCTATAGACATTGTTATTGATCTCGTGTCCACAGTACAGCAACAGAAACGCCAGAAGCGCATGTGCGCCGCACGTTTTCTTGACATCAAAGGTGCATACGATAACGTGACACATGAGGCCATCCTTGATGCGCTAGAGGCTGTTGGAATCGGTGGACGGATGTATAGGTGGATCCAAAGCTATCTGACCAAAATGACATTTTTTATTATGTGTGAAGATGGCTCCACACCCGTGCATTACACCTACCGGGGCGTGCCCCAGGGCAGAGTGCTCAGTCGTACTATGTTTATTCTAACACTTTTGACTCCAGGAGTACCTACCTAATACCGTCCATATCTCTATGTATTCCGATGACATCTGCATCTCGGCCTCCTCTGTGACGCGTCTCCAGGAGCGAGCAAGACTTCAGAGGGCAGCAGCTATAACTTACTCTTATCTCCGAGAGCAAGGTCTGAGCGTGTCAGCCGAGAAGTGCGCTATAGCGGCATTCACGCGCAAAAGTATGACTCGTTATCCGCTAACTACTGACGGCTATGTCATTGTCTTTCGTGCATCTCAGCGTTTTTTAGGAATTGTTATAGATCGGAATTTATCATGGAGCCCGCATTGCAGCATTGTAAAGAAAAACTTATTTCTATCACACACCTCCTCAGATTTCATGGCGGCAAATCATGGGGATTGTCGATTCTATCAATGCTGCAACTCTACAGAGCACCCTTTTTGGGATTTTTGCAGTATAGTGCACCAGTGCTTTCAAGCACCTGCAAGACGAATTTGCGTGCCCTGCAAGCTATACAAGGTCAGGCACTTCGCACATGCCTGGGTCTCCCTCGCAGCGCATCAACAGTTGCTACCATTGCAATCTCCCAGGATTACCCACTCTCGACGTATATAACCCTTGAAACCGTGCGGATCCACATACGGCATCTAACAAGGATTCTCCAGCACCACCTTGTGTCAGTGGCGAATCAAAGACCACACGCAGCGTTTTCAAAGGTTATAGCAGCCCACCAGTCATCCAACCCATCGCAGTTCACCCCGGCAGCACGGCCTTCCTCTGCGCTGTGGTGTCTGCGGGAGCCATGCGTGCGCCTTACAATTCCGAGCATAACGACAAAATCGAAGTTATCGACACCGGCCATTAAACAGTTGGCACTCTGCCTACTCCACGCCGCATATAGTGACCGCACTCATGAGTATACAGATGGTTCGGTCTCAGGTACAACTTCAACCTACGCCGTGATCATTCCAGCGAGACAGACCAGTATTATTCAGCAAACTTCGCAACGGGCAACCTCCTTCGGGTCAGAATTGGCCGCTCTTTGTGCGGCTGTGCAGTACATCGGTGCACAAACACCCCACAAATGAGCTGTGTTCTGTGACTCAAAAGAAGCCTTACAGTGTCTTAATTCTGCTTTATGCCATGGCGATCACGATCAACTCGTAGCTGAATTAAGACATTTCCAACACCAGGCGCAGGAAGAGGGTCATGACATCGTCTTCCAGTGGATAACGGGACACTCTGGCATTGTTGCAAATGACGCATCTGACGCTGCAGCTCGAGCGGCTCACGGCAGTGCCAACATAGTCCAGATACCGTTGACAAGAGCCGACGCAGCAAGACATCTGCGAATGCGAGAGCTTTTAGCGTCATGGTCCTCTACTAGCAACTCCACATGCCGTCTTCACCTCCTAGGCCTCTTACTCCGACTCAGTCCTCCGTCCGGCCTCTCCCGCTGCGATGCTACGCTGTTGTGTCGCCTGTGGCTGGGAGTGGCGTTCGCAAATGCCTACTCCCACTTAATCGCAATGGCAGACTCTCCTGTGTGTGAGATATGTGGGTGCTACGAAACTATTGAACACCTTCTTTGTAACTGCCCTTGGTTTCAGCGTGAGCGTGCACTCCTAGCTGCAACACTCCGCCGTTTAGATCCTCGGCCCCTTACTGAAGCCAAGATTCTGGGTCCTTGGAGTAAGCCTTCATCACAGAAGACAACTTTGGAGGCACTTTTAAAGTTCTTGAAGGACTCAGGACTGAGTGCAAAGATTGTGAACAATCAGTGTGTGCCCTGTGTACCCTGCAAGTAACGGCCAACGGACACGTGGAAAAGCGATCATATCCCTTTGTTCTCTCCCCTTTCTATGTCTTCCTTCGTTCTCCTTCCCAAGTGTAGGGTAGCATACCGGGCGCTGCCTAGTTAACCTCCCTGCCTTTCCGTCTTTCTCTCTCTCTCTCTCTCTTGCCGAAGAGTATGGCCGGCCTCACCGCAATGGAAGCACAACGGCCGGTTGTCGAAACTCCTCCAGGCGTCGCATTTCCTAGGGCTGGAGCGTCGCTCGTAGGCTGGGCGGGTAGGCGCAGGGGGTGGCGTTCTGGAACAAGTTGTTTATGTAGAAGGGGAGGTAGGGGGCGCCGTTAGGGCTGAGGAGTGCGTATTGCGGTGGCGTAGGTCATGGCCTAGGGTTCTGTGGACGTCGGAGTCGGGGTGCGAAGTGCCTGTTGCACTTCTTCCCGTATCACATATATGAGAGTCGCTGCTAGCGGCTGTGGGGAGGATGGCAACAGTCGACCTAGCTCATCGCGGATGATTTCGAAGATAGGTTCCCGCAAGTTGTCATTGCATACGGACCAATTTCACAGCCTTGAGCAGGGCAGTTGTACTGCAGAGTCCGGACGTTGAGAGTCTTCTTGATGGTGCAGGCTTCCTGCATGAATTCCTCAAAGGTTTTCAGTGGCTGGCGGACGAGGCTACCAAGGAGTTGTTCTTTTACGCCGCGCATTAAAAATTGAACTTTCTTTTCCTCGGTCATCTCGGGGTCGGCGCTGCGAAATAGGCGCTTCATCACTTCGACGTAACCACGGACGGGCTCATTCGGAAGCTGGATCCTGGACTCGAGGAATCGTTCAGCTCTTTCTTTCCTCACGACACTGGTGAATGCCTTCACACGTTCTCTATTCATTAGTTACCATATCTTCAGGGAATACACGTGATTTTCATACCACGTACCAGCTGAGCCCTCCAGTCAAAAAAATGACGTGTCCTATTCCGTGCTCAATTTGGCCCGACCATTCTTCGGGGTCTTCGCTTGGGGAGCCATTCAATGTTGGCGGCATCCACGGCTGCGGCAGGATGATCGGGGATTACGTCTGTGACGAGGCCATGGATGACGTTGTGGCGTCATTTCGATGTTAGGTGCGGTATGGCAGGGTCTCGAACTCAGGTTGCAATTCCTGGAGGCTACGGCTAGATCAGTGAACTCGTAGCTCGCCCTCCGGTGCGAAGCGCGGAGTTCTGGCCTCACGACTTGAAGGGGGTGTGCGATACGTGGGCGGCCACCCAACACCTCCATCATATGTCACGCAGTGGTGGCGGAAGTCCGGCGTGCAGAATGACAGCGAAAATGCCTTCCAAACGAAACTCTTCATTAGGCTTACTTGAACCCAAAATGAACTGGATGACTCGGCAGTGGCGTAGAAACAAACGCGCTCGGCGGTCGTCGAACAGAATGCCCGCTGTTGTTGGCCGCGCTGAATTTAAAGCTAATAGCGAACTTCCGAAATACGACGCGCAAAGTTACTACAAAAATCTGGAACAACGTAAAATCGGCTGCGCCTGGATGCGATGAATCAAGATAAATCTGGTCGCGTCTTGCATCCTCAAAAAAGCGATAAAGCTTCCTGCCGGCAGGTTTGAATAATGAACAAACTAGCAATAGAAATATTCTCGGCAATATATATATATATATATATATATATATATATATATATATATATATATATATATATATATATATATATATATATATATATATATATATATATTCACTACTTACAAGGTAGACAGTCATCCCTATAATTTCCCTTTACTATCGCTACCACCTTGCGCTCGTCCAGGTTATCTCTTGCCGTCTTCTGCGCAGCCCTTTAATAGATTTGGAACATTTAGCTAGCTACACAAGGTACGGTCAGCAGGTTGCGCTTTCTATGTGCACTGCAATGTGTAACCCATCCAAAGATTACCTTCATACAGGCCCGATTCTGTGTTGGTATGGTCTCGAGACGCTGCTAAGCAAAACAATTTATGCCGCTCGCATAGCACGTCCAAGAAACGCCTATTCATTACAACTTTGATCAAGATATACCTCTGGACTGCATACTTTAACACAAGGCTTGCAGTGGCATAGCTGAAAAAAGTCGATATTCCTTAAGGTAGAGATGGGTAAGTAATCTGCATGTTTCCTTGCATGCAACCAATTTGGAGAGTTCGGAAAAAGGCTACCTGTGATGGACGGTTCACTCCATGCCACGCTAGGTTGCCGAGATTCTTTTCCTTGAACCAAAGCGTGCTGATTATTCTCATTTCATTTTCGTCAAATGACAAAGCCTAATTGATGTACCGCATAGGAGGAAGCTGGCACAAGCAGCACACTTCATACTTGACTTGGCTAAAAATATCCATACGGCCACGCCACCTGCTCCACTTTACGGGATGCCCCTTAAAATTGGACAGACAGTTAAGATTCTGTAAAATGCGAAAAAGTTGCGTTTTGAACGGTTTTGACCTCAAAACGCTTCACACCAAAAATAGATCCACCAACAGGCTTTCAAAAATTCTTATTTAGGATATTTTATGAAATTCATGCCATCCATATGTTCCCTTCACTATTTTTGTTCAATTGTGATCAATTTTCAGAAGGTGAATACATTCTCTGTGGAGGACTCCGCAGTGAGGTAGCCCAGAATCTTCTGGGTTTCCGGCCTTTTCAACAATTTCACTAGTTTTCGCGCATGCATTGTAGTGGGCAGGCATGGCCATGCATAAAATTGCGCAGGGAGAATCATGTATATACGTATATTGATTTCCCTTGTTTTGCACGCTTGAGCCAAAAAGCACTGCTGTTGAGAGCAGCCTATTAAATTGAGCTGTTGCCTCCCGCAAGACCGGCTTCAGACAAACAGACAGACAGGCAAATATACAAACACACAACGGCTAAATGCGGCGAATGGCCACTGTATGTGCTAACGCACTAAAAATGGCGGATTATTGAGCGTAGTTATGCCAGACGCGAATTAGGTGCACTTACACTTCGCTTTCCATTTCGGTTTTGTTTCGAGGCTCTGTTTTCAAGGTCAAGCAGGCTCCAGACAAATATCGGTGAAATAGGTGAGTGGAGGCATTAGTGCTAGCGTACTAAAACTCTAGGCGACACATAAGCTGCGGCTGAAGGGTATGACGCGAAACCATAAATGGGTCAATGCCCATATATGCGGAATCTGTCATTCTCTACTTTACATTCACAGATCATTGTGAGCACTCATACCGCTTCGCTTCTGGCGTAGTGGTGTAGCGGTTAAGCGATGCGAAACTGGCATGCGATGGTTGATCTTCCCGAGCAACCTCTCGCGGCCAATTTTTAATTTTATTACCACCTGCCGCGGTGGGCAGTTTGTTCACAATCCGGCTGGGAAGTTGTGATGACGACACAAGGTGAGGTAACCTAATTTAGCCACCTACCACCTCGGGGACCACTTAGGTGGTCCACCCAAGGTTGCTTCATGGTCAAGCATGTATGAAACAAAAATCGGCAAAATTAGTGAGTGGGGATATTAGTGCTAGAGCAGTGAAATAGGTAAGGCGCTCAAAGTATAGGTTGCGTTGGCAGTGGGAAATAGCACGCAAAGACGTTTCTGCGCAGTGAACAAAGCGTCGTGTATCAGATTCATTTGGCCTGTTATCAAATGTCCACAGGTAAAAGAAGCCGCTGTTTTTACACGCGCCATAGACAGCACCATTCACGTTAAAAGCAAAAGTTCCCTCAGTAACCAACATTTCACGACTTGAAAGAATACTGCGTAAAGACTGAGTTTTATTCACAACAGATACAAAACAACCGACTCACCAACACAACTAGCAGTAATCTCCGGCCATGAAACACTTATCAACAAGGACAATGCGCGCGACTCAAATTCCTCTATCAGCTTCTTAATAACACTTTTAGGATCGATTCATCAAAGCACATTTCGCTGTCCCAAAAGCACGCATTAAGAAGCCAGCACACATATACGCTAACCGAATATCCTTATCACCGTGACGCTTTCAAAGATTCTTTCTTCGCGCTAGTTAGAAGATAATGGAACCGTCTTAACGCATCCATAACTAACGCTGATTCATTTTCAAATTTTTTGTTCTGAACTAGAAGCCGCGATTTAAAACGTGTTATGGTTAGAAAGGTTTTTCTTCATTTTGTCTACTTGAAGGAGTAGACGATGTGTTTGACCGTGTTAATGTTTGCATATTTGAGCTACCATGTTTTAACCTTAAATTACTTGGGCAAATCTGTCAATTTCTTTTCAGTTTTTCTGTGCTATGAATTGCCTATATTGTACTTGTCTTTTGCACAGCTGCTTTTAGAAATGTTATCCTTTGCTATGATACATGTAATTCCCTCCTGCTAAGGTCTCAACCAGTGAGTGGCAGGATTCCAAATAATTAAATAGAAACATCCCTCAGTCTAAACTTGCGGCATATTGTTTTGCCTGTTTTTATTGTTCACCGACACGTGCATCTTGTTTCGGTAAAGAGAACAGATCACAAGCCAAATCACAGGAGTGGTCCACACTGCTACATGAGGCAGGATTTGAGTCAAGCAGTTCTCATTTTCATTTTCACTTCTAGAAATGTGGTTACTTGGTTGTACAGTCGTGTCTAGCTAATGTAGAAACTTCGGTTCCCGAGCAAAACAGTCCATAGAGCGAGTCATCCATGATAACAATCTGGGAAGAGCAAAAATCAAAAACATATTGAGCTGGAAATTTAACAAGATATTGAGAGCCGCAAGTGCATTCTGCTTTTCGCTATTACCTTTAAAATAATGTGGTTCAGCTTGAAATGTCCGTGAGGCGCCTGATGGCGTATATTATGAATGTTCACATCCCACCAACTGCCAGAGGAAACCTGCGCTCAGGGAGCTAACAGCTGCTAAATGCAGTTTTCATCGGAGCACAGGCTTGAGGTGTTTTTATTCAGAGCCATTTATGCAACACAGCACACGGTAAGGCATGTCAACTGGCCACCTCCGCAATAGAAAGCATTCCATTAACCGCAAGAAAAAGGCCGGCACTACGCCCATTGCACTTTCACACTCGGACTGGGCACTTTTGTTTTTGTTGCGAGAGCTACATTACTGTAGCCGCTTCGCCTCTTCAGCATGGTCGCACTTTCGCCGTGGTCGCACCGCTCGGCGCGCCATCTGGCGTGACGTCACTCCGCCGGAGCGCTCGTCGTGGAGCAGACGCCGCTCGCCTAGCCAGTTTCGCGCATGCGCAATAGAGGGAAAGGGGCTGTCGAAGTGTGCATATACATACGGTTCGTCGTAGCGGGAGGCGACAGGCGAGCCACAGGGTTGGTTCGGCGTCACGTCAGCATCTCGTTTACCGGCGTCGTCACTCGGAGCCCGCAGGAGAAGGCGACGAAACACATGAGGGCATACGAACTGGCGTCTCCAGACGGGGGTGGGGAGACATCGTCGGTAAAGCACCTCAATTATCCCCTGTCCGTAGCTAATCGTTCCATTCAGCGGCGATGGGAACCTTATGCGGGAGGCAAGGGTGACAATAGCGAGCGCACAGAAGGGGCGCTGCTGCCTTCGCAGAAACGGGCCGCGGCTTTTGGCCCCACCAATCCCCACCTACGAGGTATTTCCGGCGTCGACGCCGAGATCTGGCCTCGCCAGATATCTGCGTCTTCCTCCGTCGCCTCGCTCCAAGCGCCCAATTTTCGCCTCCGGCGACGCCAGTAGCCCACACGCTGACGCGGCGCCTAAGAAACGCTGCCTTGTGCTTCGGCCGTTATGGAGAACGATGAGTCGGCTAGGCTGAAAGAAGCCAGACTTCGGCGTCAGGACGAGACAGCGTGCCGAAGAGACCGAAGAAGAGCGTGTCCAACGTATTGATAAGCGCCGTAATGACGACGCGGCTAGACGAGCTCGCTTAGCCTCCGGCAGGGAATCCGCGATGGTAGAAGACGACGTGCCGAGTTTGGCGTATCTGAAGGAAGCCAGACTTCAGCGTTGGAACGAAACAAGCATATTCAGAGATTAGCCAAGTAAATCATCAGTAGCATTAGATCCCTTAACCACAGCGAAGCCTAAGCGTAGTCATGGCCTGTAGCTCTCGCTGCCTACCAGGTTTAACCAGAGCTAAAAAACAGCCTTTTTTTTTCTTTTTCCTGCCCATTCTAACACATGTCTTCAGATAGTTAGAATGTCTGCCAACTAGCCCAGCAGCTAACTCGTTTAAACTAGATTAACTGGTTTGTCGAAAGATAGACCGGAAAGATAAATAATAAAAGCACACTTGACAAAGCAGCGCGGCCGCATGTACTTAAGCAAGCGGCCGGTATTACTTAATTGTTTTTTTTTTCTGAACTGTTTGATGCCCGCGTGTTCATCTCTTTGCTAGCTCCTTAGTCTCTGTATATCTTATCGTTATTTGAGTCAGCTATGTTTTCTGTTTGTTGCTGTGCGTACTCCTGTGTGGTTATGAGCATTTTTTCAGACGCAGTACATCCGTCGCTAGATGGCCGCCCCTCCTGTCTACTGTGTATTCTTGTTTTCCCGCGCCATTGAATTTATTATGTTTTGTCCCACCGCTTCGCGGAGGTCACAAACGGAGCAGAGATGGCGCGGCATTCCGAGTGTAATGAAGTGGCGCGGTTTGAGCGTTACTGCAGAAGCATATGTGGCTCGGCCTCCGCCGTTCTCCGGAAGGGCATGGTCATTTGTGCTGCGTAATTAAAGAACCACGGATGCTACAGAGAACGCCAAAAATGTGCTTTTGCATCTGGGCCCACCGGTGACACACAGCATTCCTCCAAGCAAATTCCCGCATAATGCTGCATATACACAGCACTCTATCAGGTACTTAAAAATAACGACGGTTTAGCGACGTTCCGATTTCGATAGAGTTTTTTGACGGGATAACATCTATCTTTTTTACAAAGCAAAATTTGTAGACTCTAGGAGGCACGAATTTGAAGGCGCTTAGAAACGAGTGCAAGGGGCACTGGTGCATGATGAAATGTTCGCAACTTCACTGCCCATTGGTTGCCATGCCCATCTGATCAGAAAAGCCGCCCGCAAGTTTCGCTTCTTAACGGAAAGAAAAAAGAGAAATGAACGCAAAAAAGCAGTCTTGGAAATGGAGACGACTCAAGAGACGAGTGCAAGCGGCAGGAAATGCAGAGCCTTTCTTGGCTGCCGCGGCCTGATACGCACACGCACACGTACGTTTGCTACGGTGAATGACCAATACATTTAATAAATAATACAATTACAACATAAAAACTCCAAATGTAGCGTTGAGAGTGAATAAAAAAATACGTTCAAAGTTAGCGCAAAGGTCGCCGTATGCCCCGGAAATCGATGGAATAAGTAAACAGCATCATGCAAGCCATGACCTTAAAGTTCTTAAATTCTGTAAGCAAGCCTTTGAACTTGCCGCTGTTTGTCTCCTCGGTGGTGGTGAGTGCGTAAATGCACGTCAAGTATTCTTATTTAAAGCTGTTAACATCATAATATAGAGGGATGGGACAACACAAAACGAACGAAGAGCGCAGGGGTTATGGTTATCGTTAGGCATGTTAACGTCCCTTGGCAAATGACAGTCAAGGAGAACTTTTTATTTATTTATTTCAAAATACTGCAGGCCAGCATTGGCCCATGCAGGAGGAGCATGAAAAAACACAAATCACAACACCACGTGAAAAACATTGCGTGTGACACACAACAAAAACGAAACCAAGAAGATGAACATAGCAAAGAGAAAAAATACTTGCTGAAAAAGGGGGAAAAAATAGATTCACTTCCTTTTTACTTGAGCAAAAAAGTTTTTAGCGCCTCTTCGACTTTAGGAGAGTTAAAAATCGATTCAGCGAGTGCGTTCCAATCTGCTATTGTTTGAGGGAAAAAACTGTGCTTTGGCAAAACGAGGCTGTAAGGAGTGCTCCCTACTATGGCGGGTCCTTCGAGCAGTGGAGTGCCTGAGGAATGAAGGGGGAAAAATGCTAAGCTTACCAGCTATAATTTTATGAAGGAAAGAAATACGGTTAACTTTTCTGTGTGTACGGAGCAGCGGAATGTTATTCTCTTTCATGAGCTGTATTGGAGAGTCAGACATTCTATATTTATGAAAAATGAAACGTACTGCCTTCCTCTGGATGAGCTCCACTTGATAGATATCTTTCTTGGTGTGCGGGTCTCAAATTCCAGAAGCGTATTAAAGATTGGACCTGACAAAAGTTTTGTAAGCCAAAAGCTTAATATTTTTAGGAGTATGTTTTAATTTACGCCTCAAGAAACAAAGCTTAGAGAAAACGGCTGAACAGATCTCAGAAATATGAGTGCCCCAGGTTAATCGGTTGTTAAGAGTAATTCCTAGATATTTATATTGTGAAACCTCTCTAATGTGGCTGTGGTGAAGGCAATATTGATGATGACTAACTTTTTTTTCTCGTAACTCTGAGAAGTACACTCTTATCTATATTTGAATCCATGTTCCATTTCTTATACCAGTGACATATTTTGGGCAAAAATTCTTGAAGCAATTGATGGTCTCCAATTGATGTTATTTCTTTATAGACAACGCAGTCATCTGCGAACAATCTTATTGACACAGACGGAGGAATGGTATCTATTAAATCATTTATACATATTAAAAACAGCAAAGGTCCTAACACACTACCCTGGGGAACACCGGAAGTAATAGGAAGGGAATCAGAAAGAGTACCATTCACATCAATACACTGAGTTCTACCACTTAAATATGCTCTGACAATTCAATAAGACAAAACGGAATACCAAGTAACTGTAATTTATAAAGGAGCCTTGAATGTGGCACCTTATCAAAAGCTTTAGCCATATCCAAAAAAAGAACATCAATCCGTCCCGAGATATCCAGCACTCTAAGAAAATCATCAATAGTCGTAACTAGTTGAGTGATGGTCGACATACCCTGACTGAATCCGTGCTGAAAAGGTTACAGAATATTTCTTTTATTTAAAAAGTAAATTGTTAAGCGCGCCACGATGTGCTCTAGAAGCTTACAGGATGTAGAGATAATAGATACCGGTCGGTAATTAGTTAACTTGTCACCTTTTTTATGAATTGGCACAACACGAGCCTTCTTCCAAGCTTCTGGCAACTCACTGGTTTGTAGAGACAAAAGTGAAAAGGTTTAGCCAGATGCTCCGAGATCTGGAGCGCGTAACGCTTTAAAAAGGCATTTGGAATGTCGCCCAGACCATGGCCCTTCCGAATATTTATTTTACGCAGCAAAGAGAGAATCTCTTCTGTGGAAATAACAGGAACATCGTTAGGATTGATGGATTGTTTGGGTGAATCAACGACCATACCTGAAAGGCTCCCGAAAACACTTTGAAAATACCTGTTAAAATGTTTAGCTATCCTTCACATCAGTGACGAGGCTCCCATCCTCACTTCTAATTTCTTTGAAGGCTTCCTTTTGTTGACCAAGGTATCGCCAAAATTTGCTCGGATCTGTTTTTATGAATGAAAGAAGGGTGACCTTAAAGTAATGGGATTTTGATGTAGACAGTGCCTCTGCTAATTAATGTTTTAATTTCTGCAAATACTGAGAAGATAAAGAGGGATGTCGCCTAAGACGTTTAAGTCTCCGCTTCATATGAATAATATCACGACTCACAAAGGGGCTCCGACGCATGTTTCTAATTTTCCGCCGAGGTACAAAATTTGCGGTGCAAAATAAAATGCCCTTTTTGAGGCGTTCCCATAAGCTGTGTGTGCCACCTTCATTGTTACAAATCAACACATCCAAATAGTCAATAATAGAAGTGTCGTCAGAGCGATCAAAGTCATGGACATAGGTAACAGACAAATTTCGTGTACTTTTAACGTGATCAGTAGGACAAGAAAAAAAACAACAAATGGTGATCAGAAATACCAGGCTCAACTCTCAATTCACCATAAGAGAACAAATCGCTGATCAAAAGAAATCCAACAGAGCATTTTTACGGGTGCAGTCACACAATTTGGTTAAGGTTTAAGGTTAACATAACGTCCATAATTACATCACTAGAAACACAGGTCCCGTAAACTGAACTCCCCCAGTCCAAGCCTGGTAAACAGAAATTCCACATCATAATCACACTAGTTTCACGCTTGGCTAGCAGATGATCATATAAGCTCTCAAGAAATGCGATTTCAGTGTCAGGAGCGCGGTAAACTGCACATAATAAAAAGATCAAACCCCAACACGACACATTTAAAAACAGACTTTCATGATCACGAATTTGGTCGAGGACAGTGACCAGCAAAAATGACTTCACAATTACTGCGACACTCCCGCCCCTTGAACTGCGATCCCTTCTAAAGATGTGATAGCCAGGAGGAATAATCTCGTCATTACTAATTTTATCATGCAGCCATGTTTCTGAAAGAACAAGAACGTGTGGGTCGTAAGAAAGGTGGGGGTCCGACGATTTTCGTAGCGTAAGCTACACTGGCCGAGGTGAAACCAGTTTCGCGTGGCTCCTAGAGAGCCGTGCTGCGCATGCGCGAGGAGAAGTGACGTCACAAAGATGAATAAAAAAACCTTGTGTCGAAGCTTGTTATCGAACCAGGGCCTTCGGCGTTTGAGGCAGAGACGCCACCACGACGGCTTGAGGTTTAACCATGAATAAAGGCGCAAAATAAATAAGCGCAAGGTATCCGACATAAGGAAGTTTAATATGGAGAAATTCGAGCATGCTCTAAAGAACGGAGGTAGCCTAAAAGCGCTGAAGATTAAACTAGGCATAGGGTAAAACAGATGTATGCGTTAAAAGACAAGGAGGGCAATGTCATTAGCAATATGGATAAGATAGTTGAAGTAGCCAAAGAGTAATACACAAATTTGTACAGTAACCTATGTAATCAGAACGTTAATGATAGAGATAGCAGGACAGCAATGCGCCATCCCCCCAGTAACCAAAGAGGAAATAAAGAAATCCTTAGGGGCTATGCAAAGGGGAAAAGCAGCTGGGGAGGATCAGGGAACCGCAAATATTTTGAAGGATGGAGGGCAGATCGTGCTTGAAAAACTAGCCTCCCTGTATACGCTATGCCTTATGACCTCGACCGTAGCAGAAGATTTGGAGAAAGCATATATAACCTTAATTAATAGGAAAGAAGACAACAAGGACTTTAAAAATTACAGACCGATAAGCTTACTGTCTGTAGTCTACAAGATTTTTACTAAGGTAATCGCTAATAGAGTCAGGGCAACTTTAGACTTTAATCAACCAAATGATCAGGCAGGCTTTCGTAAAAGATATTCCACAATAGATCATATTCACACTATGAATATGATGATAGAGAAATGCGCAGAATATAACCAACCACTATATACAGCCTTCATTGATTATGAGAAAGCATTTGACTCAGTGGAAACCTCAGCAGTCATACGGGCATTGCGGAATAAGGGTGAAGACGAGTTTTATGTCAAAATACTGGAAGATATATATAGGAAAAGTACAGCTACCACAGCCTTGCACAAAGTCAGCGATAAAATTCCAATAAGGAAGGGCGTCAGGCAAGGAGACACGATCTCTCCAATGCTATTTACCGCCTGTTTACAGGAGGTATTCCTGATCCTTAATTTATGGACAGTTGGGAATGAGAGTAAATGAAGAATACCTAAATAATCTGATATTCGCTGATGGCATTGCCTTGCTGAACAACTCAGGAGATGAACAGCAAATCATGATCAATGAGTGAGAAGTGAGACTGACAGAGCAGCACGGCGGATGTAAAAAGTAACATGCAGAAAACCAAAGTAATGTTCAACAATCCAGAAAGGGAACAGCAGTTGGCAATTGGCAAGGAGGTGCTGGAAGTGGTAAACGAATACGTCTACTTAGGGCAGATAGTGATAGCTGATCGGGATCATGAGAGGGAAATAACTAGAAGGTTAAGAATGGGGTGGAGCGCATATGGCAGGTTCTCTCAGATCATGAATAGCAGGTTACCAATAACCCTCAAGAGAAAAGTGTACAACAGCTGTATCTTACCAGTACTCACCTACGCTGCAGAAACGTCGAGGCTAACGAAAATGGTTCAGCTTAAGTTAAGGACCGCACAGCGACCCATGGAAAGGAACATGATAGGTGTAACGTTAAAAGACCGGAAGCGGGCAGAGTGGGTGAGGGAACAAACGCGGGTTAATGAAATCCTAGTCGAAATCAAGAGGAACAAATGGCCTGGGCAAGGACATGTACTGCGATAGCAAGATAACCACTGGTGCTTAAGGGTAAAGGAGCGGATTCCAAGAGAACGCAAGCGTAGCAGGGGGCGGCATATGGTTAGGTGGGCGGATGAGATTAGGAAGTTCGCAAGCATAGGGTGTGCGCAGCTGGCAAAGGACAGGGCTAATTGGGGAGACATGGGAGAGGCCTTTGCACTGCAGTGGGTGTGGTCAGGCTGATTATGATGATGATTATGATGATGATGGTGATGATGATGATGATTGTGAATATGATGATGATGATGATGAGTGCATGCGCGCCTTTCATATATTAACTCTTCCGATCCAGATGTCGCCGCGCTTACGCTACGCATATCCTGGCCTAGAGGGGCTAGGCCCTAATCATTTTTTTTCTGATTTGTATGATCGCACTGCTAAATTCACTCATTATAAGGTTATTATTCTTGGCGACTTCAACCTGCCAGCAGTTGATTGGAATTGTCCTGTTTCTGGGTCCGGCCTAGGCACGCATGACATTTTTGATGTTATGTTGCAACACATCCTTGAAGAGGTGGTTACAAAACCCATGCGTGTCCAGGGCACTTGCGCCTCTATACTTGGTCTTGTTTTTGTGAGCCGATCGACTGTTTTTGCGTCTCGGTGGTAAACGGCCTTTATGACCCCATTATGGTGTATTTTTCGTGCAGAATTCAAAAACCCGGCAACTCTCCCCGTGCTAAGCCTGTTTGTGTTAAAGATTTTTCGCGTGTCAGGGAGGAAAGCGTACTTTATTATCTTGGTCTATGCCTTAGTGATTTTCCGAGAAATGGCGCGTCTCTACTATGGAACAAATTTGAAGAAATCTGCACGTACTGGATAAAAAATTTTATTGCCAAGTAAAGAAGACAGGAAAAACTAATCTCTGGATTACGCCTAAAATCTTGCACCTAAATTAAATTTTAAGCGATTAAAACGAACACGTGCCTGCCGAAACGCTATTGAAGCTGCGCAAGGTGCTCTTCGACAGGCTGTGTGTCGATTAAAACGTCACTATTTTGAGCACACGCTACCAAGTTTCATTCAGAATGCTCCGGAGAAGTTTCAGAAACACTTGTGCGGGAAAACAAACCTGTCGACCAAATTCTGCACAATGGTGTTCTTATCCCCGATAAAAGAAGCATTGCTGAACATTTTAATAGACATTTCCACGGTGTCTTCACGAAATCAAATTCCCTCTTATGTCAACCTGCTGTATCATGTCATCCCGAACCAAGTATTGTATCTTCTGCAGGTGTGTTTTCAATGTTGTTGAATCTGAAAACAAAACTGTCTCCTTGTCCGGAGGGATTCCAAATATGTTCGTGCGCCGTTATAGTGAAATGATATCCTAATTTCTTGCCATAATTTTTCATGCGAGCCTATTAACCGGCACTGTTCCTTCGGATCGGAGAGTTGCGCGGAATGTGGCACCCAATACTGAAAAAAGGTACAACCTTATCTGTCAATAGTTTTCGTCCAAAATCGCTTACATCCTCTTCTTGTAAACTTATCGAACACATTGTAATCACTTATATAGCTTCCTTTCGAAATGACAGATACATTCTATCGTCACACCAACATGGATTTAGAAAAGGCTTCTCGACCGTTACCAAATTAACATTTGTAGTTCACAGTTTTTCTGATAATCTAAACAAGTCAGGACAGATAGACGTCATTTTTCTAGATTTTAAGAGATCTTTTGAGCTTGTTTAACATGCGAAACTTACACATAAGCTCGAAAATATCCGGCTTACTTCCTTCACAATTACCTGTGTTTCTGCTTACCTGTCTAACCGTGCCCAGCTCGTCAGTATTGATGCCCATTGTTCAAACTGCCTTCCGATCACTTCTGGCGTGGCGCAAAGAAGTGTACTGGGACCATTATTATTATTGGTCTACATCAATGACATTGTGGATGAAATCAGTGAACCGGTGCAAATTAGGCTTTTTGCCGATGATTTTGTATTGTTTCATGAAATGAGATCGTACGAAACCGAGTCATTCCAAATTCTAACCTTCAGAACGTTCCCTCATCGTGAAGTCGATCGGAGATGAAGCTTAACAATTCAAAAAGAGTCTTTATGAAAGTGACTAATCAACAAAGTAGCCTATCATTTTCGTTTGCCTTTCCAAATCATCTGCTTGAGGAAGTTAAGGAACACAAATACTTAGGTGTTACTATAACCAAAAATCTTAGCTGGAATAAGCATGCCACTATACAACTGGAATTAGGCTCGCACGCAACAGCAGTGGACGACACTGGACAACACGCTTAAACTGCGTCTACTATCCTTCGCGGGTTGTACCTAGAACCTCCGCAGTATTTCCAAGCCGAATGACAAGTCCGCCGGCCTGATCATCTCCCAGGGATTCTGAGCATCGAGTGGTCTCTGCAGGCCATACTCCCAAGCGCAGCATTTAAAATGAGCACCTCAGCGATCCGCTGGCACTCGCACGCAGCAGCAGTGGACGACACTGCACAACACGCTTAAACTGTGTCTACTATCCTTCGCGGGTTGGTGGCGTTTCACTTATTTTGTATAGCTAGTAACGTCCGTGCGCCCACTGATGCTGCTGCGGTTCCGAGTTTTGCTCTGTGATTGATTTTATGGCATGTCACAACCCGGTACCGGAAGACAGTGTTTTTTTAACTTGCGTCTCATGTGCATACCCATACCACCTCAGCAAATGTTGTGTTATAACTGCTAGACATCTCAAAAGCAAAGGAGAAGCACTTATGTCTACCTGGAATTGCGCAACCTCTGAACCAGCTCAAAAGCGGCAAGGAAATGTGTCCGAACCAACGCAGGGAACTAATGTCGAGCTCAGGCTTACTGAGTTAAATAAAAAGTTCGCTTTATTGCTTCCTTTTGTGGCTAAGGTCGATGCCCGTGCACAGCTAGTTGATAAAGTCAATAGCATTGAAGAAGCTATACAAATGATGTCCGACAAGTATGATACTATCCTAAGTATGCTTGACAGGCAGGCCTCCGACGTTGCAGTTTGAGAAGAAAGTTGAGGCTATTGAGCAGAAAAGTTAGCCAGACAAAACAAAACTTAAACAACAGCTCAATGAGCTACAGCAGAATAGTCGAAGGCAGAATATAGAGGTTCATGGCTTCAAGGTGGAGGCAAATGAAAACCTCCTTGACAAGATGAAAGGCCTGGTCAGCAAGCTCGAGCTTCCGCAGTTGGCGAAAAGTGATCTTGGCGCTCTGCATCGTCTTTCGCAACAAAAAAATTCAGGATGGCCTAGCCTTGCTCGGCCAGGATATACGTAGAGCAAGCGCGGCGACATCTGGTTCGGAAGAGTTAATATAAGAAAGGCGCGCATTCACTCATCATCATCATCAGCTTTACTAAACAAACCGCAGGGCAAAGGCCTCTCCCATGTCTCTCCAATTAACCCTTTCCTTTGCCAGCTGCGCCCACCCTATGCCTGTAAACTTCCTAATCTCATCCGCCCACCTAACCTTCTGCCGCCCCCTGCTAGGCTTGCCTTCTCTTGGAATCCACTCCGTTACCCTTAACGACCAGCAGTTAGCTTGCCTTCGCATTACATGGTCTGGCCAAACCCATTTCTTCCTCTTGAATTTGACTAGGATGTCATTAACACGCGTTTGTTCCCTCACCCACTCTGCCCACTTCCGGTCTCTTAACGTTACACCCATCATTTTCCTTTCCATCGCTCGCTGTCCTGTCCTTAACTTAAGCTGAACCCTTTTCGTTAGCCTCGACGTTTCTGCCCCGTAGGTGAGTACCGGTAAGACACAGCTATTGTACACTTTTCTCTTGAGCAGTATTGGTAACCTGCTATTCTTGATCTGAGAGAACCTGCCATATGCGCTCCACCCCATCCTTATCCTCCTTGTTATTTCCCTCTCATGCTCGGATCAGCTGTCAATGCCTGCCCGAAGTAGACGTATTCGTTTACCTCTTCCAGCACCTCGTTGTCAACTGTTAACTGCTCTTTCCTTGCTAGACTGTTGAACACTACTTTCGTTTTCTGCCTGTTAATTTTTAGACCCACCGTACTGCTCTGTCTGTCTAACTCATTGATCATGATTTGCAGTTCATCTCCTGAGTGGCTCAGCAAGGCAATGTCATCAGTGAATCGCAGATTATTTGGGTATTCTCCATTAACTCTTGTCCCCAACTCTTCCCAATTCGGGCCTCGGAATACCTCCTGCAAACAGGCGGTGAATAGCATTGGCGAGACCGTGGATCCTTGCCTGACGCCGTTCCTTATTGAAATTTTATTGCTGGCTTTATGGAGGACTATGGTAGCTGTACTGTTCCTATATATACCTTCCAGTATTTTGACATAAGACTCATCTGCACGCTGATCCCGCAATGCACGTACGACTGCTGAGGTTTCCACTGAGTGAAATGCTTTCTCATAATCAATGAAGGCTATATACAGGGGTTGGTTATATTCTGCGCATTTCTCTATCATCATTTTGATTGTGTGAATATGATATATTGTGGAATATTTTTTACAAAAGCCTGCCTGATCATTTGGTTGATTAAAGCCTAAGGGGCCCCTCACTCTATTAGCGATTACCTTAGTAAATATCTTGTAGCCAACGGACAGTAAGCTGATCAGTCTGTTATTTTTCACGTCCTTAGCGTCTCCTTCCAATGAATTAAGATTATATTTACGTTATCCCAAGCTTCTGGTACGGTCGACGTCATAAGGTATTGCGTGTACAGGGTGGCTAGTTTTTCTAGCATGATCTCCCCTCGATCCTTCAACATATCTGCTGTTCCCTGATCCTCCCCAGCTGCTTTTCCCCTTTGCATTGCCCCTAAGGCTTTCTATATTTCCTCTTTCGTTGCTATGGGGATGACGCATTGTTGTGCGCTACTATCTCTATTATTAACGTTGTGATTACATTGGTTATTGTATAGATTTGTGTAGAACTCTTCGTCTACTTTAACTATCTTATCCATATTGCTAATGGTATTGCCCTGTTTGTTCCTTAACGCATACATCTGGTTTTCCCTATGCCCAGTTTCCTCTTCACC
This sequence comes from Amblyomma americanum, assembly GCF_052857255.1. Taxonomy (NCBI): domain Eukaryota; kingdom Metazoa; phylum Arthropoda; class Arachnida; order Ixodida; family Ixodidae; genus Amblyomma; species Amblyomma americanum. The sequence goes on along the minus strand of NC_135497.1, from coordinate 15,563,439 downwards.
GCTTTTAGGCTACCTCCGTTCTTTAGAGCATGATCGATTCTCTCCATATTCCACTTCTTTATGTCGGATACCTTCCGCTTATTTATTTTGCGCCTTTATTCACGGTTAAACCTCGGGTCGTCGTGGCGGAGTGGTGGCGTCTCCGCCTCAAACGCCGAAGGCCCTGGTTCGATTCCAAGCTTCGACACGGGGTGTTCATTCAACTTTGTGACGTCACTACTCCTCGCGCATGCGGTTCTCCAGGAGCACGGTTCTCCAGGAGCCACGCGAAACTGGTGAACCTCGGCCATTGTAGCTTACGCTACGAAAAAAGGGAAAGAATCTAGGGCACTTGTCCGATCTGTTTCAACACATCTGAAAGAAACGTGGATGAAGTGTCACTGACGCTTGCAAACTGACGCCCCAGAGATAAGCATCCTTTTAATCTCACACCCATGAATAAGCGGCTACTGTGGCTGGCACGTGAACAAGGCAAAGAAGAAGGCTATGAGTTCGTGTGGTAGAAGAACGGGCATGTCCTTGTGCTGAAAGGCTGCAGGCCAGAATGCCATTCGCATCCGAGATGAAAATGACCCGAGTAAGACGGCATTGCTGCATCACTCTTTGTGCGAAATGTTCACGGAATGCCATTCGTAACACGAGACTGTGTTTATCAGGATTCTAGTTCTTTCGTTGTTCTGAAATCGGCCGCAAAAGCACGGGCCGCGTTTTCCTTTTATCACGCAGACGTGCGTAGCTTAAAAAATAAGGATGAGGAGGTCAACATTTTTTTATCGTCTTTAAGCCACAGTTTCGACGTATTGGTATTCCGTGAAACATGGCATGGTATCGTCCACTTCGAAGGATACAGGTGCGAAACAATGTCCAGGAAAAATAAAGGCAGTGGAGTTGCACTCTACATTAAAAATAATCTTTCATTTCAGGCTATGCCCGAGTACAGTTTTTCAAGTCTGCACTATGAAATGCTTTTATCAAAACAAGTGGTTTTGTGTTCGATGTTGTTTTTGGCCCCCTTTTGCGTCTCTGCAAGAATTCTGTTCTTTTCTTGATAATACACTACATATGCTGTCTTCTGATTAGGAATCAATATATATGGGCCATTTTAACATAAATATGTTAGAACAAACACCGGCAACAAGTTATTTTCTCGGCATCATTAGTTATATGGTTTCTCTAACATTATTAATGTGCCTACACGTGTTACTAGCTCGAGTGAGACCCTAATTGATTTATGCTTGACTAATTGCGACGAACTGGACCCGACGTCAGGCCTCTTGTTAAGCGATTTTAGTGACCACCTGTCAACCTTTTTTTTTATTCCACGATCACGTGCACAAATCCCTACGCCTAAGTCCTCGGCTATTACGGTTCAGCCTATAACGCAGGAAATTTAACACTTCCGAAGTTTGGTGTCCAATGTAAATTGGAACGACTGTCTTTGCGAAATCGACCCTAATCTAGTATAGATTATGTTTACAGAAAAAGTAATAGAGTTGTACAATTGCGCTTTTCCTATAGCAATCTTAACCAAGGGCCAAAAAGCGCGAAAACCTTGGATTACTTATGATTTAGTAAAGCGCATAAGAGCCGTAGTGGAGGGCTCCAGATGTGCTCTGTCATATCTAGAACAGTATAAAAAAACTTAAGAATAAATTAGGCGCGGACATAAACAAATCTCGAATTCATTACTAGAGTGGAAGGTTTTCAAAAATTTACTTTGGTCTGCAGAAAACCTGGCGTACTGTAAAAGAACTTCGCCAAAAACCGCAGACACAAATCCAGGTTGAAATGGAAATAGGAGGGGGAGGGGGAGGTCCTAACAGGTGAAGCTCTTGCTAATGCAATGAACAAACACTTTTTAACTTTTGGAAATTTCGATGGGCTGACTCTGGACATTTTGAGAAATACTTAGAGCATAGGCCAACAGATACCATGTTTTTGTCTCCAACTAGCCCTGCAGAAATCTGCAGCCTAATATATAGTTTCAAAAACAACTGCTCCTACGGTTAAAATGGTATCAGAGCAGCAACAATAAAAGCAATTTCTGACTTTATATGTGATGTGCTCTGTCATATATAGCAAATCTTACTTTAACAACGGGCATTTTTCCATAGAAAATGAATATAGCGAGGCTGGTTGTTCTTTACAAAGGCGGCACTGTGAACGACCTTGGAAATTACCGACCAATTTCAGTACTTACGCTGTTTTCAAAAATTATTGACAGGTTATTAATTCTCGGATTACTAGTCATTTACAGAAACAACCATATATGTAGCAGTCAATATGGGTTTCAGAAACACAAGTCAACTGAATCTGCCTTAGTTTGTATAAAAGAAACACTTATTCAGAAAATAGAAACTCATATTTATACACTGGGCGTATTCTTAGACTTCAGCAAAGCGTTCGACTCCATTAATCATGACATACTTATTAAAAAAACTCCCATTCTATGAAATAAGAGATATTCCCTTACTCTACTACAAAGTGATCTCTCAAATCGTTCCCACTATGTCGTTGCCAACAACGTTAAATCTGAATTAAGAAATATAAAATATAGTGTACCTCTTGGCTGGGTACTGGGTCCTATGTTATTCCTTCTGTATATAAACGACATTGCATCCATGCCAGGCACGGCAGAAATATTTCGGTATGCGGACGCCACCAGCGTTTTCTTTTCTAATAAAAATAATAATTGGTTTTGGGGGGAAAGGAAATGGCGCAGTATCTGTCTCATATATGTTTGGACACCTGAACCGCGCCGTAAGTGAAGGGTAAAGGAGGGAGTGAAAGAAGAAAGGAAGAGAGAGGTGCCGTAGTGGAGGGCTCCAGAATAATTTCGACCACCTGGGGATCTTTAACGTGCACTGACAGCGCACAGCACACGGGCGCCTTAGCGTTTTTCCTCCATAAAAACGCAGCCGCCGCGGTCGGGCTCGAACCCGGGAGCTCCGGATCAGTAGTCGAGCGCCCTAACCACTGAGCCACCGCGGCGGGGCACGTTTAATTTATCAAGTGCACTTACTACTGTAAACCTATGGCTGACGAATTTGTCAAAGTGGCTGGCAGCCAACCAACGAGCACTCAATGTCAATAAAACCAAATATATTGTACTCGCTTCTAGCAAAAGACCAATTCACCACGCCTAATCCGATAATTTTGTAGCGTAAGCTACGCTGGCCGAGGTTGAGCAGTTTGGCGTGGCTCCTGGAGAGCCGTGCTGCGCATGCGCGAGGAGCAGTGACGTCACGCGGCGCACAGCTGGCGCGCCTCGCCGGTCTGCGCATACTCTGGAAACAGCACCACGTGGCCAACCACGTGACTGGTCGCGCGACGAATCGTGTGACGAACCACGTGACCAGCCACGGCTCCACACCTCCGGGAGCTGCTCCGCACCACTTGACCGACCACGTGGCCAACCACGTGGTCAACCTCCCGCACACTCACTGTATAAAAAAAACCCTGTGTCGAGGCTAGGAATCGATCCACGGCCTTTGGCGTAGGAGGTGGAGACGCTACCACTCCGCCACGACGACTCAAGGTTCAACCGTGCATAAAGGCGCGTGTAGTGAATGCGCCCCTTTCGTATATTAACACTTCCAAACCAGATGTCGCTCCGCTTACGCTACGTGTAGCAGGGCTAGGCCATCATCAATTGTTTCAATCTGGCCCTTTAGTGTGCGTTACGGAATTAAAATTCTTAGGCGTACAATTTCACCAAAACCTCCGCTGGACAACACATATTCAACGCATTAAGCGTTAGGCATTAGGCAACGCATTAACACAATGAATTGGAATGCTGAACAGGCTTCGCCCATTTCTACTACTCCGGCTAAGGCGCCAACTATTTCAGCGTAGTTCATTCCAGGTTGCACTATTGTTTGCTTATATGGGGAGTCACTGGGAAAACTAATCTTGAAAGCATTTTTGTTTTATTGCAAAAAAAATCTATGCGCTTTATTGAAAATTTATCAGGATATGACTTCACATCTTCCTACTACAGCAAGTACGGAATGCTACCTACACAAACGTTATTTTATGAGCGACCGGCTCAGGTGGCATTCCTGGAATTCATAGCCAATCGGCCCAATTTTTTTCTAAATGCATGAACGATCAAACACAATATGACTTTAGACGCACAAATACACAGAAACCAAGAAACAGAACAAACTATGGTATGCAGTCTTTGAACTGGCAAATCCCAAAGCTTTTGATCTCCAATACCGAGTTAATTGATTTTATCAAGAAATGTTCCTGTCTGCTTTTCGTAAGCGGGCAAAAGTTACTTTCAGAAAATGCACTAAAATTTTTTTTTCTGCTTACATCTTTCTATTGATCGCACATTTGTTTTATTTTCTAGGTAGGTAGTTTCTATACATATGTTGGATCTGTGTCTGCTCTTCCACTGCTCTGTTCTGTGATTTTTTTTGTAGGTATACAATTAGTTTCTATAGATATGTTTGATCCGTCTTCTACTGCACTGTCCTTTTGTGTGATTTTTTGGACGTGTTTTCTGATGAATAACATTAGAATGAATGTTTATATTAGAAAGTTTTGTTGTACAGACATTTGCATTGTGATCATTATATTGTTTATGTATGTGTGCATAAGTGCTCCTTGCTGTTGTGTTCGAATGGTGCTTAGAGCCCAGTCAGGCGGATTGATTTTCGCCTTTGGCCTCAGCAGCAAGGCACTGTGTTGTCTGAATTTCTTGAGAAAAAAAACATGTACGTCATCATTTCGGAAACTTCGCTTTCTTAGGCATAGATTAAAAGGTGCCCCTTGTAGTGCAAACCTTTTAGCCTACACATCCATCATCAGACCGAAACTTCAGTACGCATGCACCGTCTGGGACCCTTACACAAAAGATAACATCGAGGCACTGGAAATGATCCAGCGAGAATCTGTACGACTCTTCTTTAATAAATATCGTTCTACTGACTCTCCAACCACTCTTATGGCACAACGCAATATACAGACATTGCAAAAACAAAAAAACTTCGAATATTGAAATTTATTTTTTTAATCAAAAATAAACTCACCATGAGCCCTGATGTATTTCTTAAGCCGATCACAACGCGACTAACACAATATCGTCACACGGAATCACTAACCCGTACATCGCTAGAATCAATTAATTTAAATACTCATTTTTTCCTCACACAATAACTGAATGGAATGAACTCCCGCCTGAGGTTGTAACCAGCACCGATGCCATTGACAAAACTGTTCATTGATAGTTGCTGAGTTCTTTTTTCTTGTTCTTTACTGTGTCCTATTACTCATATGTTAGTTTTCTGCGATATAATTTTCCGCGTTTCTTTATATGTATATTTTTTGCCCCCCCCCCCCCCCTGCTTGGACCCATATTAGGGTCTGCAGTATTCTATAAATAAATAAATGCTCTATAAGTGCCTGAGTCATCTGCCTTGTGTCCAGTCGATGCGAATAGAAAAGGCAAATGAGCACTGAGACGCCAGATAAGCACAGCTACTAAAAAAGGGTGCTTTTCCGATTTGAAAAAGAAAAACCGCGAACCAAGCTGGTGCACCAATAAGTGGACAATGCCTATTCCAACAGACCCTAGAGAAGGAAATAGGTTATCGCGAAGCATGGGTTCCATCGGGAACGCCTTACGAAGGTAGCAAATATTCTGTGCATCAGCTGCACTTTCTTCCTCGCGTAGTGGAGAACCTACAGCACATAGGCCAGTTTCGCGAATAAAAAAATGTTGCAGACTTGAGCCCGAGCAAACACTGAAAAGACTCTACCCATCAAAGCGTGGGTTTGTCGCCTCATGGAGATTATCAGTGAATCCCAGTAGGCTCCACTGTTGCGAATTTGGTGAAGAGGAACCCATAGGTACTGAAGGGTCCCGCGGTCCTAGCTTATGCCACCAAAATGACTTGGCGTCATTGATGCTTTTTACTATTATCGTTAGCTGTTTGGGGGTTGTGCGGGCATAAATTTAAGATCATATTGCAGTCCAATGACCCAACCGCAATGACCCAACCAAAACACTTGAATTTATCTAAATAAATAGCCGCACTTGATACCTCTCAAGACTGTTCAGTCAAATGTAATGCCTCAAGCACACTCTTTTTATCAGAACAAACGAGGGCGACACCATCTGCATAGGCTAAAATCTTAATTTCACACTGCGCCAAGGAGAAACCACAGATAGATGTGCAGTTAATAATACTGAGGCAAAGGGTAGAGTGGTGTGCTGGGCGAGTCGGTACATGATTGCATATTCTGTGTCTCCGTCTTTTGCGCTGGTTTTCTTTCTGCAATCATGAGGCAAAGGGGTTCAAGATGTAGGGAAAACAACAAAGGCGATAATGGAAAGCCTTGGCGAGCAGATAATTTGAATGGAATAAGCTTGGTTAGCTATTGGGTAACAATCAGCCTTGTATAGGACTCCTTATAGCAGAGTCTTATGCCCCTAAGTAAAACAACTCCAATATCTGCATGCTCTAAAACCGCAAAAAGAAATCGCGACGAACTTTATCAAATGCCTTGCCAAGGTCAATCTGAAATAGAGCTACTTGTCCAGTCTCATCTGATACTGTCTCGAATACTGAACGTGCAATATGAATATGGGTTTGGATGCTGCGGCCTCTGATACCGCAGACCTGATGAGTGCCTATCAAGTCAGCGACAACTAGCTGCAGGCGATTTCAAAGAACCTTTGCAAAAAGTTTGTAATCAACATTACAGAGGCAAATTGGACGATATCCCTCAACTGTTTTCAACCGATTTGAATCTGTGCTTTTTGTAATTAACATAGTGTGCCCAGATCAGAAAGTGGAGGCAAAAAACCAAAATCGTAAGAATCCTGGAAAACCTCTATCAAAACAGGCGCTAGACAAGTGGAAAACGTTTTCTAGAACTCGCTAGTAATACCATCTGGCCCAGGAGATGTCTGAGCTGTCAGGTCAGAAATTGCAGACTTAATTTCGTCTAAAGTGATACGCCCCTGCGATACAGCACACTGCTCATCGTCAAGTCGAGGAAAGGCTTCGAATAAGCGACTGCAATATGATCTTACATTTATGCCCGTACAACCCCCATACAGCTTCCGATAATAGTCAAAGAATGCATCAGTAATACCGGGACCATCGCTGTATGTGCAACGACCATACACAATTTCCGATATTTCTTTAGCAAGAGCAGTCTGCCTTTCATCATTCAGGGCCGGACGAGGTGGTTGCTCATCAAGAAACCTACGGGACCTAGACCTTAAGAAGGCCCCCCTGTATCTTTCGGTTTCAAACTGCTGAAGCTCTGCTTTTTCGGCAGTGATATCTTCTAGATAGGTACCTAGGTTAATCCTCTCCAACTCATGTAGCTCAACCAAAGTTCAGCCGAGCTCTCGAAGGTGATGTCTCTTCAAAAACGCGATTCTTGCTGAGGCTTCAATAGCAATGTTTTTTGTTTCTTCTTTAAATAAGTCCCATTTTTGCAAAACTGAGAGGTCACCGCGTGACCACGTGTCCTTCAACCAATTAGATACAGCAAGTTTGAAGATTTCATCTTAGAGCAGGCAGCTATTCAACTTCCACAGCTCCCATCGAGGATGGAGTGTGCGCCAACTGCACCTCCCTATCTGAAAAGACACCGTGCAGTGATCACTGAATAATATGAGCCGCACTCAGTAACCAAAACCGCTGGCTACCAAGTCTGCTGAGACGTAAATACTGTCAAGCCGAGCACTAGAGGAGCACTGAAAATGAGAAATGGATGGTATGTCCCTTATCTTGCCCAACATCCACCAGGTTGTACTCGCATGCCAAATCAGTAAGTAAATAAGCACTATGGTGATAACGCTTACTTAACACTGCTCGGTCTTCATCCCGACAAACACAATTGAAATCACCCACTAGCATAATTTTACGATCCGTACAAATCTATTCGACTAGTGACAGGAAAAATAGCCTTCGATCACGCTGCTTAACAGGGGCATGAACACAAATAATTCGCCACTGTAAAGGTGCCCCAAAAGTAATACGGAGCACGCGAGCGGTGGCCGAAATGAAAAAAACTGCATGCCAGCGCGCTCTGTCAGCAGATGTGCCGCTAAGAGCGAGGGGGCGTCGGCGCATCCGGCTGACCCATCTCGAAAACTTGATGCTCGCGTTATCGCTGCCGCGGGCGAAGCTATGCTGCTACCGTCTCTGCTCGCCAGGGGCGCTTTCAATAACGCATGCAAGGCTTTGTCGTTCGTCCGGGCCATGCATAAATGTTTGCCGTCGGCACCGTGCGCCTTATGCTTCATCAGGAATTTTATCATGTTTGTCTGCGTGACAGCCGAAGCTTGCGCTTCACTTGGTGGAGAGTTTGTGCGCTGACGATTACAAACTCTCGTGTAACGCTTTCCTAAATGCGGTGTAAATTTTGCTTCGCTCTAGGGAACGCATGAAAAAAAAGAAAACAATGGCATGCAGGTGCTGTCTTTGATAAAAATAGGTGCTCAAAACATAGCAAGTGGGCTAATAACTCCAGACCAATTTCTTCAAGACAAATTGACTTCCTTACACTAGTGAACAAAAAGTTAAACGAATAAATGTAGGAATGAGTGGCAGGAAGGAAACAGTTAAAAAAAAGCCTCCAAAGGGGCCGTTTTATGCAAACTCAACTGTTTCATAACCGGTAAAGACCCCCCCGCAGGTTGACGACAGGCCAAGTGCCAAAAAAGAGATTCTTATAAGCACCGCAGCGGTGGTCTATAGTCGTTTGAGCATCCGCCTCGCATGCGGGGGGTGCAGGGTTCGATCCCCAGCGCCGCTTGGTACCCACCGGTGATACGGTACTAGCTTTCCCCTGCCTGGTGCTCGGCTTCTTTAGGATGAAATGCTTGGAAAATGGGTCTTTAACCCCACCTTGAGTAGAACAAACAACTTTGTGCCTTGGCGCTCTTTGGCCACAGATGCTCTTGCTACATAAAAATCCATTATCATCAGACTCGTAGAAGGAGTCGACGTCGCTTTCGGAGGTTGTCCCATATATTCTTACAGCCTCCCACCCAAAGGTCATCTGGACTCTTTCTGAGGCTGATACGAAATAGATTGCTTTCCAACGTTCACCAAACGACCTCAGTTTTCAAATCGGCGTCCTTTGGCGTCCACTCCAACAGCAGCACAGCCCGTTCTTCCAGCAAGACATTCATGACTCGCGCAATGTGGACGGCACTATAGTCTTGATGCTGGAAGACTACATCATCGTTAAAAAGGCCGTCCGAGTCATATAGGATGGTGGTCGAGAACGTCGCAGGAGCTGGCTTCGTTCATGCTATCGCCTTGATAATCGATGAGAAGGCTAGACGCCTTTTGCAAGACACGCCCACACGCGCGCACACACACACACACACGTACATATATATATATATATATATATATATATATATATATATATATATATATATATATATATATATATATATATATATATATATATATAAATCAACTAACGTTGCGGAAATCCCCATTTGACGAAAAATGCCGCCCCGAGTTCCATTGGAAGTTAGGCGCGAAATTGTTCTGTGCGCGCAGGGTGTACCGCGCGAAATTGTTCTTCTGTGCGCGCAGGGTGTACCGCAACGGAAAATATGCCGCAGGACTGGAAGGTCGATGACTGCAGTTAATCGTATAATACAAGCTTAAAGGGATGAAGGCGGCCGCCTTGGCGATGCTCCCCGTCCAGGTCGCGAGCGGTGCACTTCGGCTGAGGCTGGCCAACTGATCGTCGCTGCAGTCGTTGCGGATCGTTTTCAAAGTGCAAAAGAAATTCGAGATACCCTCGGCCTAGACATCAGTCTGAGCACCATTCGAAACCGTCTCCAGGAAGCCGGATTAGGTGGATGTGTGGCTGCGCAGAAACCGTATTTGACGGTAAGACTAAGGGAACAGCGCTTTGCATTTGCTCGCGCCCATGAGCAGTGGACTGTGGACGACTGGCGACAAGTGATCTTTACAGATGAGTCAACATTCTCTTCAAGATGGGACCAGCAGCGGCGTGTTTGGCGTCCATGCAATTGCAGGTATGTCCGAATAAGACTGATTTGTGTGAAGTAAAGAGCACAGCGGTCTAAAGCACAGTAAGCCATGTGCGCGTATAAGTAGAGAAATGAAACTGTTTTTCTTCGCTAGTCCTCTTGCAGCAGTTATTTAAGTTTTATGAGCCAAAAAGGGGTTTTCTTTTACCCCTGGCCTGACAATCGAGTTTTTGAGTTAAATTAGTCTTTTTAAATATATATTGCGTGGGAGCTGATCAACGCGTTATTTTTTCGCACATAGGTACCTACCCGGCTTCACGACGCAAGTAGTCAGCAGTGGTCGTTGTGCCGTGAACGTCTGGGGATCTGTCAGTGCAGAAGGCCTCGGCCCCCTTGTTAGACTGCCATCAAAGTTTAACGGAGCCAGCTACTGCGACGTCCTGGACCACCATCTCATCCCGTGCGCGTTGGACGGGCCGTTTAAAGATGGAATATTCCTCCTGCAGCAAGACTACAGCCCCGTCCACACTGCGCGAGTTGTGAAGGCCCTGCTTGAGGAACGGGCTGTGCAGCTATTGGAGTGGACTCCAAAAGGCGCCCATATAAACATCATTGAGAACGTTTGGGGAACTTTGAAAAGTAGTCTGTCGCGTATGAATCACAGCACGCGTCCAGATGACCTCTGGGAGGCAGTCAAGACGGAGTGGGACAACCTCCGAGAGCAACCCGGATACGTCGACTCTTTATACGAGTCCCTTCCTCGGCGCATGGCCGATATCATCAGCGTGAGCGGGAGCTTTACCCGGCATTAAAGTTTCAGTTTGCATAAAAAGTGCCTTTGAAAGATTTTTTTTTAATCGACACCACCCTGTTGCCCTTTTTTTCTTACATGTTCGCAAAATATAGCCGATCGCGGACGACTGAATAAGCGACAACCTCGTGTTCTGTTTTTTTTTTTTCATCCAGTGTAAAAAAACAAATCTGTGCTGAGGGAAGTGATCCTTATTTAGCTCAACTGCTATACTCTTGAGGCCCTATCTTTATAATGAAGATAACGAAGACAACACATGCATGCTATCATTTTTTCATACGCTTCCTTGCGCCAAGAAAAAGTTGACCACACTTGCCAAAGCGATCGACGAGCGTTTGTATTCTATAGCTCGCGCGCAAACCCGCAGAACACATCATGAGCTAGTTCGTCATTCATCCCAATAAAAACAGCTTCACGAAGGACGCAGACAGGGAAGACGATCAGTTGTTAGCTCCGCGTGTCGTCTTTCCGTTCTGCGTCCTTCCTGAAGTTTTCTCTGTTTTCATTGTCACAAACTCGCTGCGAAGCGAAGAGCGAGCCACGGCGGTACCCGCAGGTTGAATATGGTGGCATTCCTGAAAAAGCAAAAAGCGCAAGCTGCCGAACATTCTACACGGCGCGAACAAACATCATGTATTGAAAGCGCCCCTGGCGAGCAGTGACGGTAGCAGCATAGCTTCGCCCGTGGCGGCGATAACGCGAGCATCAAGTTGTCGAGATGGGTCAGCCGGATGTGCCTACGTACCCTCGCTCTTTACTGCGCATCTGCTGATAGAGCGCGCTGGCATGCAGTTTTTTCCATTTCGGCCGCCGCTCGCGTGCTCCGTATTACTTTTGGGGCACCTGTACACCCGAAATTGCGAGGTCACAGCAGATAAGTCGCCGGTCATCTGTGCGATACGACACGGTAGTAATCCCCAGTGTGTTGGCCAGGAATAGCATGCACCCTCGTGATAAGCCTCTCGAGTGATAAACGATAACATTGAATTCTGACAAAATAGGCACGAGAGCAGCTTCAGTCTGCTCATCAAAGATAGCTTGGTTTCCTGGATAGCTGCCACACTCACACCCCATTTCTTTAAATGATGCCGGAACTGTTGTTGTCTTCCACAGTTACGCAAACCCCTAATGTTAAGGATAGCGACCTGAAATGCTGCGACACCAGCCATTTCTGGTTCTTGTCTTACTAAACGCCACCCCTGTACTGGGGTGGCCCGCCTGCAAATCAGCGGCCTGTAGGGCAGACATGGCCATTCGTTTTGAGGTTACCCTTCCCAATGCCACCAAACAGGTGCCTTCTGCTCATCGCAACCAACACACACCTCATCATCGGCAGGACGCTTCAAAAATTCGCTGTTGTTCATCGCCTCTTGCGAAAGAGCCAAGGCCGGTCCATGAAGCCGAGTGGACCACGCCGCTCGCAACCACGCTGACAGCCGACGGGGCACCGAACACACTAGCGGCTGATACTTCAGGCGACACACTGCTGCACTCCGGCGACGAAGTGGCATCGCAGGCGAAGAAGACGTGTCGCACATTCACTGGCTGTAGCGCCTCCACTGACTCTACTGAATGGGTGTTTAGCTCTCGTGATCACTGGGTGACAGATGGCTTCTGAGCAGCAAGCACAGGACTCAATGTAGCAGGACCAGGCAGCGGGTCCGGTGGCTTTGGGTCCGGAGACGGAGATTCCTGTTTGTCCGTACTTGCAGGCGGTCCCTTGCCGTTATTTGGTGCAGAAATCTTTGGCCCATCTTCTGCTGGGAGCTCATGACTATGTTCACCCGACGCTTCCACAACATTCGACACATCCATAACGTGTTCTGACACCACTTCATCCTGATGTGTCAAAATTCCCTGGCGTACCCTGTCAGCATAACTCATGACACCATTTTCTACTGTGGGCCCAAAGCGTCGGCACTGGGTGCATCGAGGCGTACGACACTAACGCCGTACTTGGCCCACACGGTTACAACGAAGACACAGCGGAGGCCCGCATGGGATCACAATTCGAGTCACGTAGGGTTTTGCAAGTGGCTTGGTTCCTGCAAAAGGGTTCTGTGTCTTCCTGTTCGTTCCCTTGCGCCACTCAACTTTATGATGAACCAACTAGCCCAACAGCAAGTACTTCTGCACATATGCAGCGGGGAAGTCGTCTCATTCGGCACTTTTCCCTCCTCCTTTCGTACTTCAGGGTTGCTCCAGTGCCACCTTGTGATATTCTGAGCTTAATTATCGAGCCGATGAATAGCGGACAAAAAATTGGTAGCCAGCCACAAAACTCCGCGGCACTCACGAAGCACATCGGCGAAGGCATGCACGGCACGTGCCACTTTTCACATACGGGAGCACTTGACTGTTCAAAAGAGACCACACTAATAACATAGAATTAACATGTTTCTGGGCGTAAATAATAAAGCAGTGGTCCATCGATTTCTGTTTCCTCAACAATCGGAAAGTGGGCGCCACGAGGAAGTCCGCTTTCCCAAGGATCACTCAGGTCGCGTACTAAGTTGAAGGTTTCCGAAAAGAAAACAAGGAAAATGCATTTTATTTCCCTAAGCTAAAAAAGAAAACTTTTCGAGAGACCGCCGTCTATGGCGTGCATGCAAGCACCTCAAAAGCGCGCAGCAGACGACGCGGGGCGGGTATGCCCCTGTGACGTCCGCGATCAGAGGTTGCCATACCAGCAAGCAGTTCACATAAGAAAGAGAAAAAACTCGTTTTAAAATATTTACTGCACAGAATCAACTGAAACTTGGGGGAATTTTAATTTAACGTGTTGAGAATTAAATGCGATAAGCCGGGCATGCGTGAAAATAGGCTGTCATGGCCGCTTTAAGCGTGAGGGAGATTTCACGGTTCGCTTTTTTCGTGTGCTCCATTCTGAGGCACCGGTACTTTTCACGCTCGATAGTTTGTGCAGTTTCAAACGTCTCCAAAGCTTCCACAATCATCCGGTGCTCCATATAGCGCGAGAGCTAAAGAAGCTTAAGCTTGAAGTTATTGGTATCCGGGTCAAACACGATACATTTTAGACCTTTTACGTGCAGCTCTGCTTTGTCAATAAGCTTCTGTTTTGAGGAACTGCTCTGGCAGGTAACCATTCATAAGAATGTCACGCACCACCAACCACAGAACCTCGCGGAGGTCCAGAAACTGCGCGAGCGCGTCTCGGAAGTCGGGAGCGCGCTACGGGCGACCCTTGAGGTCAGCCTGCAAAAAGACGGTGTTGAGGACATTACCGGAAGGGAGTCGAGGGAGGACAACTTCGTACGAGTCCGTGCCAACTTCAGGTGTCGGGAGACCTCAGCCAACGGCCGATGGGCTGTTTCCAGTTAGAAGCATTTCAAGACACAGCCGTTCAGAACGGCACTGGCTGCCGCCACTGCCGATCATGCCGCGTATGAAACGGCAACACACTCTCGCGCTGTGCGTTGCACGTCGCCATATTCATCAACTTCCATTTGTGTGGAAAAGTCACGAAAGGAAAGGAAAGGTGCATAACTGGCTCCCTGGGTCAGTGAACACCTTAGTCGCGCTTTAACCTACGTGGCGGTAGTGAGCGATGTGCGCTGCATGCGTTGGCATTCACAACGTTGCAGCAGAAACGCGGCACTGAAGCTATAGACCGTCGGTGTTTGTGTTCATTGGCGTTGGCGTTGACAAAGTTGCAGACTCCGTTGATTTCGATGGAAGGAAAGGCGCATAACTGGCTCCCACGGTCAGTGGACACCTCAATTGCGCTTTGAGGTACGTGTACGTGGCGTTGTACGTGTACCTGCAAAAACCTGATTTTGCACCATATTCTGTGCTTAGCAATGCTAATCTGCAGCATTTTTTCTCACCATGTGCTTATATATGAGTGTTTCCAAGAATCAACATCCGGTTGATAGCGCTAGTTCGCGCATGATAGTCGTGCGTTCTTTTGCCGCTTCAGCAGCGGAAAGATGCACGACCATTAAAAATTATTCATCACGCTTCTCATAGTTTCACTTATTGCTTCGGAAGCTTTCCACGCTGTCGAGATAGGCTAGTTTCCGATAAAAAAAAGCAACGTTACGGGTCCCCTTAGTGGAGGGCTCCAAATTGATTTCAATGATGCCCAATGATTGTATTTTGCGGACATTTTTGAATTTCTCCTTCACCGAACGCACTTCGTGAAAACTCGAAGTCGACATTTTTCCTATAGTCTCAAGAGCATTCCTCGCGGAAAAAACGGACCCATGAAGTCCAAAAGCGCCCCGCGCAAATCTGAGGCGGGAAGTGGTTCCGCAAAAAAATACATTTCAGAATTGGTTAGGTGAGCCTTACTTTATCCTGACATTTTGCGGCCTGCGAAGGCCGCCATTGCTTGTTCATTCGCACTACGGTGCGTGCGGCGGTATTGCGCCGTCACGAGAGCCAAGCGCGCGTCATTATCCGCTGGTATCCAACTGCGCTTTCGGGCGTTCATCGACCGCTTCTCCAGTAGAGGCGCGCAGTCTCCTCGCGTGAATCGCATGCAGGCCACGGATGCCGGCGTTCCGGCGCACTTAATGATTGCGTGCGCGGCAACCGCAGAAGAGCGCCCAGGCCTCTGACAGCGATGGGACCATGGACGACGCCGTCCGGTGGAACTCGACCGCAGCGCCATCTTTTGTGCAGCTAGCTGGAGATATAGAGTATGATCCTCAGAGAACGTGTATTTAATTGGAAGTCTGTGTGCCGCGCTATCTTTTGTGCAGCTAGCTGGAGATATAAAGTATGATCCTCAGTGAACGTGTATTTTATTGGAAGTCTGTGTGCAGCGCTATCTTTTGTGCAGCTAGCTGGAGATATAGAGTATGATCCTCAGAGAACGTGTATTTCATTGGAAGTCTGTATGCAGCGCCATCTTTTGTGCAGCTAGCAGGAGATATAGAGTATGATCCTCAGCGAACGTGCATTTTATTGGAAGTCTGTGTGCAGCGCCATCTTTTGTGCAGCTAGTTGGAGATATAGAGTATGATCCTCAACGAACGTGCATTTTATTGGTAGTCTGTGTGCGGCCGGTCCTGTGAAGCTAAATGCCGCCGGACTGATTTGCGTGTCGGTTCCCTGTGTTGCCGTAGTCGCTAGTTTCTTCATTCGCAGCACATCGGGCGCAGACGTGCACCTGTGGGTGCCGTTACTCCTCAATCCTCTCGGCTGGCTGCTGCAGAGTGGAACGAGCTGCGGAAGTGTTCCACAAGAGTATACCGCGGAGACGTAGATGCTTTATGCGAATCCGCACTCCTTTCTCAGCTGGCTGGGTGTCCGCTCTCATGGCAGAACAAGACACGGCTCGTCGCCCTCTCTCTTCGTCCCCCAGATTAAGCGGTTCAACAGCAGCACTGCGTGCATGTTTCGCTAATCATCGTTCCGCACATCATCTCGCACGCAGCATGCTTACAGGGCGCGAAAGTTTCATTAAGAATCTCAAGTTCTTCCACTCAGGTGGGCATTTTGGTGTTAAGGAAACATCGAAGAACACACTGCGCCCATTAAATCGAACCTTGCTACCAGCGTGTGATACGCTGAACGAGTACTTCTGTAGTCTCAAGGCCCAACGACCAAGACCTCCTGTGGGGTCCTTGATAGAAGAAAACCAGCAAAAGGCGTGGCGATCGATCACGACGGTGAAAGGATGGCCGAAGAGATAAGTGCGCAAGTTAGCAACTGCTAAAACGAGAGCCAGGCATTCACGCTCAGTGGTGGAGTAGTTGCGCTCGCCGGCCGAAAGACGACGGCTGGCGTATGCAATGACGCGTTCGTAGCTGTGCTGCCGCTGTGCTAACACAGCACCAATTCCGTGTCCGCTGGCGTCGGTGCGAACTTCTGTAGGGGTTGACGGCTCAAAATGGGCTAAAATAGATGGCGTGGTCAGCAAGGTAATGAGTGTTGAAAAGGATTCCGCTTGGGTTGGGCCCCAGGTAAAAAGAAGATTGTTAAGGAGCTGCGTGGAAAGATTGGCGATAGCTGCGAAATTTTGAACAAAGCGGCGAAAGTATGAACAAAGGCCAATAAACCTGCTGACATCCTTGCGAGACTGGGGAATATGAAAATCTTTTATGGCGCGGATTTTATTCGGGTCCGGGCGTATTCCCTACGCATCGACGAGATGGCCGAGGATTGTGAGCTGGCGGCGGCCGAATCGGCACTTCGAGGAGTTGAGCTGGAGCCGGGGTCGAGAAAAAGGGCGAGGGTCACTGAAAGCCTTTCAAGATGAGTTTCAAAGGACGGCGAGAAGACTACGACATCGTCGAGGTAACAAAGACATGTTAACCATATCAATCCTCGAATAAGCTAGTATGACATCCGCTCGAAAGTGGGCGGAGCATTGCATAGACCGAACGGCATTACTTTAAGCTGATACAGACAGTCGGGAGTAATGATGGTCGTTTTTTCACGTTCCATGTCGTCCACATCAATCCGCCAATATCCGAAACGAAGATAGATGGATGATAATTAGGTGGCTCCATGAAGGCAGTCCAGGGCATCGTCTTTACGGGGAATGGATAGACGTCTTTTTTTTGTAATACGGTTGAGTTGGCGGTAATCGACGCAAAAGCGCCAGGTACCATCCTTCTCTTTAACTAAGACGACAGGAGAGGCCCACGGACTTGAGGAGGGCTCAGTAATATCCTTGTCTACCATCTTGTCAACTTCCTGTTGGATGACGGTTCGTTCTGCACTGGAGACTCTGTACGACCGCTGATGAACAGGGGAGGAGTCGCCTGTGTTTATTCTATGCTTAACAACGGAGGTTCGGCCCAATGGGCGGTTGTCAAACACGGAAAGACTCCAAGACACGTTGAAGATTATGAGCTTGGGCAGGTGACAGGTCGGGACCTACCATTTTCGAGTACTTGTCGGCTGGCTTGGCTCCAGTAGACGTTAGGCGACTAGCAGAGGACGGAACGGACGTGGTAAGAGCTGAGATGTGGCAATCGTATGTTGGGCTGAGGGTCGTTAGTATATTACCTTGAGGAAGCGGCTGGACGTAAACGGCAGAGTTCAAAACTGGAAGGTACGTATGGTTCTTTAAAATGCTGACAACTGCATGCGGAAGAACAAGAGCTTTTGCCAGGATAATGTCCTTAATGGGAGAAACGATGTAGTCACCGTCACGGACAGGCGGGACAGAGGACAAGGAAATGTAGGTCGCGGCTTCAGGTGCCCGACCGACAAAATCAGCAGTACACACTCGGTGAACAATGGTGTCGTGGGTTCCGGCGCAAGAGGTAGGTCGAGCTGGACGGCATTTGAGGCGCAATCGATGATGGCGGAATGGTCGGAGAGGAAGTCAACCCCGAGAATAAGGTCTTGAGGGCAGTCGGCAAGGACAGTAATTAAAGAGAAGTATAGAGTCCCGCGATGGACACACGGGCAGTGAACATGCCAACTACTGGAGATGTTCTGCCATCGGCCACACGGACAACTGCTGAGGGGGCAGACGTGAGCACTTTGCGCAAGTGATGCTGAAGTATGGAAGACATCACTGGCACCTGCTGTCCGGTATCGATCAATACAGCGACAAACACATCATTCACGTGCACGTCGATAAAGTTGCGTCTGGCGCAGAAAGCCGGAGGATTTTCGGGCCGGGTCACGGGAGCAGCATCACCTCCAGACGCTGAAGCCATCAGTTTTTCGAATGAGATTGGGCGTACGAGGCAGGGGACGATGGGCGGCGAGGCCGGAACGATGGAGAGCGACGGCACCGGAGTGACGACAAGTGGTTAATGAGAGGGGTCTGAGCGTAGGGGCTCGAGAAGGGCGGTCTAGACGGGCAAGAAGAGCGGCGGAAATAGATGGATTCCGGATAGCGGTGGTAGTTCGATGTTGAATGACTTCGGCAGTGTCGAGAGATGTGGCCAACTCGAGAGCAGTTACAACAGATAGGCCTGCCATCAGATGTTCTCCATTCATCAGCGTTGGGGCAGCGAGGATAGTATGTAGGGCGAGGATTGAGGACCGGGGAAGCGCGGCTGGCATCTTCTGAACTGATTGAGCCACTGGTTTCAGACCTATATTCGCAGAATTCTGGCTAGACGAACACTTGAATTAGAGAGACAAGTTGTCTGGACGTGATCCAGTGCCAGAAAAGCGGCAGGTGACGTTACGTCCAGTTAAAGATGTACAATCCGCGTCAGGCTTTCAGCTGTTGGCGTAGAGCAAGGTGGGGCCGGGTCAACGCACGATCAAGTTGCAGCTGTATTCGGCATCCGTGTGAACTGGTGGGCGATGTGGCGGCTCTTAGCGTTTTCGAAGCGGCGGCATTCCTGAATGATCCCATCAACCGTCGCACACTCCCAATAAGCGAGGAGGTTAAGGGCGTCATCCGCGGTGCCGTTAAGGACGTGACCCACCTTGTCACTCTCGGACATCGTGCTGTCTACTTTCAAGTATAGCGCTACAACGTCCTGGATATGCGATACGTAAGACTCCGTCGACATCTTTGCGCGGCAAGCGAGCTCCTTCGTGGCAGCAAGCTGTCGGCCGAGCAGCTTACCGAACAGGTCCAGGAGCTTCTGCTTGCAGGTCTCCCAACTGATGACCTCGTCCTCATGCGTCTCGAACCACACATGCGCTGTGCCCCTCAGGTAGAAGATCACGTTAGCCAGCTCAAGGGTAGGATTGCACCGATTATGTGTGCTGACACGCTCGTACATCGCGAGCCAGTCCTCCACGTCAACACCATGTGTTATACACAGAAGGTGCCGGGGTCGCGTGGGTGCGCGCAATAATGACAGGGGGGGGGGGGGGGTGCATAATTCTACTTCGAGTGGCATAGTGCAACAACTTGGAAGAGGGAGTCCACTGCGAAGTTCCGTCTTGGCTGTTGCGGTACCTGCAGAACCTCCAACAATAATGTAACGGGTAGAAATATATATTTACAGAAGGGGATTAATATATACAGAAAGAGAGAGCAGAGGAGCCATAGAAAAAGGGCCAGCGCCCGAATGCAATTCGTCCTCCTCATCCACCACACACACAAACACCATGCTTCGTCATCATCTTTGTCCAAGCCTACGGCCGTAACAATATTCAAAGGGGCTCTGAAACATCTACTGAGGACAGTACATAAACGAAATAAAACTACATTCTCTCGTCATACACTTGACCCATATAATGAACTTCTACACGCAGGAGATAACTCCCAATCGCGTGCGAAAGTGGCGAGTGCTTTTCGGCGACATTCTAAAGCGCGCGCCCTGCTCCGTCGCACGCTGCAGCGTAAACCTCTTCAGAGATGGCTAATGATAAGATTCTTTCAGGCGTCAGGCTGCCACATGGCCGCGGACATTTTAGCGGCGTCGCTCCGGCGGGTCAGGAAGCTATGGCCCTCGTGAGATTTCCGCGCGAGTCGGCGGTGGAGTCGGCGGAGGAGAGCCGACCTTTGAGCGAGAATAATGCGACGAGAGGAGAGAGAAAAGCGCGAAGACGCTAAAATTAATAATTTGGGTACAGATAACTCTGCTTCTCTAAACAAATTAAAAAATATTCTTGCTCAAAGATATTCATGAAGCGGCGTTCTTTAACATCCCTGGAATGCTGCACCTTTATCAGAGCCCCCTTAAGAGCCCCTTTAACATACCGCCTTGAGGACGCTGAGCCTGCTACGCATTGTTTAGCATTCGTTAGTACGCTGTCGTGGAAGCAGTCGCCTCATTTGCTTCTCGCATGCGTTCTACGTTACAAGGGAATCACCATAAAGTGTGACACAAAAAAATTCTGAGGGCACTTAAGTCTGCTTACGTGGAGCAATGCTAAAGCATGTGTTTTGAGGAAAGGCAAGGTTTTTGAGAAAAGAAAAGGACGGAGTAGCTCTCAGATCTCGGCATCTCGGTGGACACCTCAGCCGCGTCTTAAAGCATGCACCTGAAGGTGCATACGCCATCGGTCCGAACCACAGTTGCAAGTTAGCCTCCAACTTGACTAAAACACGTGAGCTATATCGAAAGAGAAATGCTATGACACCATGCAAAATACACTATGACGAACGCTTGCTCAAAATTTTAGTGAATTTATTCGGGAATACTGCCACCACATGTCAACCAGTGGCGGCATCGCTAAGATTTCATCTGCACCCGCTGCGGTGGCTCAGTGGTTAGGACGCTCGGCTACTGATCCGCATTTCCCGGGCTCGAACCCGACAGCGGCGGCTGCGTTTTGATGGAGGCGAAACGCGAAGGCGCCCGTGTGTTGCGCGATGTCAGTGCACGTTAAAGATCCCCAGGTGGTCGAAATTATTCCGGAGCCCTCCGCTACGGCACCTCTTTCTTCCTTTCTTCCTTTATCTCTTCCTTTACGGCGCGGTTCCGGTGTCCGCCGTTATATGAGACAGCTACTGCGCGATTTTCCTTTCCACAAAAACCAATTATTATTATTATTATCACTAGCGGTATCTGCTGCTCAAACCAGCGTCATCGCTTCGGCGGACGCGGTTTTGCCCCCCCCCCCCCCCCCGCCACCGCCTCTCTCCGCGCCTCTCTTTCCATCATTGTTCTTAACTTTACTAATCAACTCGTTTTTTTCTTTCAGGAAACGAAACGTTTTTGACGAAAGGAAACGGCGCAGTAGCTCTAAGATATCGGCATCTCTGTGGGCACCTCAACCTTGCGAAAGCATGTGTTTTGGGGAAAGAAAACATTTTTGACGAAAGGAAAGTGAGCAATAGCTCTGATATCTCGATATCTATTACATTTTGCTTACGGTCGCAGTAGCTCTGAAATCTAGACATCTATTACATTTGGTTCTCCATTTTGCGGACATCTGTTGCGGACACCTTTTCGCCGACATAGCCTAGTAATGTTTTCGCATTAATATAAAAATTACTACCTCTCGCGACTGCCCTTCTTTGTACGACATGCATTGCACTCGGGGGCCAGAAGGTACATTTTCTACAAATCAAACATGCATGTAGACTAATGGGGACATATAGTCTGCGGTGACAGCTGAAATGCGTATAGCCGCATTATTGGCCGCTTCCTCGACACCACAATACTGCCTACCTTCATAAGCGGTGGTTAAATCAGGTGATATAACCACCACAAAGAGACTTTCCGGCCCACTTTTGTCCTCCTAGTACACACGCGATGTCACCGATGGCGTAGCGCATCCGCCGCGCGTGCAGCAGCTGCGTGGTTGAAATCGCCGCTTTTATCTTTCAGTAACAATAGAATATGGAAGGTGTCGATGGAGCAAAACAGCGGAGCCTGGGGTGCTGCCTGTACTAGGCGAGCAGAGCCGAGGACCAATGGGGCTAGGCTAGTGAAGCTAAAGCAGCACACTAGAATGGCTCACTGGTGGGAACAGCAAAATTCAGCTGGTATCTTCTGAGCTAAAATTCGGGATCTAATCAAATCGTTCAAGAGGAAATTCAATAGCAAACTTTTATACGACTGATTGTTCACCAGTGTAATAAATTATTGTTTCTTAGTCTCGGGTACAACCACTGTCTGCAATAGTACAAAACTCCATGTACTACAAAAAAAGCAGTTTGAGCAATTAGCAAGATTCCAAATGATGCTCACACCAAACCTGTCTTTGAGGCATTACACATTATACCTATTGTGCAATTGTACTCTGTCCTGTTGCGCAAAAATTAAACATCAAACATTAATCAAGGCACTGCATTCATATGTAGAGAACGCCCATGCAAATTGCGCATTGGAGACAATTGGTCTTTACCGGGAACGCGAACTAACTACGGCAGACAAATGCTACCCTATAATCTGCCGTTAATTTTAAGCATCTGTGATGAACTGTAATTAGAGAAGAGTAATAATATATAAATTTTTTCTCTACTGTACTAAGTCAACTCGCTTATGTGCCTTTCCCTCGTGACATAAATTTTTAATCGTTATGCCGATATTGATGCCCTGAATATGTATATCTCGATGCAATGTGCTCTTTATTTAAATATTTCACAGACATACCATGTGCTACCTTATTAATGGCAAGCTAAGAGTGGACAAAGATAGGCTTTTTTTAGATAAATCACAAAATAAACGCGTAAAGATAGTCTACTGGGATAAGAGAGTAGATCAGCAGGACAAGGCATGACGCGGGTTGCCAGATCAGAGCAAATATATGCGCATAATAAACATTAACGCGCGTTGTTTAGTTAATAAGGCAGACTTGCTCGAAATAATGCTATTACATCATGATCCGCATTTTACAGTGATTACTGAGACATGACTTCACAGTGATGTGAATGATGAGGACGTTTTCCCTCCTTCTTACACTGTATTTCGAAAAGGCAGGGAATCTAGGGGTGGTGGAGTGGCTGTCCTAATTAGGAAACATATTGAAGCTGTTTTGCACGATGACGTACATGATATTGAATCTTTATGTGTGAAACTCTCCTGTTAAGGACAAAACATTGTTTTACATGCTCTTTATAGGCCTCCTAGTTCTGGAACCGACCACTTAACTAAACTATAAAATCATATTTCACAGTACCAAAACATTATAATTTTATTAACGGGTGATTTCAACTTGCCAGGTATAGATTGAGAACCTCTTGAGTGTCTCGGTGCTTGCACAAATCAAGCCAACGTGTTGTTTAAAATAATGCTTACCCACAACCTGACACAAAGAGTTCAGGAACAAACCCGTAAAGTCGGTTCCACGAATTCGTTGTTAGATTTGCTGTTCGTCCCTCGCGAAATTCGAAATGTTACTGCTTCTGTGGAAGAAGGCCTGTCTGACCACCACTTGGTTAGTGCTTCATATCCTCTAGTACGGCAAACAAAAAAGAAACTCATGGCCACGTTAGTTTAAGATTATTCGCGTGCCAATGACGCATCTGTGATTGAACAACTGGAAACCTGCCTTGTTGATCTCGATTATGCCGATGTCTGCGCACTCTGGGACAGTTTTAAAAAAAAACGTGTTTATATTGTATCAAAACATTTGTACTAAGCAGGCCCAAAAAAGAAAGAGGAAACCCCATGGATGACATGCAATATAATTCAAATGAGGCGCAGGGTGAAACGGCACAAGAGAAACGCGCAGATCCTGAAGTGCTCAAGGAATTGCTGGAGAATCTAGCACGTGCCTTGCGTGATTCAAAAGATTATTTCTTCAACACATCCCTTCAAAACTCTATAAAAACCGAGCCAAGTAAGTTTTGGGATTATATTAGAGAAAAAAAGAAAGCAGTCAGAGAAATTTCGCTGAATAACACTACAGTATGTGATCCAAAGGCTATTGCTCAGCATTTTAACAGTCATTTTCAAATTTTCAAAGTGTATTTTCTGCCCCGAGCACATGTACCGAAAACAGCCCAGTGTATTATCCCGCCGAAGTGAATTTTATTTCTTACCCTGGTGTCTTTTCCATGTTACTGAACCTGAAAATCAAAACGTCATGTGGCCCTGACAACATTCCAAACACATTTCTGCGACGCTATGCCCAAACTTTGGCTAAATCCTTTGTGATAATTTTTCACGCTTAAATGTCAATAGGAAAAATACCTGATGATTGGAGGACGGCCCGAATTGTTCCCGTTTATAAAAAAGGAGACCGTGTTCATTTGCAGAACTACCGTCCCATATCATTGACGTCCCCGTGCTGTAAGCTATAAGAACGTATAGTGGCGTAAGAACGCTATAGTGCTGTAAGAACGTATAGTGGCACATGTATGAACGAATTTTTAGAAAAAATCTCGTGCTAACTAGCTTCCAGCACGAGTTCAGAAAATGATTCTCGACGGTAACACAGATAATTACAGTAATAAATTCATTTGCTTCCTGCATAGATAATAAAGGCCAAATCGATACAATCTTTTTTGGATTTTAGCAAAGAATTTGACAAAGTTCCTCATGACGAACTAATTTTTATAATGAAAGAAATTGGCATTCCTGATATTTTAGTAACATGGATTACTGCATACTTAAAAGACCGCAAACAGTTTGTTGAAGTGGGTGGACAACGTTCGGGCTCTCTTCCAGTTTCACCTGGCGTTCCCCAAGGAAGTGCTTTAGGCCCTCTGCTTTTCGTTTTGTATGTCAATGATATTGTTCAAGTTGTTAACCCACCAGTGCATATTCGATTGTTCGCTGACGACTGCATTCTATACCGAGAAGTTACAAATAATGAAGGCGGATAGGAGAGCTCGAGAGCTTACAAAGCGAGCCTCCAACCAAACCAGCCTCGAGCAGCCTGACGCGGAACCAGTGCCCTTAGGATGCTAAAAAATTCTGAATTAATATAAGCGGGTCAGGATTAGATATCCCCCACCTCACAAAAATCTCCACCAGCAGGAAGCGGTCTATTGGAGACAGCTACAAACGGGAACGTTCCCGAATCTAAACATGCTAAGCAAGATCCACCCAGGGTTATATAGCAGCAAATGCCCGTGGTGCGAGGACGAAGTCACGTTAATTCATACAACGTGGTGTGAAAAGAGAACAAATGCGGCTGCAATAAACAGAATCCCGAGTGCGGAGCAGTGGGAGAGGATGCTTTCCAGCGAGGATCTGGCGGTCCAGGCAGGACTGGTCCGGAAAGCCTACCTGGCGGCAAGACTCAGTGGGGCCCTGGACTAGGGGCTCCAACCCTGCCAGAAGAGCCGCAGACCACATCAAAAGATGTGAAGAGTGCCTCTACACCGAGACCCGCCCATATATTTCTATGAATAAAGTTACTACGACCACCTTCTGAAACGCGTTTTTATGTCAAAGGCAGCGGAAGCAGTTCAAGCAAATTTTGTAAAATGCAGAACATCCATCAAAAGTACGAAGTAACGCAAAGAAGCTACGCCAGCGATTAAATTTAGAGAACATTTCACGTACAATATAAGGAAAAAAGATTGGCTGTCTGGAAATTTTTTTTACCGCGAAGACTCACAAGACTGGATGCCCCTTGCGTGTGATTGTGTCTGCAAAGATGACCTGGCAAAAAAATGTCGCCAAGTTTCTCCAAACCAACCTCAAGCGACTTTCGGTCAATGACCCCTTTCTTGCAAAAAACACTGAAGAAGTTGTCAGATTCCTGCATGAGAACCGAACAAAGTCGTTCAATGGCTTGTCCATTGATTAAACGACCTGCTTTATTGCATTCCTCAGGAAGCCCTCATAGAATGTGTTCATGACGCCATCGATAGACACGGTGTGGTGTGTATCTGCGGAAGACTGCATTGAGTTGCTATGCGCTTACCTGAAATCAACAGTAACTGAGTGGAACAGTTTGAGATTCATACAAAAGCAAGGTATATGTATAGGCTCATGCATTCCCACATTTTGAGCGACTTTTTCCTGGCTATGCATGACAGATCCTTGAAGGTCAAGCTCGAGTCTTCAAGCCATCTCAAAATTTTCCGGTACGTTGATGACTTCTTGGTCCTCTTAGATTGCGGCACTGAAGCATTTAAAACAGAAGAAACTCAAGTCCTCCACGTTTTTCTAATACCATATCACCGCTTGAAGTTACCCATGACATCCCAGAACAAAACGCTGTGCGGTTTTTAGAGTTAAATGTGTTTTTCGGAGAGTACCACGTGTGCTGGTTTTTTTAACCAAGAGCTAATAAGCCCATCCTACCCTAGGATTCAGCCCACTCTAAACTTGTAAAAAGGAACATCGTGAAGTGAACTTTTAAGAACGTGCTCACCAAATCTTGTAAACACAAGTTGCAAGACAGTTTTTTGAACCAAGTGTTGAGGCTGACACAATCAGTGTACCCGCAATCTCTCCTTTCGTCTGTAGCAAAATAAAAAGTTCTGATAGGTATGAAGCATGAAAGTGAAGCCCCTGGATGGCACGCGACCACGAAACAAAAGGGTTGCCGTTCTGCCATACCTGCACCAAATATTGCATAATCTCCAGATAATTGGTAGAAAAGCAGGCGTAGACGTAGCCTTTTCTGCCCCACTGCGCCTGTCAACCCTGTGCCACAAAGTTAACAAAAAGAACAAGAACAGTACATGTACAACCCGGCACCGAGACCATATTGTGCCTTGCCTGCAGGGCGTTGTATATTCCATTCCTTTAACTTGCGGTAAGGCTTACATAGGCCAAACAGGAGGATGTATAAATGAAAGGTTAGTGGAGCATACGAACAATTTATCCGGGGGGCCATTGAGGAATTTGCCCGCCCATTGCCGGGTATGTGACATCAAAAAGAAATGCACTCCTCATTTTAAGAAAGCAACCGTCTTGAAAAAACATAAAAACCAACTGACGCACGAAATCTTTGAAGCCGCCTGCATCTCAG
Organism: Amblyomma americanum; assembly: GCF_052857255.1. Lineage (NCBI taxonomy): Eukaryota > Metazoa > Arthropoda > Arachnida > Ixodida > Ixodidae > Amblyomma > Amblyomma americanum. The sequence goes on along the minus strand of NC_135497.1, from coordinate 15,536,410 downwards.
GGCTTAGGGAAGGTTGCGTAAGCACCCCATCTATATCTCATCATCTGAAAAAGAAACTACCTTTCTATGCGGTTTACCTCATTTTACCTGGTTTTAGAGGCACACTGCACATGTTGCTTTTTCCTTCTAGCCATGTTAATTTATGGCACTCATCCTTCGTATCGCTAATATTTTTGCCGTTTTTTCGCCTTCCCATGCTTTTAGCGAAATTCGTGCCCTCAACGCTGCTTTTCTATTCTTCCAATTTTTTTCCGTCATTCGCGCGCCCTCAACCCTGTTCTTCCATTCTTTTTTCCACATGTCATTCATGCTTGATTTCATAGAACTCATCGCATAGTGTGATTTTTGTTATCTTTTGATGCCCTGGACAAAATGTGCGTCCCAGTTCGTTCACCTTGATTACTGCCCCCGGTGGGCTTTTACCTGGTGTGTGTATATAAGTGCAGGTTCGGTTTTCTTCACTTAAAATTTGGAAGTCCTGCGCTCTGTCCAATCTTCTTTTTCTTCCTGTTTTGTATTCGCGCTGCTGATACGTATGGAAAGCATTGTGCGTATTGTACTTTTGATTTGTTAAGATATAATTATAAGAATCCTCCTGCTAGGAGTATCTGAATATTGAAGTCCATTATTCAGGAACTGTTGACAGCCTAAAGCGGCGAAGCGATTCTTGTGCAATAAATTGATAAGAAAAAGGCTCCAGTCATGCATGCAAATACAGTTTATTTGCTTATTTCCTCCCTCGGCGGTAATGAGCTAACAAACACAGCCTCCATACCGACATTATTATGGCTCTTTAAAGTTTATTCCAGCATCGTATTTGTATTATATGTTACATTCTTCGTCCATTTCATTAAACCAAATCGATATGGAGTGCCCCCCTGGAAACTGACCATTCAATTAACAACTGCCTTAGCTAAAGTCATAATCATGTATTTAAAGAAACAAACAAATGAAGATAACATAGGGTGGCCAGTGGAATGGCGACACCGAGTCAGAGGTGGTGTCTAACGAGCGCTGCACGCCTCAGGACGCCTAGAAGCACGCCGCGGTGGCTCAGCGGTTATGGCGCTCGGCTGCTGACCCGAAAGACGCCGGTTCGACCCCGGCCGCGGCGGTCGAACTTCGATGGAGGCGAAATTCTAGAAGCCCGTGTACTGTACGATGTGAGTTCACGGTAAAGAACCCCAGGTGGTCGAAATTTCTGGAGCCCTTCACTACGGCGTCCCTCATAGCCTCAGTCGCTTTGAGACGTTAAACCGCCATAAACCATCAGAACGCCTACAGAGGCGTAGATGCTTGGGGCACTCTCGCCGCTTGTGCCCGGTTTCAGATATTGTGCATTTTCTTCCATAGAAACTGCCAGCCACCGATTCCAGATGTAAGCACCGAAAGCAGGGCAAGGGCAATGCCACTTGGCTGCTGCGAACTGTGAGCGGGTAGAGCCTTGTTTCGCCCCGTTGTCTGGCGAGAACCAGGTACACATTTCCGCAGCCGGAAGGAAAAAGCGGCGCACGAAGAGGGGGAACCGAATTAACAACGACGATGAAATGAAAGACCAAGTGAATTCGTAGCTCATTTTTCACCCTAATCGGATTTTGCCAGTAAGCGTTTCTTTAGTTGGCATGCGCGCCGGCCTTATTTTCAAAGACGAGCACATCAATTGTTGCCGCTGTATTTTGTAATCATGCTCTTTGCCGTTTGCCGAGCCTCGATCCTTACAATATAAGCTGGACCTTTCCAGAATAATTCGATTAAGAAAAATTATACCCTCAAATTTCCGGCGATCTCAAGAATACGGGCGAGGACCCGGAAAAAAATACAAATTGGACAAGAAATTTGAACAGCGTTTCTTTTCATCGCAGTGTGTTTCTGAGTTTTCTCGTCATATGGAAATTCAGCTTTCATCCGCTTTCATTATGCACAGTCGGCCTAGAGCCCGCTCTCCTTTTCGGTGCCTTTGCTGCGGAAGTCCGTCTGATACATCCCGCATAATTAAGTACACGAAACGAGATGACCTCTTCTGTGCAGCGGCGAGCGCGAGCAGCAGAAATGAGTTTTCCCCGAGCGCGTTGTGACGTTCCACCGGAAACTCTCCACATTTCTTGGCGAACAGCGTTCGAGCAGCAGACGAGCTTGGACTGCCCACGCAGGCCTCCTGCGCACTTTGTGTGCTAGCGGCGAAGCTGTCACGAGCCGTGAAGCTGACAAAACCCGTCTCCCCTTGGGCTTAGTACTGTAGCATTTGGCCGCAGTCTCGCTGAACACTGCTCATAACGCATAGGCACCGGTCTTTTAAAGGTGCACAATTGTAGAAGCACTGTTAATTGTGCACGGAAGCGCGAATAATGCTGCAGCGCAACAGCTTTTCATCCTGGAGACAATTGAAGGCTGGAAAACCTTGTTTCCGACTTGATGTGTGGCAGGTGACCGCGATACCTGTTCACGTTTTCCTGCTGCGGTTGGTTTGGTGCCCACCACTGCCATGTGTAGTTTCGACCGATGGCGAACCTGCACAGTTCAAGAAGCTTGTAGCTGCATAAGCTGCAAGTAACCTGCAATATGAAGGACCTCTGGTGTCGCCAGGCGATGAGGGGTATATTTCCGTGACCGCTTCAGCCAGGTTCCGTGGGCTGGGCAAACCACGCACACGTCAGTGGCACGTCCGGTGCCGCCGTATAAGACGCTAAGCCACAAGTGGTCTGCGCCGTACTTGTCACCATCGTCATCAGCACCACTCTGTCTGCTGCAGGACATATACCTATGGGCTTCAGCGCCACCTGAAGCCACACTAATCATCAGCCCCGAACCAACGTGCGCATGGTACGCCGGAAAAACTATGGAGTCACCTGAAAATGCGCGATCAGGGACCTTCGGTGCCAGAACTGCGCGAGGCGAAGTAACAAATAGACCTCTCCCTGTTTGCAAACAATGCAACGCCAGGAGGAAAAATGCGCCAAGCGGCGCGCTGAAGGAAAAGGGGCTTGGTTGGCGAAAGCGGCCTGTCCGGTCCGGTCTACCTGCCGCACGGAGTGTCGCAAGCTGCCCGGCAACGCGCATTTCCTGCCTGAAATTGTGCATTAACTATATATAAGTAAGGATCACGTACGCGGCACTCCAGTGCCCGGAGTCATTAGCGAATGGCCACCGGAAAATTTATTTCAAATGTCCGGCAAGCGTGCATTATATTTTCGGTGTACCTAGTAAGAACAAGCCTGACCCGTGCAGTTCGCTGGCACTGGAATCCTACCAACCGCTAGAAAAGTATATGACCTCGGAATAGAAGGGAATGTTATTTCAGATAAGGAAATAATTACGCATTGACATCCACCCGAGCGCTGCCATACGGCTACAAAGGAAAGCTGTACAGCTTTTTCAGAAACTTCGCAGTTAAAGAAAAATTCGTCCTGGTCCGGGGTTCGAACCCGGGACCACCGATTCACAGGAGCGGTCGCTCTACGAACTGAGCTAACCGGCACGGCAAGCTTATAGTATGGTAGGTAATGTCAGTGAGTAATTACTACCTTATAACAAATCTACTCCGCCATGGGGGATTCCCCTAAAACATTTACCAACACTGTTCCCACTTCGAGGTATTGATCAATTCGCTCTCGCCCTACCATAAGCTTGCCTACCCGGTTCGCTCAGTTGGTAGAGCTACTGGTCCGGTGAAGCGCTGGTTCCGGGTTCGAACGCCGGACCAGGAAGAATTTTTCTTTAGCTACGAAGTTTCTGAAACAGCTGTATAGCTCTTCTTTGCGGCCGTATGGCTGCGCTCGGGTGGGTGGCAATCTGTAATTTGTCCCTTATTGCAAATCTACTCCACATTGGTGGATTCTCCCAAAACATTTGACCAACAATGTTATTTCAGATCTAGTCACCGGTCAGTGCAGTCGAAAGGCCTTTCAGAAAAGCTACTGCAAAGACCTAAGAAGTGTACGTGGGCGGTTATGAGTGCAAACAGTGCACACTCGAGAACCCTTCTTGGCTGGCCGATTTTTCTGCTAAGCACGGACGTTGAAAGCTTGTCTTGTTCAGATTACGTCCTTCTTGACACACACAAAATGACTGCCAAAACGTATACTATTCATGGTAAGTGCAGTGCTGAACAACCAATGCGATACAGCTCTACACAAAATAGCTGATTAATTAAGTGTGGTTTGGAAAACATTGCATAATATTCATACGGAGCGCACTAAATTTTAGGAGTGCAACTGATTGACGCAGCAAAACCGCTTTTCGGCTCGAACACGCCGAAGCTTGTTCGAGTGTGGTATATTACGATTCCTGTCTGGAATGCGCCTGTACTTGAACGACCAAGCGTTGGCATGCCCTTGAGAGCGGTCTCGTGACAGAAGCTATAGCTTCTTGAACACAATACATAGCACTGCAATGTACAAAAAAAGCATATATACTAGCTCTTTCAGTAGTTCCAGCGGTCGCATTCCTTCTGGGATCCTTGAGCGTTCGTCATGTTTTCAGTGCGATTGGTTCGGGAAGATAATAAAGCGAACCAAGTGCTTGCTTGTTGCCCAAAAATGCATGAGTGCGCAAGCAACCATGTGAATCTGCCCGCAGTCAAGTGCAAGCCGTAGATCCTACCAAGCGCTTAACGTCTGTTACAGCTGTGTGCACGGCTCCACAACACAATTTTCGCCCCTTTTCAGTATCGGAAAAGTGGAAGGAAAATAAGCAGCTGCTATTCTTCGATCGATTAGTTGGATGGCATTGAGAAAAACGCCGAAGACTGTCATCATACAAGACCAACCAAACGCACCACGCCGAGCCTTGCTACTCGCGCCTTTTTCTAAACGTCATCCGTGATGTGGCCGGGAGAGGCCAATTGGCCAGAACGAGAAGAAGCGGGAAATGTTAGGTGGCCCTTCCGTAAGTAGCCGACTTGGTCAAAGCTAGCTCACAAACGCGTCCAATGCGGGGGTCATCAGTTTCACATCGTCGGTCCCGAGGCAACCCCCGTAGCAAGTAAACAAAAAGCAAAACTACCCATTCTGCTTTTCCTGTCACGTTTGCGCTGTTGTAACAATGGTGACGGCAACGACCACTTGGACGTTGTAAAAAATTATAGACCACTGCAGTCTGCTGCAATGCAGAAAGGCGAAAGCATTTGCGTTTGAACGAGAGCAATTATTTTGCCAGTCATCGCCGACACATGACACTTATCACGTGACGCTCCCATTACGACAGAAACTTTTTGCAAGTCACTGTTTTCACGTAACACTTATCACGTGACCCTTGGATGATGTCTGGAATTTTTTTTTTCCAAGTCGTGTTTGTCTAAAATCAGTACCCATCCCTCAAAACACACTTTACCATAATACACACCACAACTTCGTGACCCTCTAGCACGATTGAACCAACGACGTTTCGTGACGTATCATTGCTAAAATTTTGTCAAATGGCCTACAGTTCGCAATGTCGGTTCTCATTGGCCCTCATCAAACAGAGGCCGCTCAATTCAAAGTAATGTACACATTGCGTGTACAATTCTCGAATCTCCCTCCTTATCTCATGATCAGCTTGCTTTGCTTCAGACCGATCTTGCGAAGGCGTTTGACCGTGTTTGCCATTCATTCCTGTTTTCCCTCCTATAGAGCGAGCAAATGCTGGGTCTACTGTACATAAAGGGGTGCAACTTCGCTACAGCAATTGATCGACTCGCTTAATTGTAAATGGTCACTTCTCAAACCATGTGCGAATCCGCTCTTCTGTGAGACAAGACTGTCCGATGTCCCCTCTGCTTTTTACCCTTTATCTGGAGCCGCTTTGTTTGTGTTCTCTGTAACAGTAATATTCATGGCTTCTCTGTTTTCAGCAATGAAGTCAAAGTGCTTGCATATGCCGACAATCTTGCTTTTTTTCTGCATCGACAAGCACAGCATAAAAAAGTTTTATCGACAGTAGACCAATTTGGCATCAAATCTGGCGCTGAGATGAATCGCTCCAAAAGTTCTGGCCTATGGTTCGGTTCAGGGAGTTAACACCGCTTCGTTGTGCCGGAATAAAATGGTCATGCGGGCCGCTTAAATATCTTGGCTTCCAATTCATGCATTTAAGTCAAGTGCACTTAATGGAAGGAGCGGGTTCCGGTGGTCGAGTGTTATGCTCAGAGGTTCAATTTTCGACATCTACTCTCAATATTCGGTCGTGCTAAGTCCTGTAACACCTTTCTGGCAACAAAAATCTATTACGTACTGTAAGGTCTTGCACTGCGCTGCATGTTACATCGAGCGTTTTGATCGAATACTTGCTACTTTTATTTGGGAATCCTATTTCGAGCCGATGAGACGCGATACTCTTTTCAGGTCTGTTTGTGCAGGAGGATTGGGCTTAGTTCCCCTGTGAGACAGTTAGTTGCCCGTTTCTTCTTTTTTCTTGATTGTTCCCATCCGATCGTTAGAGCATTCTTGCAGATTAATTTCATGACCATGTTTCCAGACGAAGTGGTTTCTTCAAACTTTATTGAGCGCCCCTTTTTGCTGGGCTTTATGCAGGAAGTTTGTGCTCCGGCGGAGTTCTTGACAGTACAATTTTCAACGAACACTTATTTTCTGTTTGCGTAAGAATCCGTACAGGGATTTGATAACGATACTCTATCTGCTGCCATTGTATAGTTCTGGTTACTTTGGCGTCAAGGTAATGATGTATTACTGCGAGTGTGCGAGATGCTGATCCCTCCTTGCACCAAAACGTTTTTATACAAATTACACACCGAAGCTCTACCTGTAACACGTGACTCCATAGGAAAACACAGTTGTGTGCCTTCCGTTAGCAGTGTGCCTTAAACCATTCAACACTGTTTCATTAGCTGCAAGGCTGCGATTTTGTTTTGGGATGTGTTGCAAAGAACGCTAAGAAATGCCTTATTTTAAATTCCTACAGCGTTCGTTACCTTCCGGCTACTCAACCTGATTAGAAACCATATGACATGATTTTCCTCAGTGAACTCCGTAGCCTGTAGAAAACGCGCATGCTGCACCGCAACGTGAACCTCTTGTTTCAGCCAGAAGACATTGCAGTCGAATGATGCTGCAACTCAGTGACATATATGTTGAGGGGGACTTCCTACCGGACTGATTTCTGCTGTTGATGCGGTGTGTCTTTGCCACCCTTTTAGTTGTGTTGTTTTCTGTCTAGTGCATTGCCGTCATTATAGCTGCGTGCTTTGTAAAAATCTGTTTATATCATCTTTCTGCACCTTGTGGAGCAAACACCATGTTCAAAATAAAAATGCTCTTGGCGTATGCGTAGCATGACCACCTTGCATACAGACGGCATGGGTTCGAACCTCAATGCCGGCGATTTTTTTTTTCGAATAGTCATTTCCGTGCGCACATGCTCTGATGACAAGTCCTGCACACGCCACTCATGAGACAAGAAATGCTTCACATTAAAATGTTTAGCCCAAACAGGCACAGACCGCCAGGAAGACGACACACACACACAAACGCTGATAACTGTCTTTACTGGCGGAAGTTCACATCTTACATAGGCCGAAGCGTTGCGTGAGAAAGATGCCAAAAGTGTATCAGAAGTGTTATTGGCAGAGCCAAGGTACCAGAACGTACGCGCAGGTAATCATGGGCGCAGCACATTAAACCAAATTTTCTTCAGTTTTTTTTATTTCATTTCATTTGGTCAGCAGGCAACTGCTGGCATAACTGCTAAACGAATAAAATGTAAAACGAAAGAAAACCTAATTTAGTGTGTTGCGCCCATCCTTGCCTGCACATGCGTTCTGGTACCTTGGCTCTGTGAGCAACACTTCTTATCCACCTTTGCCATCTTAATGACGCGACACTTCGGCCTATAAAAGGTGTTACCTTCTGCCAACAAAAGCAGTTGTGAGTTGGCGCTTCTGTGTGTTTGTGTAGTCTTTCTCGTGGCTTGTGGCTGTTCGCGCTAAAACTTTATACAAGATTGATATGCACAAACTCCCCCAAAAACAACTTTTATTGGACTACTTGAAAAAAATGGCTCAGGGTTTAGCATTACTAGGCGCTAAATATTGTGCAAAGGCAGCTTTTGCAGGTGGACGTCATTGCGCCACATACCTCGAAGTGCGATTGAGGTGTTTACTGACCTTTATGCGCATTTCCTTTCCCCAAAATCAATGGACTCTAAACCTTCGGCTGGCTTTGAGAAAAGGAAAGGCGCATAATTGCCTCAGTATGCAAATTGACGCCACCGCCCAATCGCAGCACGATTTAGGGGTCCACTGACCCACTGAGCCAGTTACACTTGCTACTCACAGGCTTCCCACACACAAACACACACCGCTGAAGCCCGGATAGCGAGGCTAGAAGTACTTTCGTATTAAGAAAACGAGAATTGAAAGTTCCACAGGTGTTCAGTTCACAGTTAACGAGCGCCAATTGCAAGCTACTCGAGCATATAAACTACCAGACTATGGCGCATTCAAGAAGACCCAAACGTTTTCTTTATTATTTATTTTTGATATAAGCTACACTGCTAGCCTTATAAAAGGCCGTAACCAGGCGTAGGGCATCAAAATATTTTTAACCAAAAGAAATGAGGTGGAAAACAAACTTCTCAATCAGAACGAAATACCGAGAACCGTTAGGCAGAACAGAGGAGTCGAACGAACAGCAGGCCCATATTTGCCCCAAGAAATGTTTGCCCACATATTGCAACGGATAATCCCCGGGAAGACGACGTAGAGGAAGTGCGTGTGTGGTGCGCGCGCTTTGTCCGGTGCTCTCAGTGATCTCTGTGCCCTGGTCACCCTGGCGTCTGACTAGCCTTCGGGCAACGCAACAATATTTTAGCATGAAAGACACAACCAGATTTTTAAGTTGAAAACATACAACAAACATTAGTCAGGCAGTGAAAAACACAGATAAGAAAGAAATAGATATATTAGGTGTGTCGAATTGGAATTTTTTCGGGTTCGGTTCGGGTTCGGGTTCACGCCTTTCGGTTTTAGTACTGGGTTCGGCTCCACAGCTACATTTCGTTCGGGTTCGAACCGGTTCGGATCGAATCGAACCAGTTCAAACGGGTTCAAACTGGTTCAGACTTTCAAAAAATTGTGAATGTAGATGATTTTTGACCAACCTCATTATGCTGTTTACATTGCTGTGTTATGTGAGTGTATACTCTTAAAACAAAAACTGCAAAAGGAACGATTTCAAAACGCGCCACTTTTCTGCCTCTCGACTCAAGCCCCAAATTTATTATTCGAGAAAAGTAGCGGCTGTTAATAAGGAACTATATAAGCTCTTCCTTTGATTCCTGTGTTATACTGTGCTACGAATGGCTAGTCCATGCGAATATATCAACGGCTCGAAATATATCGCCTTTAAGGGCACTTCTTTCTATGGTAATCCCAGACAAGCTTTGCGATGCCGTTTCGCTTGCAACTTGGCGTCTTGTCTTTCATGCTTTTTTTTCCTGGTGGGGTTGTCGGCATAGGCTCTCAAACACTAACCGGCGATTTTTGCTTATTTTATTTGTTGGTTTAACTTTTCACATGGACTTTTCTATGACTTTTGCTTCCCCTCCCCCCACCAAAAAAAATATTTTAGCTCCACTCTCAAACACATCCCAGGAGGGAACGTCATAATTGGGGTATTTCTTTAGAGCGCAAAATTACATTTGCACTCCCAAAAAGAGTGAACCGCATCAAAATCCTCTAGAGCTCCAAGCCGGCAAAAGACCTCAGGGCCTTTCTGCAAGCCTACTCCGAATATGATGACTGTGGAATCTCCAATTTTCTGACTCGGACAGAACATTTGCATTTGGCCAGCGGCAAATTCCTTTCAACGGAAGTAATACGAAGAGGCTCGGGGTATTGAAATCCTTGACAAGTTCATTAAGACGCGAAAATTCATCTTCCTGAGTGTTTTATTCAGCAATGTTGCCAAGTCCCCTTAATCTGCTTCCCACCAGCGTATCCTTCACAGCGTTTCTTTAAATGTCTAATAAATAATTGGAAGCACCGGGCATTTTACATCCAAGTAAATTTAGTGTTCCCTTGGGAATGCGGCCAGAGTTCCTTGGAGCAAGAGCGAAGAGTCAAGCGGCGCACCTGATGGACACTCAAGACCTCGTGAATTACAAGGGATGCCCTACTGGCGTCGGACCATGCTCTTATGTAAAACGATTTGGTCCCTCTCTGGTAGTCTTCTTCGGCGAGTCTGGGCGCATGACAGCGCCAAACTCCGCAGTATCCGGAAGCACAATATTAGATTTGGTATAATGATTCTAAACTTAACGCAGGAGGGCAGCGCCATGGTAGAGGTTTATTCAAATATTTCTGAGTCCTGCCAGAAGATGCGGTTTCCCACGAAACTGTACAGTGATTTTAGATTCGTTGTGTCCACCGCTATAGTAGCCTCTAAAACCTTCTCTTTTTGCCCTTGTCTTTGCTTAGATCCCTGGGAGTGCTCAACCATTCCTTGCGCAGTGGTGCAGCGGTCAAAGCGATGCGCTCCTGCCCTGCGAAGGTTGAAGCTTATCCGATCCAGTTACTATTTCAAGCAATCTCGTGGCCAATCATTACCATTAATTTCGTAGCTATCTGCCACGGCGGACGATAAACTCACACTCCGGTGGGCAGGTTGTGGTGACACCAAAAAGTCGCGTGACCTCGGTGGCCCACCTGTCCTTAGCTGCACCTCTGGGGATTCTAACGCCAGAGCGTTGAAGTCCCCGTTACCCAGAAAATCTGGCGTCAGCGTTGCGAGCGAAGAATCCCGAGAATGACTCTGGCGGGCTGTCCCCAGAGAACAACCAAGGAGACATGTGGGCCACCTAGGTCACGTGGCCTTGCGGCGTGATCTCAACCTGCCCACCAGACTGTGAGCAAACTGCCCACCGTGGCAAGTTGCCTTCAGGCGCTGGGTCCACTAATGTGGACGCGACCTACGCCTGCTCATATTTTAGTTTACAAGGCGATTTTGGACCTTTGAATCCCGCGTCCTTAGCATATTCACCCACCCTATCAAGTATGTGGGGACATCTCTTGCAGCTACAGTGAAATATGTTCGTAAAAAAAAGAAAAGATTGGCATCACGGCGTTTTTTGGCGGGACGAGTGAAGAGCATTTAATTTTGCGTGCTATCTTTCAAGTCGTCGTGAATGATTCAATTTACCATTCAGAATGTGTCAGTAGGCTAATTTAGAAACAGCAAACTAATTTTAACTGTCATAGATGAGGAAAAAGTGCTGCGGTGAACGTTCAGAGTGGCGTGTCCACAAATGTGGACATGGTGCCTTAATGCCGAAATTATCAGTGACGTTTTCTGTTCACTATGCGCCGTTTCTTGGGGCAAGTATGGTACGAAATGGGCTTATTACTTTCAGGGGTTGAAAGGTATGCTTCTACAAGGAGAACTTTGGACGACTCCTGCGCTGAAGCATTGTCCATAAAAATAGCAATGGAGAACCACCTCCAAAGAGACGCGGCAGACCGAGCAATGAACACCCACAGACCCGAGACGGAGAAAAATACAACAGGGCAGCACTGCACAACGGGCGCGGGATGAAAAAGGGGAATCTGTGCCCTCGCACCACGAGTCTGTTCAGAGCTGGCCGCTCAGGCCCAAGGCTACAAAACAACAATCGGCACACTGGTAGAGCGTGGGGATAGTTTTTTTTTCAAGTCTTGACATAAATTGACCAAACTACTGCTTTTAAAAATAATTTCTTTTGTTTGTAAAAATCTTGTGTAAAACAGGCGATAAGCTGTTTTCTCTCTCTTCCTCTCCACCTGTACTCAGACTACTCGAGACCCCTTCGGTAGAGCCAGACAGGTAATGATGGAAGCAACCATTGGCCGCAACTTTTGAACACGTCAGTTGCGCAAAGGTGCCGGCGTAAAAGCTGCGTTCGGTATGAATGTAAAATAAAAAATGACCTTCTGCATATATGGGAATTGATCCATTAAGCTATCGCGTCATACCCTTAAGGCAGAGCTTAAGCGTCCCCTCCATTTTTTTGTAGATTTATCGCTCACTGACAGCGACGACGACACTCAGGCGAACGCCGACGACGACACTGGCTTTTCTACAGCACGGGGACCTTAACGCTCTCGTTAAAAGTGTGAATAAAATAGCCACTTTAATTTGATAGGGAAGGTGGGGCTCACCACTGCTCCTGCATGTCTGTCTTCCTGCCTGACAGGCAGCCTGTCTGTCTGTCTGTCTGTCTGTCTGTCTGTCTGTCTGTCTGTCTGTCTGTCTGTCTGTCTGTCTGTCTGTCTGTCTGTCCGTCCGTCCGTCCGTCCGTCCGTCCGTCCGTCCGTCCGTCCATCTGTCTGTCTGTCTGTCTGTCTGTCTGTCTGTCCGTCCGTCCGTCCGTCCGTCCGTCCGTCCATCCGTCCGTCCGTCCGTCCGTCCGTCCGTCCGTCCGTCCGTCCGTCCGTCCGTCCGTCCGTCTGTCTGTCTGTCTGTCTCGGTGCGCGCACAAGTCATTGCGGGCACATGTACAGCCTTCCTCAGTTCTCGTACCATGAAGCCGTTTCAACCCTACAGGCATCTCTTGTAAAGGGTTGTGCCAGCCAGATGTGAAGCCCGCCTCAGGTGTTCATGATGGCCTGCCATGTAGGAGGCCACCTTGGTGCACAGGTATTGGATGGCCTGACATAGAGCTGTTGCGCTAATACTCACAAACTGCCGCCACTTTTCTTGCTTTGTACTGTAGGCATAGTGTTTCCACAGCCTATACACATGTAATCCAGTTAAGGTTCCCAAGGAAGTCCCAGAGACTTGCGAAATAATCATGCGGTCAGTGACACAGGTTCCTGGTAAGTATTTGTGTTGTGTTGTGTTTAATGGCGCATAAGCAGCTAAGGCTATAATGCCCCAAGCTGAAGGTGTAAGAAAATTGTTTCGTGCAGATTTTTACAAATATGTGAAACAATATGGGGCTGTAGAAAGCTTATAAGTTGTTTTTTATACCTAAAATTTAGGGCAAAAACAGGGTTTAAAAATCGCTACCACTAAAAGCTTTAAAGGAGGTCGGGTAACCACAGCAGCCGTCCTTGGCTGGGCAAGGATCTGGAGGCTCCCAACATTCAAATAAAGACCTCGGCCTTTTTCTCACGAATTAGAAAGTGGCTGAGGCGCATCAAGCGAAGCACTGCGTCATGATTTACATTTTTCTGAAGAAAACCTGCTGCTACTAAAAATCTAAAAACACAAGACATGTCCACAACTGCATCGTCACCAGAGAGCAGTGCTGGGTGAAAAGAGATGTCTTGGTTATAAAATGGAGAAATGCACTTTTTCCTTCGCTTTTCGAGTTTCGAGCATAAAAAAACGTGATTAACTGTAAGTTCATCTCCACATGTACAGTACAAACTGGTTCGTCTCGTTTTACCAGCAGAAAGTTGTGTGTACTGGGGGGGCCTATATGGAGACCGCAGATAACGACTTCCTTGAAATGTTTCTGGTGCACACAAGACTTCCAGTCACTTAAAACTGGTTTTAATAAGTGCAGTTTGATATTTATTTCGTTGTTCCGAGAAGACTGCCATGTTTTCCTTGCTTTACAATGTACTAAGTTCATTCAATCTTTATAAGGCGTGTTTACATTTTAAATTTGCTTGCCACAAGCTTGAGCAGCACAGAAATCTGTTCTTTCGTTGCCATTTATGCCGACATGGCTTGGTAACATGCGTAGTTTTGTTTTGTCCTTGATTTATTGCGGTTATTGCGTTGTGTATGATGTCGCCAAGCAGCGGAGTGATCGCATTTCTTGAGTTAAGGGCTGTAAGCACACTTAGTGAGTGCGAATAACACTGTTTGCGAGGTCCTCATTTACTATTTTTTTCGACGGCTACACAGATGGCGTAACATTCGGCAGTGAAGAGGGATTTACACCGTGGGAGGCTTACAGTTTTATTCTAATTGCCTTTACCACTGCGCTTCCCACGTAAGCATCTCTTTTTGAACTTTCTGTATAAAAAGCTGTGAAAGAACTGTGTGTTGTGTTGTGCTTAATGGCACATAGGCAACTAAGGCCATCATGCGTCAAGCCGAAGGTATGATAAAAGTATTTTTCTGAATTTTATAGAAATGTTAAAATAATTCATGGCGCAGAGGGCCACAACCGTTGGTACTACCTACTGAACAGATAGGAAAACTTTAGAAATAGGCACTATCGATTAAACATTTTCTAGAACCTAATGTCCACCATCCAGTGTATCTGGTAGCCTTTGGTTTGGTCTCATAACTTACGAATGACTACTGCTGCCAGAAGGCTTCATGCGGCTTTATGAAAGCCGATATCGCTTTATTGCTAGGCCCATTTCATATCTCATTTAGATACATAGCTTATTGCTTTCAAACCAGTTGCTATGTGTACTCTGTAGCTCTGCAAGGATTCGCAAAAACGATGTTTTTGTGTAGGTGCTCTGTAATTCATTCATCTGAGGTTTCACTGTACGTGGATGTTCACCAGTGTTGTGTGGATACTGCTGGTGGAGATTGGTATGCATTTTTTACAATGGGCTGTAATAAGGGCGATAATGTTTAGCAAGTAAACCTGTGTGATTGCTGTGAAGTATTGGTTGAAACGGTGGGATTGCTGTGAAGTATTGGTTGAAACGGCTGATATGGGCCAGTGTGATAACACGGCAGTTTCATTTTTTAGCAATAAAAGCCACTTCGCACTTACCGTAAGCAATACTGTCATTTCTTTGACCACTCTGGTGTTTCGTGCGAATGAAATAAATATAGAATGGTACTGTTCCCTCCCTTCTGAAAACTGGGAGAGTGTGATGATGTGTTTGGCATAGCTGTTTGAAGTGAAAACTTGTGTGTCATTGTTTTGTGGTATATAATAAAAATATCCCATGCATTGTGTCTTTGTGAGTATGCTTACTCTTGGAAGAACAACAAAATTCCTTCTTGGTGCACGCTCTTTATAATGATGCTGTGGTTGAGGCAGGAGAACATTGGTGTAAGAATTGAAAATTTGAAAATAGAATGGGTGTGAACGTCCCCTAGATATCAAGGCATAATGCATGAAGCGCCGTTCCAGTGGCAGTGCAAAGGCTATGTGGATACAAAGCAGCCAACAACTATGTTAATAACCCTGTCTGTGTGTGTGGTCAAGTTTTGCATTTGATGTGAGCTCCACCGTAGGGCAAGCCATAACACATGCTTGTGGGTTATTCGACATGGCTCCTATTTTTTCTTCCACTGATCATACCATTTTATTATTCTGCACAACTCGAGAGTTGCCGAATTTGCTGCAGTTGCTTACCAAGGCTAAGGAAGGAGTGTACTAAAAAAGTGAGACTAGTGCAAACAGCAATATGAAGACAAGTATGTCAGATGCAGGCACATCATTATGTATGTACAGTATGTCCCTATCATGGGGACACTGAAACATCAATGCCTTGTTAAGACAATGCGCAAAAATCCTGAAAGGAATTCTTGACAGCCTTCTTGGCTAGCCTGCCGCTGAGTCTGTGTGGCTCATTATTTCAAAAACAGACGCAGACCAGTAAAGTGAAATTTGAAGTTTACGTTTCGGCGCACAGAACGGGGGCCTTGTTCACAATGGAACACATCGAAAGGGTTCGTCTTTATAAGCTAGAGTAATCGCTGTAAGGATCGCGCGTAAATCGAGTTCAGATTACCCTCGTAATAGTTTCGCACGTTAAAGTCCAGGGGAGTCTTGAACGAGGCAATACAGCAGTTAAGGCAAATCTTGGTGATGAATCCTTGGCCATGGGCCTGGCGAAGGTTGAGGAAGTAGAGAGTGTGACGGAATCTCGTCTCGCCGGGGGATACGATTCAAAAACAGGGACACTGACCAGTAAAATGAAATTTGAAGTAGACGTTTTGGTGCCCAGAACGGGGGCCTTGTTCTCAGTGGAATCACACTAGAAGGGTTTGTCTTTAAAGGCTAGAGTAATCGCCGTAAGGATCGCGCGTAAATCGGGTTAACATTACCCTTGTTACGATTTCGCATGTTATAGCAAAGTTCAGGTGAGTGTTGAACGAGGCAATACGGCAGTTAAGGCCAACATCCTGGCGAATCTTGGCGATGATTACCTGGCCATGGGCCTTGCGAAGGTTGATGAAGTCGAGAGTGTGACGGGATCCCGTCTGGCCGGGGGGGGATACATTTCAAAAAACAGAGACGCCGACCAGTAAGGACCCCGTTCTGGGCGCCGAAACGTCAACTTCAAATTGCATTTTACTGGTCGGCGTCTCTGTTTTTTTAAATGTGTCCCCCCGGCCAGACAGGATTCCGTCACACACTCGACTTCATCAACCTTCGCCAGGCCCATGACCAGGGAATCATCACCAAGATTCGCCAGGATGTTGGCCTTAACTGCCGTATTGCCTCGTTCAACACTCACCTGAAATGTACTCTACCATGCAAAATCTTATCTAGGGTGATCTTAACCCGATTTACACGCGATCCTTAGGGCGATTACTCTAGCTTTTAAAGACAAAAGCCTTTGGTGTGATTCCATTGGGAACAAGGCCCCCGTTCTGGGCTCCGAAACGTACCTTCAAATTTCATTTTACTGGTCCGCGTCTCTATGTTCTGAAATGTATCCTCACAGCCAGACAGGATTCCGTCGCACTCTCGACTTCGTGGCTTATTTAGTGCTTAGCAGGTTTTAACAGCAAAAGCGGCTGGGTATGAATGTTAAAACTCCTCTGCGCGTGGATGGTTCATGTGGAGGCACATCAGATCTAGAGGTAGCTCCTCCATGCCAACGGCACCTCCTTGCGAGCCAGCAACGCTGACCTTCCAGCGCGCATCTCGCCGCTGTGTGCGTGCACTTGGCTCCTAGGCGTGCGCCCTTCGTGGACCTTAGTTGGAATGTGTAATGGTTGCCATGTCAGCGATTGTCGCTTCCTCGCAGTCCACACAATAAAAATACGGGGGTCAGGCTTTAAGTGCGTAAATTTACAATACGGCGAGCGGCGCCGAATACGCGAACGACCGTACAACTCGCAGTAACGCGCGCGGTCCAATATAGGGTACGGTACCACTGACCCGCTGAGAAAAGATGCGGCGAAAAAAGCCGACAACCTTCAATTGCTTCCCTACAAGCAATGAGCGACAGCTTTAACAATAGCACGAGCTTGAAGTGCGCTTTGATCCAAGCTGTTGCAGTTGTTTATGCGTGCCGACGATGCGATAACAAAGGGGAGTACAGCAGCTGCACAAGAGTTTCGCACCTTAGGAGGAGATATTAGACACTAGGAGACACAAAATCGTACCACCAGAACTGGCGAAAATATTACTGTCGGTGTGACTTTTTCCATATCCGCGGAGAATCTCAATACGCCCAATCTTGCAGCGCTGATTGTTTCACCACGAAGATTTATGAAATGGTGTCTCAATGCGCTGACACAGACTGCGGAACGCTGCAGATGTGGTTTGCCGTTCGCTTCTTTTTTTGTTTTTGCGGCTGTATGAGCGTTATGCTAACGTGTTTCCACAAGGCTGACGAAAGGGGTCTGCAATTGGACCTCCACTCTCCGTTTCTTGCCTGCGCCGCTAGGTGCCGCGTGGATTGGTTGATTCGCGAATGAGGAAGGGCGTGTAGCGCTGTCTATCAGCCCGTGCCAAAGTCAAGATTCGGAGGAGCGCTCCTGCACGACTCCCGGTGATCACCGCTGTGGCCCAACCATAGACCTGCGAGGGAACGCGTGCCACTCTGCCGGACAGCCCATAGTTCTACTCCTGTTGTCAGCCTGTCGCTGTGCCGGTGAACAAATTGTGCATTGTGTGTCTGTCACCTGTATTAATGTACTTAAGGTGCAATAACTTTATTGTACTGTAGCCTCCCTTGCGTTGCTTTGCATGTGTTTTATTGTTTTGGAATCACTTTGTATGTTATTACGAGTGATTAGAAATTTCTCTGTGCCGCCTCTTTTCTCTACAAATTACTTTTTTTGTTTTGTGAACCTTAGGCTCCAACCCATTCTCTCGCTTGCGACCGGTGACCGCTGGACACCAAACGGCTACCCCTCTTGTCACTTGGTGGCTGGTTTCCGGTTGAGCTTTTCATGCTGAGTTGAGGGCATCTCCTCTGAGAGACCGAAATCGCTACTCCCGCACTTTCTAAGGGTGTCTGGGATAGCCCATACACAGGTGAGCAAAGCTGACAAGTTCATAACCAGCTAACCCGCCTAAACGTTTGAAGGGCGGCCGATACGGAGCGAACTTTCACGGTGAACTTCAAGCAGCAAGCATCAGCGCGACAGGACGCCGACGGTGCTGCGCCACATACGCCTAAAGACTGGCGGCTGCCGCCAGACCGCTGGCGCTGTAATTTTAATGCTGCTAGGTACGGTGTGCGCAGATCATGAGTGACAGTTTACCAATTTCCCTCAAGAGGAAATTGTACAACAGCATAATCTTACCGGTACTCACCTAAGGGGGAGAAACGTGGAGGCTAACGAAAAGAGTTCAGCTTAAGTTAAGGACAACGCAGCTAGCCATGGAAAGAAAAATGATAGGTGTAACGTTAAGAGATCGGAAGCGGGCAGAGTGGGTGAGGGAACAAACACGGGTTAATGACATCCTAGTAGAAATCAAGAGAAAAAAATGGGCTTGGGCAGGGCATGTAATGCGAAGGCAAGATAACCGCTGGTCCTTAAGGGTAACGGAGTGGATTCCAAGAGAAAGTAAGCGGAGCAGGGGGCGGCAGAAGGTTAGGTGGGCGGATGAGATTAAGAAGTTTGCAGGCAAAGGGTGGATGCAGCTGGCAAAGGATAGGGTTAATTGGAGAGACATGGGAGAGGCATTTGCCCTGCAGTGGGTGTAGTAAGGCTGATGATGATGACGATGACGATGATGATGATGATGATGATGATGATGATGATGATGAGGTACGGTGTAATTCTATATACTCAGTAAAATGACGAAGAGACCAGCTTTGCAATTACAATTAAGCCATGGTTCGTTAAATGGCGACAGAGAGTACGAATTATTTCTTGTGACCCCATTCTGGACGAAAATCGTTAACCTTTTTGACTCCAAACAATGCGTACTGGCGAAGCGTAGCAGCTCTGAAATTCCGGATGCAATCTCAAAATATGGCGCGTTTCATCGCTAAATATTTGTCGTGCGGGCATCTTCGTACAGAGCGAAAGCCTCGTGCGCTGCGGTCAGCGTGAGGCGCAGTGTAGTGGCAACGACGAATTGGGGATGAAGAGGGAGGCCCCGCTTCCAAGGGCGCCATCATGTTGCCCGGAAGTAGGTCGCACCCTGATTGGTTTAATAACTTGACAGTTTGGGCGCGTTTATATCACATGACTTGAAAGTTTCAGAACACATCCAGACGAGGGCGATAAAAAATTACAGGAACGCATGAGCGCTAACATGCAAAATTTATTATGAACCGCACATTGGAATGGATAGGTGAGTCCTGGCCTGACAACACGCATACGCATCTTGCAAAAAAGCCAATTGCAACACAAGTATTTCCATTCTTTCGAGGACAGAGCCCATGGACGCCTTGGACACACAGGTATCCCCCAATGGTCAATCAGCTCTACCTCGATGATTTCGCGCGTTAGTTGACAGCTGCTTCTTGTGGTAATGGAGCCATTCTAGAATGGTGAACAGTTCGATGCCACACTTCCATTGAAATTTTCCCTTCGGCCAGAACTAGGTACTGCACTAGGAACCTCATTTGATTCACACCTCCTACAGTGCACATCGAGAAACCCCCCGCACAGCCCCTCACATTTCTGCGGTGTTCACGAAGGCAATCATTGACACACCTTCCACTCTGACCTACATATGTCTTAGCACAAGAAATCGGCACACTACACTCGACTGATTCTGTACATTCGAAGAGCTTGTCATTGTGGTTATTCTTGCCCCCGACCTTATGGGAGGCGCCAGGATTTGTCAATTTGCACAGTTTTTGCAGCTTCTCCGGAGCGGCAAAACAGGTTTAACATGCGCGCTTTGAACATTCTTTTTTAGTCGATGTGACAAGCCGTGAATGTGCGGAATCACCGCGATTTTCTGTTTTCTAGGTGAAGCCTTGAAGGCGTCAGGCTGTTTTGATGACTTTCGCCCTAGGTTGTCTTCACTGACACTAAAAAGAAATGAGTGGCGTACACAAAAGCTGTCAGGCGAAGGATCTCTTCAATAAAGCTAGCAGCCATTAGTTCCGAGCAAGTTTTGTGGAAGGCATTAGAAAGGCACAAGATTGCAATGCTCCTCTTAACAAGTTTAGAATAAACATTGCCATACAAGAGCTTTGGCTCGTTAGCACGTGGTTCGTACTTCCAGTAAACCTGCGCGTCCTGAAATAAGAGTCCTGTATCAAGAAATCTAATGCTGTCTTCTCAAGGCGTCTCTTAGGCTATTCCTAGCGGCCCTAAGCCTGCGTGTACTATGGTTAGTGTGTCATTGGCTAAAGAATCAAATGAGTGTGAGCTACAGTCAAGAAATAGTAGCAGCCATCTACTTATCTAAAACTTTGGTTACATTATATTCAGCAAGGCAGCAGCTAAGGCCCGGTCAAATTGAGCTAAACACAAATCTCTGAGAATGGGCGCGTTACAAGACCCTATAAGAATTCTTTCTTTTTGCAGATATGGCCGCCTGTCCCAATAGATAGAACTACATCGAAGGAGAAGACTAACAAGTTCTGAAAAGCCACTGCTGGATGTCCTGGACGCGTTCTAGAATGCCACATTTCCATACCTGTCGATAGTTTTGAACACAAGAAAGCATGTTGGATTGCTGTAACAAATAGAAGAGGTCCTAACTATCTACGGAAAAGGCTTTGAGGTTCATTGGTGTTGAGGACTTAATGCAATCTAAAACAGCGTTCGAGTCTTCATCTGGAACGGCTAATGATTTTTTTTTAAAGGCTGAGCGTTTCCTGAAGAAACGGGCAACTGATCTCTGCCAAGTGCTCCAAATGGGGCGCCATCATTGTGAGTCTTTACGCTAAAAAATAGCTCAAGGTAATTCAGCTTACTTGCTTCTATGCGCTTAAGAGCCGTTGCAAGCTCCAGCCTACTGCACAGCTTTTTGCTTCGAAATTTGCTCTTGACACGTACAGATTATTACGAGGGCAAAAAACATGCGAGACAGCTTCCAAACCTCGTGCGTTGAGCAAGCCGCGAGATATGACAGCGAAGCCCCCCCCCCCCCCCCCTTCTTTGTCGACATGCAAAAACACAAAGTGCGAGATCTTTAAAATATCACACGACGCGTTTCACCGGCATTTTCGGTACTAGAGCCTTGCCATGATTTAAAACAACCAGGTCTTCCGAAAAGCATCGGGCGGAGTCCTCCCCCCTGCCCCGCCGAGAACCTTGTCGGACGAAAGACAGCAGTTCAGGAGCAGTTCTCCTCTTCTCGACGGCGAACTTTGGTCCCCGAGAGAGCATCTTTTGCACATCTTGAGGTAAGGTGACTTTTCCAAGAAAGTGGATGCAGATTCTGGACACTGAATGCTTCACAGGGTGGCAACGATGAAGCTGCCACAGGAACTCGGTTGTTCGAACCGCAAATACAAACTCAAAACGCCTGTATTTCAACAGCATGCGATGTTAGTTCGGTGCCAGGTTTTAACACTCGCTGTAGGAATTTAGAAGGTTAGGCGTTTGAAATCAAAGCACTTGACGGCCGTAAATGGTCCTAAAAGACAGCACATAGCAGATGTGGCTGCTCCGTGTTGTGTAATCTTTATTTCTTGCTTGTCGCTTAGCCAATTGACCAAAAAAGAAATCATGACACGGCTCTGTATAGCAATGCATTGTACAGTATGGTAACTGGTGCTGTTTTCAACGATGAGAAGAAAGGTGGGGTATTAGCATAAAACAGGACATTTGCAACACAGCCTTTTTCAGCATTTTGTGGAATCTATGTGCAGTTTGGAGATGTCGTGCGCCAAGCCAAGTGTGAATAGGAAAGGATACACATAACTAGAGCTTTGTAAACTAAAAGTTTGATATTAAGTGGAAATAAAAAGCGTGCCTTGTTTAGCATATCTGTGCATTTCGCAAGTTTCTTAATATGGGTGTCAATATGCAAATTCCATGATATATTACATTGTAATGTCACGCCAAGCCAATGTACCGAGTAGGTTGTTTGAATCTGTGTTGAACCAACCGTAAGACTGGGTAGATGGGCCACTGGTTTATTTTTAGTCTAAAAAAAATCTCTTTAGTTTTCTTCGCATTAATTTTATATGATGATGTGGTACTCTATGCAACTATTTTTCTATGAGATGTTTAGAGGAATCCACCAGGGTGAAGTAGATTGGTAATACGCGAGTAGTTTGTCATTTGCATCTACCCAAATGCAGCCAACGGCAACAAAGAAAACCTATAAATCTTTCTGAGAAACTTTGTAGTTAAAAAAAATTCGTCCTGGTCTGCCGTTCGAAACAGGTACCACCGCTTCACCTGAGCATTCGCTTTACCAACTGAGCTAGCCCTTGCAGAAAGAGCTTTTGTGATTACTTACAAAATTTTAAATTAAGTCATTAGAATGTAATGTGTTTCTTTTATATCTGTACGCAATTTTTGTCCAGAATTTCATTAACTAATGAGCCACCACGCTGTTAAAAGAACATGGCTAACGTCCTTTAAAAAAAGACTCTGACCTGCTTTAGAAACTCCTTGAGGAATTTGTTTAGAAACCCTTTTGAGTGCGTTCGTTTAACTGTACTGTGCTAATTTAGAATCTGTATAGAATATGGGTCCAGTGTTTCATTAACCAATTGGCCACCGCGTGGTTAGAGGAACACGGCTAACGTCCTTTTAAAGAAACACTGTAATGACTTGCTTTAGAAACTCCTTGAGGAGTTGGTTTAGAAACATTTATGAGTGCACTCGTTTCACTGCAATGTGCTGCCTTTGAAGGTGTACAGAGCTTGGGTACAGTGTTTCAATAATTGTCCACCACATGCTTATAGCAACAAGGCTAACGTCCTTTAAATGAAACACTGTAATTACATGCTTTAGAAACTTCTTGATGAGCTCCTTTAGATGCCCTTTTGAATGCAGTCATTTCATTTTAATATGCTGCTACTTCTGAATATGTATAGAATTTGGGTGCAGTATTTCTATAACTAATTGGCCACCGCATTGTGATAAACATGGCTATTGTCTTTTAAGTACTGTGTGATGTCGGTGCACGTTAAAAAACCCCAGGTGGTCGAAATTTCCGGAGCCCTTTACTACGGCGTCCCTCATAGCCTGAGTCGCTTTGGGGCATTAAACCTACATAAACAAACAATACTGTCTTTTAAAAGAAACACTGTAACAACTTTTTTTTAAACTACTTAAAGAAATTTTATAAAAATCCATTTGAATGCGTTCATATTATTGGTGATGCTCTTGACTTTGAATAAGATTTGAGTAATGAGTTCAAATAACTAATTGGCCACCGTATTTCTATAGAAGCACAGCTAGTGGCTTCCAAGAGACGCACGGTAATCACTCTTTTTACACATTTTTTCGGCAATTATTTAGAAATCCTTTTTATATATTTTTTTTCATTGCAGCGTGTTGCTTTTGAATCTACAAAGAATTCTGTAAGGCATTTGGCCAGTGCATTGCTACGGAATGGGGTTACACATTGATCTCTATTTCCTGGTGGCAAGGAAAAGAGCCCATAAGTCCATGATGTAACCGCTGTAATTGTTGTAAGCATGCAAGAAATTATACAAAGCAACAGCACACCACATGCAATGCAATGCACTAACCTTATTTCACTCAGCAACTTTTACAGCAGCTTATGGAATTGAATGTTTGCAGCTCCTGGTGCGCCTTACTAATTTGCAGCAATTATGACAAAAAATTATAGGAGGCATGGTGCATGAGCAGTACCAGAACATTTTATTTTGAGACAATCAAGTAATTGTAGAATAAAATTATTTTCCGTGCCACATGTCACATGTGAAAGAGATCATGTTTTTATAAAAAACAGTGGAGTACAAACTCAAACAAATACTGCCTAGCCTTCCGCCTTGAAAACCACTTAGTATGAGCCTGCCTTAATTTTTATTCATATATGTCCTATATACGGTACAAATTGGTAGTCGGAGCCACAGAAAAAAGCTAGCTGCATGTTCATTCTGTGAGAAATAAAAGTTAGAAAGCACTGTGTACTTTTATGTCGCATTCTGAAAGGATATCATTCACAGCTGTGCAAGGATTGTGAGCACAATAAAGGAGTGAACATGATCAAGGGGTCAAGATTGTTTTGATGAGCACATACGCGATCTGCTGTTCAGTATTAAACTGACCTCTTATTAAAAAAGTATAGACACCTAATTCAAGTGGCATGTTTTCTTCTCTACAGTGATGCGGAAGACACTACTATGCACGAATCACCGGGTGGTATTCACCTACAACAAATAAATAATTTAGGAATAAGTTTTCTCTCAGGCAGTTTGTTTAAAAATCGAACAACTGTGACGTTATAAGTGTGCTTATAGGTCACGTGAGGCGTGAAAAAAAACAGCAAATAGCTGCTTCTACATTCGTTGCACTCCGGCTGTTGACATCGGCTAGCTGTAGAATCGTGGCCAATTAAAACGACAAAGCGGCGATTATATCGGAGTTTCTTCATGTCTCGCGTGGCCTATTAGCATACCTTGATGTCAAGATCATCGTTCGACTGTTGAAGCCGAAACAGCATGAGAAAGAAATTTTATTGTAAATTATTTAGAGGTCACACCGGAATGCTAATGGTAATCCATGTATAGTAGTGCCTTATGCATCATAAAAGAGCAGAAAACACATCCTAAAAAATTTGTTCTCTGTAGTCCTTTAAGCAAGACTAAATTGTTAATTCAAACAAGACACAAAATACAAGCATGAGCAAAGGAAATGGTATAATATTCGTTTCTATTGTACATGACTAAAACTTATCTCATGAAAATGCAAATTTCAAGGAGTACTTAATGTCTGACACTGAGATATAATGAGCCAGTTAACTACCACGCATATTATTGTTTACGAAAAGGGTACGCTTTGGTTGGCATTTTACTGATGACCGGTTTTCACTGCCCGCTATAAACCACAAAAAGGCTGTACATGAAATCCCTAACTGTGCTCAACAAAAGGACCGGTTTCTTTTATTACGTGTACGTCACTTGTCTTTTCCTGCATTGCTTTGCATGTACAGATTGGTCCACCCATAGGGAATAGTAGGCGGCCAGAATAGGATGCTTTACGGTTGGCTGTTTCACAATCCTTGTTAGGTGACAACATAAGCTGTGAATGTCATCCGTTACAGACCTCTTTCTTCACTCAACTGCTGCGGTTAGTTGGCAAATAATCTACCTATGCACATGATTTTCTGAGCTGTGTTTAAGTGTTGCCTAGGCCGCTTGCTTCCAATAATTTAAGAGATAATCAGAAGTAGGCTGCCAAATTCACAGCTCAGGAAAGGCATGATGTGCTGGAGTATTCAAGTGAACAAAAAGAAAAATTAGAAAAAAAAGCCATATCTGCCTTAGAGCAGAAACAAAACAAATATTTCGAAAACCATTGAGTACCATATACATTTCCTTCCTATGCAGTAAATAGCAAAGCAGATATATGTGCTGGGATATTAACAACCAAATCAAAGCACACATATAAAATATGCAAATTCTTGATACGAGGTCTGCCTTTCTAACCATGCTGGTGTAAGCATAGTTTGTAATTCATACCTTTTCGTGCAGTGCGTTATTTTTAAGATAAAAATTGGGCAAAAGGAGGCAGCTAGTTCATGTCGCTACTTCCAGCTATTCTTTGGATGTGATCTTCATTGTGCATATCTCGCTGTAAAATAATTCAATTTCATAGACCCTAGTATTTTCTTTCATAAAATGCGCTGATGACTTGCAGCAAGCCATTGATGTGCCATGGCTGGTAGATTATTAGGTGCGTTATTCTTGTCTGTGCAGAGATGAGGAGGTATCAGGTGGGCGCCATTCATGCTTGTCAGTCTGAAGTACCCAGATGTCTGCGTACAGGCCAGAGAAAAAAAATTCGGGCAGTGACACCGCGCACACAACTGCTTCCACACTAATGCAAACAGAAGAAACAATCACATCAGTATCTACAAGCAGTAGCACTCGGATCATCTAGCTTTGAAAAGACTGCTAAAAGCACAATACAGTAAGTACGATTTCAAAATAAATACAATTGTACCCATAGAAAAGAACTGTAAACCCCATTCAGTTCTGGGTGATACCTCTGGCATATTGAAATATTTCATGACAATGAATAATACTAGTAGATTAGCCTGTAACAATATTCTTCTAATACAGAATATTTATTGCCATTATAATGCAGTGACATTCACAATCGCTTGTTTTTAGAGAAATAATTCACCTTTCTTCTGTGTTTTACAAGGGACTGGTTAATTGCAGTAGGAAAATTAGGTAGAGGGAAAACTGTGAGAACAACTCTCACTCATCCTCCATAGCTCACAGGCAGCATGGAGCGTCTACATCTGGTTCTCTTGGATTGGTGCCTCAAACACGGTAATTGCACTCACTAAACATCTGACAACACGGTGATGGCGATGACCCCTTCTGTTAAAGAGGAGAGCACTGTATCAATTCTTATCCTGTTGCATTTAGAAAACGTTTCGCTTTCCTGCTCCCCTGATGCTCGGTTGATAGTGCTGAGATAGGTGTAAAACGATAGTAGGTGTATTAACAATGTTACATTGCTATTTCAGACTGGCAGTCCCTATAATCATCTGCCCCCAGTCAGTCACAGACACATTAAAAACTCACGCTATCTTTAGCACTCTGGTAGTAAGATCAATAAAGCTATGTTCCAGTTGCTGCAGAAAAGCAATGAGATTTCAGCCAGGCGTATGAATCCGCGCCAATACAAGAGGCATGACAAAACACAATGTAAAATAGTAGGATTTTTATGGCATGACACTACAGCGCAACTGAAGGCTCCAAATACACATTTCTGCGAAATCCAAGTGTCAGTATTTCTCTCATTGAAGAACTCTGGCGAAACCGCGAGTGCCACCACTGCACAGATTAAGTCCTTCGAAATAAAATTATTTAAAAGCACAGTCGAAAATATTATGCCCCAAGTGTGAAATTACAGAAACTAAAGCCTTCCCGGTGCACTGCAGCGACATGCCGGAAAGTGTAAAGGTGTGTTACTGTTTTTTTTCTGTGTAGAGGTTCATTCCTGCGCTAGTTCGAAGTACGCTTGAAATGCCAAAAATAAAGCAATAAACCAAAACCAGTAACTACAAAATGCTTAATACAAAGCCGGAAATGAATTACGAAAACTTATTTTCGTGCCGAAAGTCATCGGCAACATTTCTTGTACATTTGACGTGCAAAACTCAGACAGTAGTAGCTACATAGTCATTCCACTTCCGGCCACTGAACGGCTGAGTACTGCGCACATTTGTAACTTGGAATCGGCAGAACAAGTTTTGTTGAGCTTGGAATTATACCCTGCACACACACACACAAACACACACACACACACACGCGCACACACACACACACACACACACACACGCACACACACACACACACGCACGCACACACACGCACACACACGCACGCACGCACACACGAAAGCACGAAGACTTAAATGCCGGAATCCACTGCCACTGAAAAGCTTACGTCGTTCCAACACTACTTTCCGCGCCTTGGTCCCATTAGTGGCAACAATGAGCGCAACGACATCATGAGATTAAAAATGTACGACCATACTCCATATCACAACTTCTTCGCTTCGAAGGGAAAGTTATAGGCGGGAAACGACGGTTTCCATGGCTGTGTAACTGGCTTGTGGTCACGTGAAAACAGCGCACTTGCGGAAACCGTTGCGCGTGAACTCGAAATTTTATTGCACTCCGAAGAAGTTGTCAGAATACACCCAACAGCATTTACAGCACTTCACGCTCCTCGCTGTAGCATTTTGAAAGATAATTTCAAGGACTCAACTCACCTTCTTAAGTAATCGCGCCAAGTCGTTCTTCCACGTTGATGCTGGCGTTGTCACGGCGTCGTGCAAGGCGCAACACGGCGTCCAATATCTTCACAACTTCAGGTGCTTCAGACGGTCTTCCGAAGCGCACAAGTCTCACACCAATTTTGTACCATATTCAAAGAACCACAGCAATAAAAGGCCACACAAGGCACAACACAAAAAACGACACCCGAATCGCAACCAAGCAAGAAAAAGAACATTGCGTCTCAGCTGGCGACATTGTGAACTGGACTAGATCGGCTTCGGCGTAATTTTTTTTCTTTTTTGCCGCGGCTTCTGGCAGGAGTTTCGGTTTCCTTTGGGAACCGGTTTCTCTGGGTTAAGAAAATTCCTTTAATTCCTTTTACGCGGTAGGACTCATAGTTAGGAGCAGTGCTGGCATTTCCTACCACCATGGCCCTCGCACACTTCTCCCTCCCGCGAGAAGAGAACGGCTGCTTCAGCGTCCTTGAATCGGGAATCGACTAGAATACTGCGTGATAGGCGTCCGCAGACAGCGCGCACACATCTGCTCGGAGTAGAAAAGTTACCGGTGCTCCTAACGTCTAAATCCCCAAAGTAGGGCCATGCCAACATGGTACAGGAATTTTCGCCACACAGAGGAGCTTAACTATAGGCTTTAAAACTGGTCTGTTGCAAAATCTGGGAAGCACTTAAGATATTAATATTGAAACGAACAAACAAAACTTGGACAACGCTTAATCTTCGGCTTTAAGAGTGGAACGCGACTGCGTGTTGAAGCGCTGCCAATGAGTCCACGGAACGCCATCGCCTTGCCCATTGGACAAATCGTTCGGAGTCTCTAGCGGATCTCTGAAAACAACACAGATGCTGCTCCACACTAGCACTCGCAGACGGCGGCGGTTCCATCCAGTGTTGCCAGATGGCGCGAAGGGCCGTAGCCAAAGTATAGAAAAATTGTAGCCCAAAAATAGCCAACCACACAACCAGGCCAAGAGAGTTAGTAGCCAAAATGTAGCCAACATGGCCCATCGGAAAGTGAGAGGAAGTTTTTTTATTCGGAACTAAAAATTCGAACAGAAAACAATAAACTTGTGACTAAAAATACCTACGGTTGACTAGAACAAGTGAAGCAGCAGAATGCGAAACATATCGCATTTGTAAAAAAACGAGTTGACTAGGCTATAAAAATCTTACCCGCGTTGACACATGGCGACTCAAGGAACATGTTTCAGATTACCGCACACCAGTTTATGCCCTTCATTCATTCACATCACTACTCGTACATGACAGCACTGTTAAACTTCTCCAAGAAACGCGGGCTTGGTTCAAAATTGTTGCAGCCCCCGTACTCCTTTAAGCCACATCGCACATGGAGTATCATTTCCAAAGTACGCACGCTTAATTTGTTTCGGTGGTCTGTTTTAGTTACGGTGACCTGACTGAAAACTCTCTCTACAGCGGCGTTTGACACTGGCAAGCACAGAAGTGCGAAGGCAACTGCCGACAAGTTAGGAAAGAGAGGTTCGCCTGCACTGTTAGTGAGTTTCGTGACCGCTCGCCAGAATTCACTCACATTGTCACTCAGTGCGAGAGACGGGAGCATCGACTGCAAAGTTCCGTACTCGTTTTCAAGGGTTGATGTGCTATTCGGTGCTGCAACAATGGAAATGACTCTTTGAAATGTACGAAACGGCGTGTCACGAATGCATCTGGGCCTCAACAGTTTGAAGTTCTGGAGTAGCTCTAGGTTGTCAGGCAGCCTTTTGAGCAGTGATTTGATACACGCCACAAGGTACACACGACAGCGGTCCAGCATCTGATCCTTCTCGCCGTCTGAAAGCGAGCTCTTGTGAAAGGCGTCAGAGAAAACGGTTCCGTAGTTACACGCACGTACGTGTAGCAAGTGCTTCTCCCAATCTGCTGTTGGACAAGCATGCTCCTTCAGGACCACTCTAAACAGCATCGACCTGACATGCATATCTAAATCTTCAAAAAGCTTAACTGGATCAGGATTTTCCGATTGAAATAGCCTATTGACTCTGTCGAATTCCGAGATGATGGGCTGAATGAAAAGCATGTACAGATAATTTTTTTCGTCTCGAAACATCTCGTGCAGTAGTCGTGCTGTATAACACCGCTCTGTGCTTTGAGCTAGCTGAAAATGCAACCGCAGCTCCGTCCACTGGTCGATAATGCGATTCACAGCTGCAGCAACACTCAGCCACCTCGTGTTCGCTATGCTGACCAACCTGATTGGGTCAGTCTCATTGATAGCAGAGTAGATAAGGCGATACTGCTCTCGTCGTTTTGGTGAACATGAAAACCAATTATAGCACTCCCGCACAAGAAACTCAATGTTAGCAGGAAGAGCAGCGGTTGCTTCACTGCAGGCTAAGTGGAGGGAATGGCAAGTACACTTCGCAAGAATCAGTTTTGGGTTTTCCTCTTTTAGCAGAGAGTATAACGAGTGGTGCCGGCCGCACATCACACTGGCACCGTCCGTACCAATGCCAACACATTTAGTTAAATCTAGGTTGCATAACTCAAGGAAAGATTTGAGTTCCGCAAACATGCCGTTAGCAGACGCATCAGTGATACGAATCAGTCCCAAAAATCTGGTTTGAAAATCATCTGCTTTCATAGAAAAATACCGAACGACAACGCCCATCTCTTTTTCGCATGAAATGTCCGTGCTCTCGTCGATGATAAGTGAGTAGGGCTGCTCTCCGATGTCTTCAAGTAGCATCTCGCGGAAGGTAGGTCCAAGAACCTTTGAGACCAGAGCCGTGCACTTGGTGCGTCCTAGCGTTACTCCGACCGCGACATTTGACTCGGGAAACGTACTCGCCAACAGCGGAGCCAAGTGATCCGCAGAGCACAGCGAGCTATGCACGGCGACATGCGCTGCCAGGCGCAGCTCTGCAATCTTCAACTGAGTTGATGTTGGTTTCGAAGGCCCGGGCTTGAAGTGCGACTCGATGGGCCTGGTTGCAGCCGCAAGCTTCATCGATTTCATGTTTTGAATGTGCTTGTGCCTCGTAACATGGACCTTGAGGTCCTGCACGTGCGGCCTCAGCTTGCACTTGCATGCTTTGCAGTATACCATGTCGATGGCGTCTCCGTTGCCCTCCTGTCTCGAAGGCATGATCCAGTCTATTTAAAAAATAGTAAACTGTGAATTTATGCCATAAATCTGTCGTAAACTATAAATCAGCTAATAGCAGATACCTACCTTTGAAATCTGGATTCTGTTCCCATTCTTTCTGGTATTTCCTCGGGTATTTTGCCCACTTCCCCATTGTAAACAGGTGAAGAGGCGAGACAAACACACAGAGCGAGCACAACAGCAGCAGCTTTCAAGCATGCATGGTTTCACTAGGCACTATAGTTTCACTTTCAAGCAAGCGAGCCGGAGAGCGGCTTTGGCTAAAAGCGCCGTACGCAGAATCCCTAGCCAACAAATGCCGCGACAGTCACCATGGAAACACGCCACGTAGACGCAAGCAAAGAATGCAAGCAAACCGCGAAAAAGCTGCAGCAGCTACTAATAAAACGTAGCGCACTTCCCAAAACACGTTTTTTTTTTGCCATTCAAATGTTCTGGGAGCGTATAGCCCAAAAATAGCCGCAACGCCAAATTATCTAAAAAGCAGCCAGGAAATATTTTAAGTAGCCCAATTTGGCTATAAATAGCCCAATCTGGCAACACTGGTTCCATCTCTACTGTTCAGAAGCGAACGACACTACTCCGACGCAGAAAGGTCGTCTACGCGCGCGCCGTCTGTTGGCCAGCACCTTGCATGCCGAAGAGGGTATCAGTGGGCGCCACACGATGGCGCTTCGACTGCACGCCAAGCACGGAGTATATTTACAGGAAACGCATGGCACTCGCTGAATACCTACCTCTGTAATTTACATGCTGATAATTACTCATGTACAGTACAGTAAAGATCTCGAAGATACGTTTCTAAGAAACCCGTGGATTCATTGGACGCGCCTTTATTCATGTTCAAACGTCGAGCCGTCGTGGCGGAGTGGAAGCATCCCTGTCTCGAACGCCAAAGGCCCTCGTTCGATTCGCTGCCTATACGCCGGGTTTTTGTTAATTGATTACGCGTAAACTTTGATTTTCACGCAGCCCCCAAATATTTCCGACGTGCGGTGCCGACTTCAACTACTGCCATTACGACGCCGACGACCTTTAGACCCCCGAACGAGCTGTCGCTTAATATTTATTCATTTATCTATACAGACACTAGCGAAGACAAGAAACACGTTAAGAACATAATATTGATAATGGGGCTCTTTCCTGTAGTGGCCGCCAGTCTTTACAGATTCGCTCTGAGGGAAAGGAATGCGCCGGGTTGTGCCCATTGTAAACCCCTTCATAATAGCTTCGACTCGCTTTGGGGAATTGTCAAGAGCAGTGTAGGCTTCGCGTCTAGCCACTGATGTGCTTGACGAGCCTGGGGACATGCTTTAACCCAGTACATTGGCAGCGCTGTAGTTAACGCGCTTAATCCTTACACGATAAGACTTGATAATGAGACCACATGTTCTCGCTTGAGGCCCAAGCGTGCTGGGACGACGTGGGAATCTCCATGGGCATCACCTTTAAGTTTCAAAACTTTTGAAGTCAGCTTCATTTTACAGCGGAAGGGGTCTTTACCATTCAGGTCAAACATGTTTTTTTTTTTGGGGGGGGGGGGGGGCGGCAGAAATCGGGTGCAGCACTGGAGAAATTTATTGTCAGAAAAATGTTGGGTGTCTTTCGTGCACGTTTCTGCCTTGGGTTGCTGTGGCGATAAAGGCATAAGGGGCAGCTCTGCCAAGCAATTTCTTTGCACGTGAAACGCACCCTCTTCCCGCTGCAATCGCGACGGAAGGGTGAAACGCAGCTTTGCCAGTGCTCAGCGTTGTACCCAACTCCTGCCCCTAGGACGGCCGCAACGCCGTGGTAAAAGTGTTTTTCCTATGCAAGACAGCTTACTTAAGAAGCTGGAAAAGGGTCTACTAATAGTTCACCGAAATATTGTCCCGTAATGCGTCGTGTGTTTGTTCGACAAACACCGTTCGTGGTAGAACACGTGCGCAGCGTTTATGCTATACACAGCGCGTGACGGGAAAAAAAGGCCAATTCTTTAGCCGACGAAAAAATAGGAAACAGTTGGTGCAGACACAAATCACCAAGAACTAGCAAAATGGTGAAGGCAATAACTTCGGTGATAAACAAGGCTACTCCCATTCGTGCTCATAATTCAGTAGTGAGAGCTGCACCGGGAAGGGAAGCTTATGGTAGCGCGAGAGCGAACTGTTGAATAACTCGAAGTGGGAACAGTGTTGGCGAAATGTTTAGAAGAATCCCCCAAGTTGTACTGTATTAGTAATAAGGAAGTAATAACTCATTTGCATCCACTCAAACGCAGCCAACTATTTTATGTAACATTTCATTGGCCTTCAATGTAAATATATTTATTGTCCCGGCTTGTCACATTCACTAGAAAAGACCGGCAAAGGGCGAAACTTACATTCGTTTTTTCCGCTCCGGTCATACTCCAAAAACTGTGCAGATGGACATATCCTTCCTCTTCTCAGAAGATCGGGGGCAAGAATAACCACAGGTACAAGTTCGTAGAATGTACGAATCAGTCGAATATAGTGTAGTGATTTCTTGTCGTAAGACGTCTGTAAGCCATAGTGCAAGGTGTCTAAATAATCGCCTCCGTGAACACCGCAGAAATGTGAAAACAGTGCATGGGGTTCCTCGATGTGCACTGTAGGAGGAGTGAATCAAAGAAGCTCCTAGGGCAGTACCCAGTTCTCGCCCAAGGAAAAACTCCAAGCGAAGTGCGACATTGAGCTGTTCACTAGTCTGTCAGGATCTTCAGGAAAAAAAAACAGTCAAAAGACGAAACACAGCGAAGAGACGAAGCACACACACGACGACGACGACACACGCCGATCTGTCACCTATCTCAATGGAGCATCAGTGCCCGAAGAAATCGATCACCTCCTACAGAAAAGGCCAAAGTACAGTTTGGAACCAAGTGTCAGCAGCCATGAACTTCTTGTCACTGTACACCGTGTAGCAGAGAAAGCCGACAAAGATGAGAAGCAGAGGTGTCTTTCTGAAGGTATAGACGCAGTTTTCAATGCAGATGGCAAGCATCAACGGCACAGAAACCACATTCTTCACCGAGTTGTGGACTAAAAAAAAATCCAGTCGTCGTGTGTGTGCCTCGTCTCTTCGCTGTGTTCCGTCTTTTGACCGGCTTTTTTTCCTGAACATGTACCAACTGACCAAGATTTAAACCCTCCTGTCAGAATGCTACATCATCACAAGAAGCAGCTGCCAACTGACACGCAAAAGCATCGAGGTGGAGCTGAATAACCATTGGGGGGATGTTTGTGTCGCCAAGCAGCCCGTCGCCCTGTCCTCGAAAGATTGGCAATACTTGCGTTGTAATTTATTATGTTGGTAGCTGCGCATGAGTGTTGTCCGGCCACGACCGGCCTTTATGTTCCGCTGCGCATCTCATATTAAATTCTTGCAAGCTAGCGATCGTGTGTTCCTGTCTTTCTGTGCGCTGAAACTTTCACGCCCCGATTGGTGTGCGCTGCAGCTCTCGTTATGGAAGGCCCAACATTGCTGCTCAGTTACTACTATGATACATGGGCTTCCGGAAAAGTTCCAGAACACTCTTTTGAAGCCTAGAAAGCCTCCTTATGAGCTTACCTCATACCGGCCAGTTGCAGTAGCAAGCTGCGTCGGTAAGGTCATAGAGCGAATCGTGCTGGCGCGGCTCGAATGGTTTTTGGGACAGACTGGTCTCTATCCGGACATGATGACCGGGTTCCGGCGGGACGTTTTTCGATTGACAGCGTAAACGACCTCATATCGACAGTGGAACATGAAAACCGCAGTCGCCGACTCGTCGCTGCTGTCTTCTTGGGCACCAGAGGGGCCTACGATAATGTACTTCTTGAGGCCATCATTGATGCCCTTGACGACATAGACGTTGGCTGCCGGATGTACTCGTGGATTGTGAGCTACCTCAACGGCCAGTCCGTTTACATGTCTACGCCTGATGGAGAGACTACCCGCCACCAGGTTTGCATGGAGTTCCTCAGGGAGCAGTGCTCAGCCCAACCCTATTTAACGTGGCATTGATTGGATTGCTGAGTGAACTTCCCACTCATATTCACATCGCTGCCCATGCTGATAATATCTGCATCTGGGCTTAACAGTTCGGCATGTCCGCAAATGCGCGCGAGATTACAACGTGCCGTGTCATCTCCTTCAAGGTACCTACGACGTCAGGGCTTGCACTTAGCAGCTGAAAAATGTGCTGTGGTCGCATTCACGCGCAAGTCTGCCACTACCCGGTAACACTTCAAGGGGTTGCAATACCATACGTCTCCCACCACAGATTTTTGGGCATTGACCGCGATCTGTCATGGTCGAGGCATATAAATTTGCTAAAGAAAATTCTCACTCTTTTTTGCCATTTCCTTCGCTTCGTAGCCGGCATTAAATGGGGCCCAACGGAGCGCTCCTTGCTAAGACTTTACTATACTCTCTTTATAGGCTACATTCGCTACAGCCTTCCTGTACTCTCTACCGTGAGCATTTACTGCTTGCGGACATTAGAGGGCGTCCAAGTACAGGCGCTCATGATATGCCTCCGATTACCACGTTGTGCCTCGAGGGAAGGCACGATTGAGGAATCTCGTGCATGCCCAATATCGATCTTCCTGTCACACGAACCACTTCGTGCATATTTACGCGCGCTTACACGGCACCACTGTCACCCGCTGACGAAGATTTTCATGAGCGACCGGACAGCAGTTTTTAACGTGCACAGCGCTTCCATCGATCCGAATTGCCATCAGACTATGCCCTGCCGCATCATCCCTTGCAGCCACCATGGGTGATGGCTCGGCCTTCAGTAGGCCTGCATGTCCCTGGCATAATCCAGAAATCTGTGATGCCGGTTAGCGGACTGAAGCAGCTTTCTCTTGCCTACATCTGGTCAGAAAACCAAAACTGTGTGCACGTATACACGGACGCATCTGCGTCACCAAAGGTATCAACAGAAGCTTTCGTAATCCCCGCTCAGCAGACGCCCCACAGATTGATTTTACGACACAAGTCTACTTCAACCGCTGCAGAGCTTGCGGGCCTTCGGGAAGCGATTCTCCAAATCTGCGGAGAACCGCCTCAGGAGTGGCGGATTTTCACTGACTGCAAACCTGCGCTACAAATTTCGGGATGCTTTCTAGGCCACACTGCCTACCGAGCTCTGGCTCTTGATATCATTAGTCTCCTATCATTTGCTCAGGAAAAAGGCAACCATATAGTGTTCCAGTGGATCCCTGGACGCTGCGGACTCGATGGAAATGAGACCGGCGACGCTGAAGCAAGGAGCGCCTGCAACAGTGGCCTGTGTACAGCTGTGCCGTACTCTAGACCGGACGCCACTTGTCTCCTTTCGGAATCAATGAGGAGTGCAACGGCTAGGTACTGGGCCCTGCCAGACACTCGACACATCCGCCTTAAACGGCTAGATCCGGAAATGGCCTTTTCTGTTCCTCGCGAAATACCACGCCCTATTGCATGCATAATCCATACATTATGTTTAAACATCGCCTTCACGCCTAAATGCTTGCACTTAATAGGAAAAACGGACTCACCGGACTGTACCACATGTGGCGTGCTCAAGACTATAGAACATGTTTTAGTGGCGTGTCCAGCATATGCACGTGAAGGACTCATGCTCGCATCTGATTTAAAGTCTATGGGCACAAGGCCCTTCTCGGAGGATTTGATCCTCGGCGCTTGGCCAGATAGTTTGAAAACTGTACAGGCAACACGGACCTTGCCTTAAGCGACGCGGACCTCGCCTCGCATTTATGATGTTAGAAAGTGTGCCTTGTTTTTATATATGTATATATATATATATATATATATATATATATATATATATATATATATATATATATATATATATATATATATATATATATATATATATATATATATGTTACGAACGTAGGTTGCGTTGGCTCCGCAGAATAAAGATTTAAGAGAAGTGGGCACTTCTACAAAGACACTTTTATTTATCAACGTTTCGACCGCGGTGCGTCACAGTCCTGAAGAAGACCGCACCGCGGTCGAAACGTTGATAAATAAAAGTGTCTTTGTAGAAGTGCCCACTTCTCTTAAATCTATATATATATATATATATATATATATATATATATATATATATATATATATATATATATATATATATATATATATATACTTTTTCATCTGCCTCCTCCCATCGTCATCATCCCCCATCGTGACCCTCTTTTTTTCTCGTCTTCACGTTCCCTAGTGCAGATTAGCAGGCCAGATATTCATTTTTCAGGCCAACCTCTCGGCCTCTCCTGTCAATAAATCCTCTCTCTCTCTCTTTCATTGGCCTGCTCGGGCGAGCAGCTTTTCGCCAGTGAACATATCTAGTCGGGCCTGATCTGCGGCCTTTTTGTGGAAAGCAAGGAATAAAGAGCACCTGCCTTGACTCTGCTTTTACAGGCGAAGGGAATGAGGAAGAACTAGCGTAGGCTGTTTTAAAGTGAGCGTCAAGCGGAACTGCGATTGTCAGTAACGTGGCGGGTTTGCCAGCGCGTTGGGCACTTCGATAAGCGCTCATCTCTCGCGCTCTCCCTTTCGTCTCCCTTTCGGGCCGAGTGCCGCTGGAAGTATTCGCCCAGAGAAGCCGTACAAGTCATTGAGCTCGCGCTCTGTCTTCTCTCCGACGGTGTTATATTACAGAAAGTTTCACCTGAAGAGCCCTTCCTGCATCTCAACTCGCTTGGCCAGAAAGCGTCGCATGGCTGCCTGAGGACGACAAGGATGCGCGCATTTGGCTGTGGGCCGTGGG
This sequence comes from Amblyomma americanum, assembly GCF_052857255.1. NCBI lineage: Eukaryota > Metazoa > Arthropoda > Arachnida > Ixodida > Ixodidae > Amblyomma > Amblyomma americanum. The sequence goes on along the minus strand of NC_135497.1, from coordinate 15,498,540 downwards.
TGTCGGTGGTAACAACTTCCCGTCGGCCTTTCAGCTCCCGGCCCCGAAGACGCTTCGCCCGATGCTATTCCGGGCTTCCGGAGTGCGGTTGCGAAGGCAGTGTTGTTTCAACAAACATTGCTTGGAATAAAAAAGCTATAATCGTGCTAGTAACTTTCTTGCCGTGTTCGCCAGACGATTTCACCGCCACTCCTTTGTCGGTTTCCTTGCGGTGCTCGCTGTGCATCGAGCGAAAGTCGCCGCACCTAAAGTCCGGGAGCGGCGCAACTCAAAGCACAGAGCCGCTTGTAGTGCCTGCTGACGACCTCCAACTCATAGCCCCAACGTCGCGACAAGCACCAGTAAAGGACGAGAGTCAGCGTGTTGTCACGTCATACAAGCAAGCATGTAAATGCACTGAAAAGCGAACTATTTACTGGCCCAGAATGTGCTCCTGAAAGCAGCAACAGCGATATAACAAAATAATACAATAATGACCGCGTTTGGGCGAGTTGGGTTTCCATGCCGAACGTAAAAGCTTAAAAAACAAGGGAAGATGCCTAAATGAGTCATTGGGTGAGCATGACTGAGTTGTGAACAATAATAAAGGGAGGCACATGAGCATACATTGTCTCAAATGCAAAAGCAAAAGAAAAGAGGGTTGTCGTCCTCTCATTCACAAGTGCAAAGTCCTTTACGTGAACAAATGTCAAATTACGCGAGAAGTTGTTGAGGCTTTAGAGATAGCGCGAGCTGGCGATGACTGCGTAAGTGATCCGTCAATTCTGCTGTCACGCCGCCGCGGTGGCTGAGTGGTTAGGGCGCTCGGCTGCTCGCCCGAAAGACGCGGGTTCGATCCCGGCCGCGGCGGTCGAATTTCGATGGAGGCGAAATTCTAGAGGCCCGTGTGCTGTGCGATGCCAGTGCACGTTAAAAAACCCCAGGTGGTCCAAATTTCCGGAGCCCTTCACTACGGCGTCTCTTGTGGCCTGAGTCGCTTTGGGACGCTAAGCCCCTCAAACCAAACCAAACCAATTCTGTTGTCACAAAAAGAGATGTCCTATCTTACATCGTTCAAGTGTGTCACCCGATGACTGTTATCTTTCACCACTCTATGGCAATGCCTTGCAGGCATTATCGACAGTATAAAATTCCACGTCTTGCTTGAAATAAAATCAGCTGGAAGTAAGCGCTCGTGTTGTCTGTCTTATTCTGTGTCCTTATTTTTTGCGCTTTTACGTTCAGCATTCAGGTATAACAAAACGATGACAGTCTAAATTATTTTTTTCGCAACGTTCGTCACTGTCCGAGCTACGACCCGGTAATTATACGCGACGGATGAAGACAATACAATATATTCTAACAAAATGCCCTTCTCATAATGAACCGGCCTAGCGGTCGCGATGCGAACTGAACTATTGTCAAGAATGGAATGCCCGCCGTCAGTAAACTGTCGCCAAGAAGGCTCATCTTGGCAACGTTTGCGATTGATGCGCAAATCGTCTGTTGTTTAAATGCTCCGTGCTTTCGGCAGAGGCCTGCAGCTACGCTGCAGAACGCGGACGGCTACTCTGCAGCTATCCCTGAGCAAAAAAGCGTTCTGCGCAACCTTGTTCTCCATTCGTAGGCATATCTGTACCTTCGCTTCAAAGTTCACGTGGCGGACGTAGAAAGGAACAGGTGCCGGTTCGATATCCGGCTTATGGGTGAAGCAGATAGTTGCCGCCTTTCGCGGAGCAGCGACTTTGCGTAAATACGACGGGCCTGCCATGACGTGTTCCTTGTTTTGCTGCATTAGCAGTATGATAATAATTTTCCTTAAAACGGTGTCTTGTGAAGCCACCACACCCTCGACAGATAAACTGCAACCAGTAAGTGCCCTCGACGCCAACTTCATTGGTCATTAGCTTCGCGGAGTGCTGGACACTCAAAACATACCTGAGACAATTCTTGCTGAATATAGTTATGTTTTTTGTTTCACGCGCCAAATTAATCGCACATTTCTGTTTCGTGTAACTTTAGCGTAAAAGTATTTTTCATGGAGGGCTTGGTATGCCAACGATCTTCGCGACCAGGAGCAGATGGTCATCCCGGCATTCGAAGCCTTGTAGTCCGTTCGTTAATCGCGTGTGCATTGAAAATTGATGGTCACGCCGGCGGCGAGAATAAACCGAGAAAACATAATTGCACGCCCCTCGCCACGAAGGCGACAAACGATCTGCTTCACCCATTGGCAGCTTAGGCAGATGCTTGCCAGATATTGAAAAGGCACCTTCCGCCAGCTCCCATCTATATACGGCGCGAAAGGGCGGGGGTGCGCCGTTAGGTGGCGTAGAAGGCAGTTTTGACACACAGTGAAAAATAAGCAGTGTGTAGAACTCTATCGAAATTGGAAAAGGCAGATCAGGAAGGAACTTTTCTATGGTAAGTCAAGAAGTAGTGCCCTAATCTTTGAAGCATGATGAGCGTGTTTTAGAACAAGCAGGTAGAAAAAAATATAGGGTGTTTCAGCGAACACTTTCAAAAATTTTCAAAAATAGGCTTCTTGTAGTAAAAATATGGCTTTTGAGGCATACTATTACAGTGTTGGCGGACACCAGAAAACCGATAGTAAGCTAGTAAGATAGTAAGTAGTAAGCTGATTAACTAATTTTTAATAATTACCTTTTTAACTAGTAGACATACGCGCCTAGTTATAATTAGAGATTTGTAGCCGGTCGTTAGTAATAGTCATATTAGTTTTTAGAATTTTGAAAACGCGATTACTCTTGGTGCTGTGGCTCGACAAAATTTGGTTTTTTCGACTAATTACGCGCACTGGAGGGATTGCTTTGCCTGCATGTTTTCGAAAGCGCATATATTTTCGCATGAGTCAGCGCCCTTCCTGTGTTTCGCGTTTTCTTCTTCTCGTCCTCGTTCCGATGCACTGTGTCAATCTGTGCTGTAGAAAGCATGAGCCAACTAGCCCACACCAGAATCCTGTTAGAGCACGGATTGTATGGAAGCACGTATGGACAGTTATGGACTCCAAATGAGTCATGTACATTGCATGAAAATCGTATGGAAATTAAGTTGAACGCTTAACGGCTCGTACAGACAATATATAGATTTGCACATGTTTTTATATATTTTATGGATTCTATATTTCCATAATTACATACGGGTGGCTCCTATGGCTCAAAAAATGAAAAACAAAAGCCGCGCATGGTGGCAACAGCCAGCAACTTGTTTCAAAGGGGATGCTCCTGAAGCTTTCTCTCTCTCTTTCTTTCTTTCGATATTTATTTATTTTTTTCTTTCTTTCTTCGTTCCATCCGTCCATCCATCCATTCCCCAAAACCCATCCACCCACCCACCCACCCACTTATCCATCCATGCATCCATCCTTCCATCCATCCATCCATCCATCCGTCCATCCGTCCGTCCGTCCGTCCGTCCGTCCGACCGTCCATCCGTCCATCCATCCATCCATCCATCCATCCATCCATCCATCCATCCATCTTTCTTTCGATATTTCTTTATTTCTTTATTTATTTATTCCATCCGCTCATTCATCATTCTCCCATCCATCCATCCATCCATCCATCCATCCATCCATCCATGCGTCCGTCCGTCCGTCCGTCCGTCCGTCCGTCCGTTCGTACATCCATCCATCCATCCATCCATCCATCCATCCATCCATCCATCCATCCATCCATCCATCCATCCATCCATCCATCCATCCATCCATCAAGCATCAAGCAACAAGAACGCATATCCATATCAAAAAACAAGAGAAAATAGAAAGCCTCTTATGATACGGTACACACAATGACGGGACACTTGAATTCTTCTTACCATTCATAATCTGACCTAAGCAGGGCACATCAATAAGAATTTTAGTACATCACGGTGACGCGTATCTTTTTAGTTGAGATTACAAAAGCATTCTGTATTTTTTTCTTAGATGAAAAGTCCTCTTTAATATATATATATATATATATATATATATATATATATATATATATATATATATATATATATATATATATATATATATATATATATATATATATATATATATATATATATATATATTTGTTTAGAACTGATAGTACATTCTGTTTTAATGACTGAAACTTGTATTGGGTACGGATATAGGGAACTAACCAGCGTGGAAGGCTTCAACGCATACATCTGTTGGTCCCCGTTGTAATGATGCCACAAGATTGCGAAAATTTACAGATACTGCGTCGGAGAAATAAAGTCGGTTGAAGAATTGATGCTCACAACTGTGCGTGAATCGAATAATCCTATATTTCACAAATATTTTCCTTGTGGTTCTCTCTATAGCTAAAATCTCCTCATCACACAAAGCTTTCTCGAGAAGTACACTGATGTTATCAGCATTTCATTTTGCTCTAGAGCTCCAACCAATTTTTGTGAAGTGCGAATACAAATACAAATACATTTATTTCAACATAAAGGTTGTTAGGAGTGTTCCCCAAAAAGCCTGACTGGCTTGGAAGAGGGATACACCCCTACACACTGAAAAAGCGGCAGACACAGTGCGCTGATGGTATGCCATCAACAACGAAAGGACTACAGTACATAGCTACAGATTCCCTTGTAAGTTATAACAGGTCAGGATAACAAATTCATAACGGTGAACAAAACATGACAAATTGCATGAAGGAAATAAAAACAAAATAAGTGCAATAAGTACAAAAATATTTTTGGAGAATGTGCGCAACACTCTAAACTGCATAATCAGGCGCTCAAGACTGCCAGTGCGAATGAACCAGGTTTTGGAATAATATACCAGAGCATTCGACGGCCGTAGTTCGTGCGAAAGGATGAGACGTACCAGATGTCATTGTTACATGTTGAGTAATGATTACTTTTGGGGTAGACTGTGTCATCATTTTTCCGTTTTCTTTCATAGCGTTTCTTTAACAATAGATTGTGGAGGTCATTGGCTGGTGTTATTTTCAGCCACCTGAAAAGAGGTTGTGAATTAGCCTTAAATGGGGCATTAGCAATAACACGAACGACTTTTTTTGCATTTCCTGCAACTTATATAATTATAATATTGTCACGTAGGTAAATAGCCTTGCGGGTGAGACAAGGACAAAGACTGAGGCACCGCACCGTACAGAAAGAACGGCTCAGAGAAAAACACGAACCGCGCTCTTCTTCCTCGGAAATCTTCCTTCTCTTCAGCGTTGGCGGCATTTTCGTCAATATGCGCCAAATTGGGCCGCGTCTAAAGGCGACATTGCAGTTCCTGAAATGCCTGCTCCTGCGGATGTCCACAGGTGAACGGTACTTCAGCCTTGGGAAACGGGTAAGGGGTGCGGCAATTTTGGACGTTTTTGACAAACCGGCGGTAATATACAGAGAAGTCGAGGAAGCGGCGAAATTATTTCAGGTCAAGTGGCACCAGCAAATTCCCAATGGGAACGGTTTTCTCTGGATCCAGAAGAACGCCATTCCGGCTCATTACGTGTCCTAAAAACTTCAGCTCCTCGTAAGCTAAATGAAATTTTCGGCTTCACGTGTAAGGCCAGATGACGTGATAGCCTGCAGAACCGCGTCGAGGTAACGAAGGTGCTCCTTGAAATTTGGGTCGAAGACAATCTCGTCGTCCAGGTATGCAAGAGAAGTGTGCCACTTCAGGTCGGCACGAACGGTGTCCATGAGTTTTTGACAAGTGGCTGGTGTGGAGCAAAGGTCGAAACGCTTAACCTGAACTCGTGTAATCCCTATGCTGTGATGAAAGCCGTTTTCTCGCGGTTCCTCTCCTCGTTCTGGTAAACCAGCGCAACGGCTCGAAGCGAAACAAGGAAGGGACAAAACAAAGCTCTTAACTAAGAACAGAATGGTTTTATTCAGGACAGCACTGCTTAAGTACGAAGGGCGCAGAATTTATTTTGCACGTACTACGACGCAACCGGAGATTGCGTCGCTTCCAGCATCAGCGTCCACCGAGATGGAAGAAACTGCGCCAGATGTGTATCAGGCTGCAGTGACATTACTTGCCCAAGATTTTTCTGTGTTGACAAATTTGGTTGTAGAACGACGTAAATTTTACAACCGCGTGCAGCAGCCAGATGAGTCGGTCAGAGAATACATACATAGCCGCACTCCGAGAACTGGCAACCGCGTCCAATTTTGCGTCTCCAGATGAAGCAATGAGCGAGAAATTCGTGACCGGCGTCTCATCGCTACGTGTTCGTGAACGCCTTCTGTTAGAAGGATCCGATATCTCCTTCGCTACAGCTTCGAATATTGCTTTGCGGCATGAGCAAACGGCTCGCGACGCTTAAGAAGTCGCCGCACCAATGCAGGAAGCAACCTACTCATTGCAACAAGTTCGTTCGCAGCGCCAAGCAACGCCATCGTTGCCACGAGTTCCTCTGCAAATTCAAGAAGTTTCGCCTTTTCATCAAGTTTGTCCCCGACGTCTGGAAACCATGCCTCCATTTAAGCAAATGTATCCGCAGCCATCTACTACATTTCAAGAGCGGCAATACACCGCATGTCCACAAGGTCCACGATCTTCAAGACACCCGGCGCAACAACGCATCGTAACACCGTCTACGAGTAGACGCAACTTCAGCAGCGTTTCAGCGTTCCGAACGAACGCAACTTTTCTGACCATGTTCCGTCAATGAGCGCGAACAGACGCGCAACGCGCAACATGCCACACTGCTACTGCTACAGATGTGGATCGGTTTGCCACATAGCGTCGGAATCTACATGTTTTGCGCAAAGAAGAACATGTTTTATTGCGGACGAGTTGGACATTTTCAGTCAGTCTGCAATCGCCGTCAACGTTCTGTGAGAGAAGTGCAAGACTACGCGTCAAAAGAAGATTATTCTTTCGTTAAAATTTAAGCAGCGCTAACTTTTAGGACGAATACACAGAAGACATGACAGGACGGGCGCTGACTCCAACTATGTTTATTGAAAACGTTTTTTCGTAGAACATATAAGACAAAACGAACCGTGAGCGCATGCGCATCTGCGACAGACCACAAAAGGAAAGGCCAAGATGACAACGATGACAGCTAAGGTAGATTAATGAGGGCGGCACGCATTTCGTCCCATATTTTTAAGCAATCTGAATTCGCTGGCATGCAGGGAGACAGAAGTGGTGCTGACACACGTGTCGCCTTTTGCCTTGATGAAAAATGCTTCGGATAATTCCCGAGCTAATCTATCTTTGCTCCTGGTTAGAATTTTGATTTTGTCAAGCCGTGGCTCACAGTTCTCATCGTTTTGGTCCTTGCAAGAAAGGCAATGAGCGGGTAGATTCAGGCATGAGTCTGATGCGTTTCCCAAACTTGGTTAATGTTCCCTGGCACGGTCGTTAACACAACGCCCTGTCTGGCCAACGTACACTTTGCCACAAGAAAGGGGGATCTCATAGACCACACCCGTGGCACACCGGACAAAGGGCTTGGCGTGTTTTGTTCCACAGCCGGATGTTGCAGGGCCACTGCTGCTGACCTTAGGTCACATCTTAGCCAGTTTACAAGGCGCAGAGAACACCATCGGGACGCCGTACTTGTTGCCCACCCTTTTTAGCTTATGGGACACCTTGTGGATGTATGGCATAACCACTGGTTTGGCATTCCCGGGTCTTTCTTTTCTACGTGTCTTTTTCTGCCTTCCCTTGAATTTCTGTAGGAGTGCTTCGGTCACAGCTGTCAACACGTGATCAGGGAACCCTGCTTTTCGCAGTCTTTCTACCTCGCCCCGAAAGCTCTCTTGCATCATGTGAGGGCACGACTTAGCAAGTGCGGATTCTAGAGAAAGGGTCGCAATAGCCCTCTTAACAGTTTTTGACTGGGCCGAATCAAAAGGCAAAAAATCTTTCTTGGCTCTAGGGCGGTAGCACCAGCATACACACTTTTCTCCGAGCATGATGTTCAAGTCCAAAAACTGGAGGCGGTTAAGTACAGGTAACTCGTAGGTAAAAGAGAGCCCTTTTCCATGTTGTACAAATTGTTCTAAAATATTCATCGCAATTTCCTCATACAGGCCTTGGTCACTTTTCTTTAAAATTACTAAGAAATCGTCTACGTATCTAAAAATCTTCAGGACATTGCCTTCGTCAGTTAGTGAAGCCAAAGCGTTGTCGAATGATGCAAGAAAAATGTTACACAAAACTGGAGCGACACATGATCCGATGCAAATGCCCTAGCGCTGTAGATAGCGCCGGTTGTCAAACTCGATAAAAGTAGCGTTGATATAAAATTCTAAAAGTGACATGAAGTTATCTACACTTAAGCCGGCTGTATTCTGGAATGCGATAGTACCGTTTGCTTCAATGCACTGTCTGACAGCAATAAACAGGTCGTTATGTGGTATAGAATAAAAAAAATTTACTGATTTGAGCCCAGCGTGTCTATTCATGAGCTGTTGGCCTTTAATCGCCGCGTAGCAATGAAGGCGGAAAGAGACAGTGAAGACAGGTGCGTCCTGGACGGTGTTGACAGCTTGGCAAGGAGCACATTGAGACAACCCGCCACAAAAGGGAAAGCACAGACTGAGAAGGTTGTGGCGTATTGCAAGAACAGCGGACTGTCCCTCCTGCAAGCAGACAAAGAAGGTTGCTTCGTCGTTGTACCGTCTGGCATTTACAGCGAGAAGGTGATGCAAGCAATAGAGAAGAACTTTGTGGCAGTTAAACCGTCTGCAACCCGTATCAAGACTAAGGCAGTTGCCATTGTGGACTCTCGAGTAAACACCTTGACCGTGTTCTTTGCGGTGAAAACTCACAAACCCGATGCACCCTTCCGGACGATTGTTAGCGAGAGAGGTACCTGGCAGCAACATATTAGTAGGTTCATGCTTAAGCACTTAAATAATCTGGTTCTTTCTGATCCCTTTGCCACCAAGAATTCATTGGAAGTTGCCAGTGTGTTGAAAGGAGAGCAGATTGGATATGCCTTTTCCATAGATGTTGAAGATCTTTTTTATTCTATACCACATAACGACCTGTTTATTGCTGTCAGACAGTGCATTGAAGCAAACGGTACTATCGCATTCCAGAATACAGCCGGCTTAAGTGTTGATAACTTCATGTCACTTTTAGAATTTTATATCAACGCTACTTTTATCGAGTTTGACAACCGGCGCTATCTACAGCGCCAGGGCATTTGCATCGGATCATGTGTCGCTCCAGTTTTGTGTAACATTTTTCTTGCATCATTCGACAACGCTTTGGCTTCACTAACTGACGAAGGCAATGTCCTGAAGATTTTTAGATACGTAGACGATTTTTTAGTAATTTTAAAGAAAAGTGACCAAGGCCTGTATGAGAAATTTGCGATGAATATTTTAGAACAATTTGTACAACATGGAAAAGGGCTCTCTTTTACCTACGAGTTACCTGTACTTAACCGCCTCCAGTTTTTGGACTTGAACATCATGCTCGGAGAAAAGTGTGTATGCTGGTGCTACCGCCCTAGAGCCAAGAAAAATTTTTTGCCTTTTGATTCGGCCCAGTCAAAAACTGTTAAGAGGGCTATTGCGACCCTTTCTCTAGAATCCGCACTTGCCAAGTCGTGCCCTCACATGATGCAAGAGAGCTTTCGGGGCGAGGTAGAAAGACTCCGAAAAGCAGGGTTCCCTGATCACGTGTTGACAGCTGTGACCGAAGCACTCCTACAGAAATTCAAGGGAAGGCAGAAAAAGACACGTAGAAAAGAAAGACCCGGGAATGCCAAACCAGTGGTTATGCCATACATCCACAAGGTGTCCCATAACCTAAAAAGGGTGGGCAACAAGTACGGCGTCCCGATGGTGTTCTCTGCGCCTTGTAAACTGGCTAAGATGTGACCTAAGGTCAGCAGCAGTGGCCCTGCAACATCCGGCTGTGGAACAAAACACGCCAAGCCCTTTGTCCGGTGTGCCACGGGTGTGGTCTATGAGATCCCCCTTTCTTGTGGCAAAGTGTACGTTGGCCAGACAGGGCGTTGTGTTAACGACCGTGCCAGGGAACATGAACCAAGTTTGGGAAACGCATCAGACTCATGCCTGAATCTACCCGCTCATTGCCTTTCTTGCAAGGACCAAAACGATGAGAACTGTGAGCCACGGCTTGACAAAATCAAAATTCTAACCAGGAGCAAAGATAGATTAGCTCGGGAATTATCCGAAGCATTTTTCATCAAGGCAAAAGGCGACACGTGTGTCAGCACCACTTCTGTCTCCCTGCATGCCAGCGAATTCAGATTGCTTAAAAATATGGGACGAAATGCGTGCCGCCCTCATTTATCTACCTTAGCTATCATCGTTGTCATCTTGGCCTTTCCTTTTGTGGTCTGTCGCAGATGCGCATGCACTCACGGTTCGTTTTGTCTTATATGTTCTACAAAAAAACGTGTTCAATAAACATAGTTGGAGTCAGCGCCTGTCCTGACATGTCTTCTGTGTATTCGTCCTAAAAGTTAGCGCTGCTTAAATTTTAACGAAAGAATATGCATAACCAACTAGCCCCGCAACGTGTTTTACTAAAAGAAGATTACATTCCAGCTACCGCATACGCGTCGGAGGAAGAGATCATTCAAACTACTACTGTTCATGACGTAAAAACGGCGAAAACATCTGTGCCACTTTTGCAGCCTGTTCTTTTTCCAGAGAAGCCTTGGCAAAAGTTGGCAATCGGCATAGTGGGCCCGTTTGAGCGAGCGCCTCGACATTGTCGCTAAGCCATCACTTTAGTTGACCATTTTTCGAAATGGCCTGAAGCGAAGGTGACAGATAATGTAACAACTGCAGATATTACAGATTTGTTACTCCATGTTTTTGCCCATGAAGGCTATCCAGAAGAGATAGTATCCGATCAAGGCCCAAAGTTCATGTCGAAAAAATTTAAGCAATTTGTGACTAGCAGGGCTATCATGTTAACTTATTCTTCGATATATCATCCACAGGCCAACGGACAAATCGAAATATTTCACAGAACTTTAAAGTCTTTTGTTCAACTGTCATATTTGGAACGTCGGCCTTTGAAAACCGTAACTGCACAGTATTTGGGCATATATAGATCTACACCTCATGCCACAGGTGGCACGGGCAGTTCTTCTGCATAGCAGACGCCATCGTACAAAGCTAGACATTGCGGGATTTCCTTCATTTCCATCATTGTTTGATGAGAATTCATATCTAGTTATTCAAGCTTTGAGGAAAAGGATGGAGAAGAAACAGATGATGATGAAAGAATACAAAGGTAACAAGCGTAAAGCACGACCACACAGAATTCAGCGAGGGCACATTGTCAAATTTCGTAGACCCCTCATTCAGTAAAAAGGAGACAGACGTTTCTCCGCACCACGGGAGATCATTCAACAACATGGCCCAGCATCATACCGCCTAGATGATGGCAAGCTATGAAATGCTTCCAAGCTGGCAAAGGTACCGATACAACTGAACCGGGAAGAGGATGAACGGTTTGATTTATTTCAGTTGCCTTTTTCCTACGATTCTAAAAGTTATGCACAGGATCAAGGCTCGGCGGGCCCAGTGTTGCCTCGGCAGCCTCCTGATGCATCATCGGTATCTCAGTCTTCAGAAGCTAGAACTCGCTTCACAATTTCTTCACGGCCACTACCTGTACAATCCATGTCGTCCCACTTCCACAGTGATGTGAGTTATTTATCTGTGAATGGGTGTGATCTGCCTTCTGGCATATGTGCTCAGTGTTCAAATGATTTATCTGTAGGCAGGCAAGATGTGACTCCTGCCTTGCGTGCCCAGTGTTCAGTGCTGCCTGATGAAAGTGGGCCAGCCGCAGCTGTTCCGCGAAGGAACCGACGTCGATGGCAGCCTTCAGAACCTGGACTGGGGACGTCTCAAGAATCCAGTTTGGCACCAGAGCGACCAACAAGGAACACTCGCCAGCCATACTGGTTTAAGGACTATGTGTCCCAATAGCTTGCCTTGTATTCTTCTCTCTTGTCTAAGAAGGGGCATTGCATTGCATTTTCAATTCTTTGCGTAATATAATTAATGAAATGCAACCGAGTATTATACACGCCTTTCAATGTCATTCCTATAGTTCGCAGTTTCTCCTTCCAAGTAACTATTGTATGGGAAGTGAATGTGATATATTTTAGTGCATAATATTATACTGATATTATGATGTGACATGTTTCGTTATTACTGATATTTCTTTCATTGTATTTTCAGGATTATTCAGTAAAATATTATGAGGTTGCATGTTGCATTTCTTAATAAGAACATTCTTCTAAGTTGCATTCCAACATGATAATGCTCAACTGTTCAGAAATGAGTGCAATTTTTCAGGCTACTATGCATATTTCCTTTTCTTCGTGCAGGCAGATGCACCTGTAGTACTGTTTCATGTCAGGCATATGTCATTTCAGTCAGAGTCGTGTGACTTCTTTCGAAGGTGACTTGCTGTTCTTTTATATGTTTATTCCAGTCTAGTAGAATTTCCCGATGTTCATATGTGTATATTTTGGTTGAGTAAAGCTCGCCGATGTTCTATGGTCGTGTGGATCTTTATGTTTCATTCATGTAGGATGTTTCTTCCGGCCAATTAAAACTAGCCGATGTTCAAGGTGATTTCATAAAAACAGCAAAGAGGAGCACTTTATAAGATATCAATTTATTTGAATGAAGGA